>NC_081405.1:84677960-84991710 GCF_030272615.1 Cryptomeria japonica | reverse complement strand
GGAGATATAAAAGAGTCAGTAGCTCCTGAATCAAACAAAATAGATACATTGTTACCTCTGATTATACCTGAAGATTCAATAACTGTGGCCTGATGATCAGCCTGGCGGTTGTCAACTGCTGCGAACACTCTATGGGACCTGCCCATATGACCAACTGTCAGCTCTGAAGCGGCCATCCGTTGACTCCCTGCTACCTGTCCCCGAGGGCAATCCCTCGCCAAGTGACCCATGGCTCCACAAGTAAAGCAAGCACCCCGTGCCTAGAACTGGGCACCCTGAGGCCTAGAAAATCCCTTACCTCCTGTCCTACTAGATCCGCTGTACCCACCCCTGGAGGACTGGTGAGTCCCCTCCGGCTGTGTGTACTGCCCCTGTGCTCTCTGATCACGTTTCTGTCCCTGAGTCTTCCACTGCTTGGGCTAGGAGCCCTGCTGATACTGTGGAGGCTTCTGTTTCTAGTTCTGTGGTGTCTGTTGTGGAGGAGGGGGTTTGGAGAACCCCTGAGAATTTCGGTTGTTCCCCTTCCAATGTGGTTTCTGGAATCCATAAGTCTGAGGTGCGTGATTTCGGTTCTGATACCGATCGCTATTGTCCTGTGGTCTAACCTGAATTTCCTCAGCAATCAGTGCCTTCTCTACAGCAACCCGAAGGCTCTATAGAGCGGACATTCTAACAGGCCCGGCTATACCGGCATTTAATCCCCTGATGAAACGGTTTACAAGAAGTTTTTCATCCTTTAGATAATCTACATAAGGCAACAACTCAAAGAATTTACTTTCATACTGGGTTACTGACAAGCCTTTTTGTTGGAGATCATGAAATATGTCTATACGACGCTGCCTGAAGTGCTCTTATAGGTACCTCTCATGGAACCTCTCTGTGAATATCTCCCAAGTGAGTGTATCAGGAACTAATCCGCATTTATACTCTTCCTGTTTCCACCAGGTGGAGGCTGTCCCTTGCAGAAGATGAACTGCAACACGTGCTTTCAAGTTGCTCTCATAAGAATGCAACGCAAAGCACCTCTCAAGACTCAGAAGCCATGCCTTGGCCTCTACTCCATCTGTAGAACCTCCGAAGGATGGTGGTTGGAGGTGCATGACCTCCCTGATGAGATCCCCTGGATCTCGACGGCCTCTCTCAAAATGAACTGGTTCCACCGCAAGAGGTGGTCCTGGCATATGCACTGACTCTAGCTCATTACCACCCTGACTCTCTACAGGAATCGGTGCTGGGCTCCTGCTTCGTTCTCTATCAACAGATCTATGACTCACAGAGTCATGACTCCTGCCTTGAGGGTTCTCTACTGGAATCCTTTCCTGAACAATGCCAATAAGTTTCTGAATGGCTGCTAAAATGTCACGGTTAGGTTCATTTGGCTCTTCGGGAGGTGCTCCTAGGTTCTCCTCTGGAACCGATGCCTCCCTCTCTTCCTCATCGCGTGCTATGCGCTCACGTCTAGGACCCCGTCCGTGCTTGCGAGCTTGTCGCGTCAACGGAGGCATCCTAAGAGGAAATAAGACAAAACAATTAATTTATTTCTTTTAGAATTGAATTATTTAAATTCAAAATTCCATTTAACAAAATAATTTTAAATATATTTAGGGCGAAACGTAAGTGAGTAAGGCTCCTAGTGTGGAAACCTTGCTCTGATACCAAAATGTCATGCCCAAAATTTAGGGCAGAAACGGAACAATTTTTTTTTTAAAAGATACTAATTTAATTAACAAGTTCACTCTTGCGACAAGCGTTAAAGAAATTTTCATTATTAAATTCGAGTTAATTCCGAAACGAACTAAGCATCGATAAATTGTTATATTTTAATTGCGGAAAACCTACTGGTTTAAATTCTATCTCCAAGAGATACTTAGTCAATAGTTTAATTAAATTAATCAAACTAAAGGAAATAAGAGAGATATTTTAATTTATCCTCCAATATGACTATATAGTCTTTTCAATTCTTTCATATTTCTCTTTATAATTTATCCCAAATTAAAATCAGGATTATATAAATATATACATATATACATATTTGAATATGCATATATTTATATATTTATAATTTAATTACTTATTCAAAAAGCTCAAAATTCATATATTTACATATATATATATATATATTTTACTTAAATGGCAAATATTTTAATTCTAAATTTGAATACCATTATAATTTCCTAATTATAAAACCATATTTTTCCCCAACCCTAATTAGGGTTCTAATTTTATCATATTTATTATATGAGTTTAAAATTTTGCATGTAAATGCCTTTTTAATAAAATATATATATATAAATTTACTTGGAAATAAATTTCATCTTTTTAACTATGAATATAAAAGTTATGTGTATTTAAATATTTACATATATATATATATATAAATATATATATTTATATATATATATATATTTATATATTATATTTAAAAAAATAAAATAAAATAAAATAAAAAATAATGTTTTGGGTCCCCGCGGACTTCACTGTGTGTACGCACAGTGGACGACCGCGTGGCGCCCACTGTGTGTGCACACAGTGGGTGCCGCGCGGTCGTCCAGACTCCACTGTGTGTACGCACAGTGGACGACCGCGTGGCGCCCACTGTGTGTGCACACAGTGGGCGCTGCGCGGTCGTCCACTGTGCGTACACACAGTGAAGTCCGCGGGGACCCAAAACATTATTTTTTATTTTATTTTATTTTATTTTTTTAAATATAATATATAGATATATATATATATATATATATATAAATATATATATTTATATATATATATATGTAAATATTTAAATACACATAACTTTTATATTCATAGTTAAAAAGATGAAATTTATTTCCAAGTAAATTTATATATATATATTTTATTAAAAAGGTATTTACATGCAAAATTTTAAACTCATATAATAAAGGGAAAACATTAAGTTAAATCAGATTTATAAGTATATATATATATATATATAAAATCAATAAGCTTTTAAAACAAAGCTAACTAAAATACAATTTTGAATACTATTCAAAGATACATTATACTTTTTCTGGAAATAAAGAAACTCATTGATTTTTTTTTTTTTCTAATAAATTATTATATGAGTCAACATTTTTCATTTAAAATACTTAAAATCTTTCAGCATAATTAAACTTCTATTTTGCCTCAAGTAAAAATATAGGTAAAATCTAAATGAAAACAATTCTTTTATTTCCTTCCAAAATACATAATGCTTTTGCATGCTACACAAATTAACTTTTCTTTTTCAAATAAACCAGAAGTAGAAATAACAAGCTTTTCTTATTTAAAACATCTCTAAGATAATCTTCCAATTTACAGAATGTTTTCTCTGAATAGTCACAACAATAAAACTTTAAGTCTACTTTCACAAAATACAACTTGCTTCTCTTTTCTATAAATGAGGCATATTTCCATAACAACTTTAAACAAACATCTGCAATTGAAATACAAGTATCTTCAATAACAATCTTCTGTATCTCTTTCATGGTTCCTATTCTCTTTCCTCTGATTTTCCTGCATAAAAGAAGACACAAATATGACCACAGAGTGCTCACCTCCCAGCCCAGGCTAACTGGTAGCCACCCCCGAGCTTGGAGAACCAATTCCTAGACAGGTAACAAACAGGCAAACACATAGAAAGCATTGCATACAGATTTTTTTTTTCAGACACATTCCCAACTTGGCTTTCACAACACCACACTCTAGTGATGAACATTTTCAATGGGTGGTAGTGGACCAAATACCCTGAGGAGAACTGCAAGTATGAAATAAACAAGAAGCCACCTCATGGCACAATAAAATATCAAGAATTCTCAACCCCTTATTCCTTATGCCCCCCAAAGGCATTCTAGCCTTATAACCCTCCTTATGACCCCCATTGCACAAACAGGCCATGCAACAAGGGTCACACAAAGATCCCTTGTGATCGCTCTCAAAAGAGAGTCTCTCACTCGAGCGTTGTCATTGCTACCACCCTCAAGATCCTCTTCTCTCCCAAGAGTAAGAGATCTTGAGAAAACTCCCAAAACATATCAATTTTTAAAACAAAATACCAAAAGAATTTCAAACATAAACTTTCAAGAATACAGATTTCTTATTCAAACCACTTCTAGACATAAACAAGAAGAAGACATAAAAAGTAAAAAAAGAAACCAAACTTAATCTGCCCAAAGGTTATTATGATATCTGATGAAGAGCTGCCTAATCCACAAATCTTTTTTCCTTCTACCCTTATTCAATTTCTCTATTCCATAACATTATTTTTTCTTCTAAATTTTCTTCCGTCTCCAAAAATGGAGAGTGGGTGATTACCCTGCTATTCCCAAAAATCTTCCTTAAGAAGGTCACTCTCTGAGTTCTCATAGGATTCTAAAAAAAAAAACAAAAAAAAAAAAGAAGAAAGAAAGCAAAAATGCAAAAAGATTCCCATTCCAAAAGGAAAAATCTTGATTTGATTTAACTTCAATTTTCAATTTTCTCTCAACTCAGAAAAACCAATTTTTAAAGCGCTAAAAAGATCATTATAAAGTAGAAACTTGCCTAAAATTACCCCTAACCCTTAGGTATACCTTATGGGCTTAAGGAAACCCTATTAAACTACCCCTAGGTGTTCATTTAACCCATATTAAACCCCTCTGAAGTTTATTTTCGGGTCAAACATAAGTTGACCACTCCAAATATTATATTCCCAAAATATTTATGACAACACATTAATTTATTTAAGAAAACTACAATTAAACACTTTCCCACCAAGAGACAAAATAAAATATTAAATTTAAATCCACACATGTGTTAAGTGACACTTAATAAAATACTTTTACAAAAATAAAACATGAAATTGTCTCTTGAGGTCTTTACAAAATAAAATTAAATAACACTTAACACTCATGCAGCATATACTGTTACGAATAAAATACAACACAAATGGGGTGTTGTCTCTCCAAATAGACAAACCCTGGCTTACAAACATACATAAGTCTAGGTTTGATTCTCCGTAATTTTCCATGGTCACATGGTAAATTTCCTGCGCATCTCAATTTACACATTAGTACTTCCAAATATCCAAATATAATATAATTCAAAAATACAAAGATGCACATCATCACTTGCATACAATTTTCATCTGCACACATTGAATACATCTTTTATCAAACAATTTCACATAAGCAATTTTCATCCCAATTCACATAAACTAAACATACATCATAGTTCTATATTCAGAGTAAAGTCCTGCAAATTCAATAACGACATCTATCATTGCAATATCATTCTATCTAATAATCATGTAGTGTTCTATCTCATAAAGCATGTAAGTGAATCATCAAATCATAGCAATGTTATCCAAGTCTTGAAATCATATAAGTTCTAAGTCTCAAAATGCATCAAAATAAAGTATCCATAATAGTCTAAAATATAAAATCCACTGAATGTCAGACTGAGTCGAGGTGAGGCCTCACATCCTCCCCCTCTAGGCATGAGCTTCCTCCTGGAGTTCATCAAAGAGGTGAGGGTACTCTGATCTCATACGTGCTGCGTCCTCCCATGAAGCCGTAACCTCATCATAACAATCCCAATGGACCCTAACCTGGTCCAGCTCTCGACCTCAAAGGGCCAATGTCCGGCATGCCAAAATGCGAATGGGCTCCAAAGCTAGCTGCCCGTTCGACTCCACCTGCAAGACATCCCAATCTAAAAGGTGAGACTCATCATAGATATATTTTCTCAAAACTGAAACATGAAACACATCGTGGATGCGTGACAGGCTAGGTGGCAAAGCTAAACGGTAGGCAACTGGGCCTATCCTCTCCAAAATCTCAAAAGGTCCTACAAAGCGAGGTGCGAGCTTAGAACCCTTTCCGTAACGGATTGGACTCTTATGCGGTCGCACTCTCAAGAAAACTCTGTCTCCAACCAAGTAACTACGGTCTATCCTCTTTGCATTGACATACTTCTTCTGTCTATCTTGAGCCTCTCTGAGACGCTGCCTAATCAAATCCACCTGCTGCTCCATATCCTGAACTAACTCAGGACCAATAGCAACTCTATCCTCTATGCGATCCCAACTCAAAGGCGTCCTGCAAGGCCTGCCGTATAATGCCTGGTAGGGTGGCATTCCCAAGGAAGTGTGATGCCTGTTGTTATAGGCAAAATCCAATAAGGGAAGATACTCCTCCCACCGGGTCTGATGATCCATGACGTACATACGAAGCATATCCTCTAACACCTGATTGACCCTCTCTGTCTGACCATCTGTCTCCGGGTGATAGGCTGTACTGAAATTGAGCTTAGTGCCCATAGCTGCCTGTAATGACTTCCAAAAGGTAGAAATGAGAAGAGAATCCCTGTCAGAAATGATCTTGCGGGGTACGCCATGAAGTCTAACAATGTCTCGCAAGAACACCTGTGCTACTGCTGGAGCTGTGAATGTAGTACGAACTGGTGAAAAGTGAGCTACTTTGGTCAACTTGTCAACTGTCACCAAGATAGCATCATGGGGATGAGAAGACATAGGGAGACCAATGATGAAATCCATGGATATAGTATCCCATTTCCACTCTGGTATAGCATGAGACTGAAGCAGCCCACCTGGATGGTGGTGCTCCGCCTTTACCCTCTGACACTCGAGACACCGAGCTACTATCTCAGCAATGAGCTGCCGCATTCCCGGCCAATGATACAACTGCCTCAAGTCTGCATGCAACTTCTTAACCCCGGGATGCGCTGCATAAGGAGCTCTATGAGCTTCCATGACAATGAACTCTCGTAACCCTCCAGAGGAAGGTACATAAATGCGCCCTCTATGGCGTAATAGTCCATCGGACTCCAAAGAATAATCCACATATTTCCCTTCTAGAGTAACCTGATAACGTAATACCTGACAAACCTCTGCATACCATCCATCCTCTGACAAGCGCCGAAGTATACAGTCTCTCAAGTCTGTGCCCATGGATATGGTGAAAACCTCATGACGTCTCCTACTCAAGGCATCTGCAACTACATTTTCCTTTCCCTTGATGTAGTGAACGTCAAAATCATATTCACACAAGAACTCCATCCATCTCCTCTGACGTGCATTAAGGTTCGGCTGAGTGAAGATGTACTGAAGACTCTGATGATCTGAATGCAACTCGAAGTGGTGTCCTAAAAGGAAGTGTCTCCACCTCACAAGTGCATGCACTACTGCTGCGAGCTCAAGGTCGTGAGTGGGATAATTAAGTTCATGAGTCTTAAGTTTCCTAGACTCAAAAGCTATGGCCCTACCATCCTGCATAAGAACTGCCCCTAAACCCTCTAAGGAAGCATCTGTACAAACCATAAAATCAGCTGAAGGGTCTGGTACAACAAGGATAGGAGCGCTAGTAAGTGCCTTCTTGAGTTCTTGAAAGGCCTTCTCACACTTCTCTGTCCACTCAAATTTCTTCCCTTTACGCTGAAGAGAGGTAATAGGGTGTGCGACTCTGGAGAAACCCTCGACAAAACATCAGTAATAACCTGCTAAACCCATGAAACTCCTGACCTCTGTCACACTGGTAGGCACTGGCCAATCCATAATAGCCCTAATCTTTGATGGGTCAACTGAGATCCCATCACTAGAAATAACGTGTCCAAGGTACTTGACCTCAGATCGAAAGAAAGTACACTTCGATAGGCTCCCAAACAACTGGTTATCCTGCAAACACTGCAATACCTGTTTCAGGTGCTCCTCATGCTCCTTCTCATTCTGAGAATATATCAGTATATCATCGAGGAACACAATAACAAAACAGTCCAGAAAGGTACGAAACACCCCATTCATGAGGCTCATAAAAACTGTTGGGGCATTCGTAAGTCCAAAGGGGACTACGGTAAACTCATAATGACCATATCTAGTGCGAAATGCGGTCTTGTGGATATCACTTTCCACTATTCTCAACTGATGGTATCCTGACTTCAGATCTATTTTGGAAAAGACTTTGGCACCCTGAAGCTGATCAAATAAATCATCAATTCTGGGCAAAGGATATCGGTTCTTGATGGTTACTTTATTTAGCTGCCGATAATCCATACACAATCGGAGAGATCCATCCTTCTTCTTAACGAAGATGACTGGTGCACCCCACAGGGATACGCTAGGACGGATATGACCCTTCTCAAGAAGTTCCTCGAGCTGAATTTTAAGTTCATTAAGCTCATTTGTGGTCATTCTATAAGGTGCTCTGGAAACTGGCTCGGCTCTTGGTACTAGGTCTATATGAAAGTCAATCTCTCCTGGAGGAGGCATTCCTGGTAACTCGGAAGGAAATACATCTGAATATCCCTTAAGGATAGGATGGTCATCCAGCGATGTTTCTTTTTCCTCCTCTTCCGCTCTGTCACTGATCGTGATAGCAAAAAGCTGACATCCCTTCCGCATGCTCCGCTTAAGCTGCATTACGGAGATCATACGAAGAGACACGGGCCTTTGAATCCTGGTGATAACTATGGGCGAACCATGGTCATCCTCACACTCAATCTTTTTCAGGCGGCAATCCATCTTAGCTCTGTGGGCATAAAGCCAATCCATGCCAATTACGATTCCGTAAGATCCAAGTGGAGTCACTCTAAGGTCAACTAAAGTGGTGGTCTTGCCAATCTGCAGCTAACATGCCTTAACCTCTGATTCCACTGACACTCTAGCCCCTGAAGCTAATTCCACTTCCCAACTGACATCCTGCCTAGTTGCCACTAGCCCGCAACGTTCCACAACCGATGGAGATATAAAGGATTCAGTCGCTCCTGAATCAAACAAAATAGATACATTGTTACCTCTGATTATACCTGAAGATTCGATAACCGTGGCCTGATGATCAGCCTAGCGGTTGTCAACTGCTGCGAACACTCTATGGGACCTGCAAATATCACCAACTGTTGGCTCTGAAGCGGCCATCCACTGACTCCCTGCTACCTATCCCTGAGGGCAATCCCTCACCAAGTGACCCATGGCTCCACATGTAAAGCAAGCACCCCATGTCTGGAACTGGGTACCCTGAGGCCTAGAAAATCCCTGACCTCCTGTCCTACTGGATTCGCTGTACCCAACCGTGGAGGACTGCTGTGTCCCCGCTGGCTGTGTGTAATGCCCCTGTGCTCTCTGATCACGTTTCTGTCCCTGTGTCTTCCACTGCTTGGGCTTTCTGTTGTGGAGGAGGGGGTTTGGAGAACCTCTGAGAATTTCGGTTGTTCCCCCTCCAATGTGGTTTCTGGAATCCATAAGTCTGAGGTGCGGGATTTCGGTTTTGATACCAATCCCTATTGTCCTATGGTCTAACCTGAATTTCCTCGGCAATCAGTTCCTTCTCTACAGCAACCCGAAGGCTCTCTAGAGTGGACATCCTAACAGGCCCGGCTATACCGGCATTTAATCCCCTGATGAAACGGTTTACAAGAAGTTTCTCATCCTTTAGATAATCTACATAAGGCAACAACTCAAAGAATTTACTTTCATACTGGGTTACTGACAAGCCTTTTTGTTGGAGATCATGAAATTCGTCTATACGACGCTGCCTGAAGTGCTCTAATAGGTACCTCTCATGGAACCTCTTTGTGAATATCTCCCAAGTGAGTGTATCAAGAACTAATCTGCATTTGTACTCTTCCTGTCTCCACCAGGTGGAGGCTGTCCCTCGCAGAAGATGAACTGCAACACGTGCTTTCAAGTTGCTCTCATAAGAATGCAACGCAAAGCACCTCTCAAGACTCAGAAGCCATGCCTCAGCCTCTACTCCATCTGTAGAACCTCCGAAGGATGGTGGTTGGAGGCGCATGACCTCCCTGATGAGATCCCCTGGATCTCGACGACCTCTCTCAAAATGAACTAGTTCCACCGCAGGAGGTGGTCCTGGCATATGCACTGACTTTGGCTCATTACCACCCTGACTCTCTACAGGAATCGGAGCTGGGCTCCTGCTTCGTTCTCTATCAACAGATCTATGATTCCCGGAGTCATGACTCCTACCTCGAGGGTTCTCTGCTGGAATCCTTTCCTGAACAATGCCAATAAGATTCTGAATGGCTGCTAAAATGTCACGATTAGGTTCATTTGGCTTTTCGGGAGGTGCTCCTAGGTTCTTCTCTGGAATCGATGCCTCCCTCTCTTCCTCATCGCGTGCTATGCGCTCACATCTAGGACCCCATCCGTGCTTGCGAGCTTGTCGCGTCAACGGAGGCATCCTGAGAGGAAATAAGACAAAATAATTAATTTATTTCTTTTAGAATTGAATTATTTAAATTCAAAATTCCATTTAACAAAATAATTTTAAATATATTTAGGGCGAAACGTAAGTGAGTAAGGCTCCTAGTGTGGAAACCTTGCTCTGATACCAAAATGTCATGCCCAAAATTTAGGGCAAAAACGAAACAAATTTTTTTTTAAAAGATACTAATTTAATTAACAAGTTCACTCTTGCGATAAGCGTTAAAGAAATTTTCATTATTAAATTCGAGTTAATTCCGAAACGAACTAAGCATCGATAAATTGTTATATTTTAATTGCGGAAAACCTACTGGTTTAAATTCTATCTCCAAGAGATACTTAGTCAATAGTTTAATTAAATTAATCAAACTAAAGGAAATAGGAGAGATATTTTAATTTATCCTCCAATATGACTATATAGTCTTTTCAATTCTTTCATATTTCTCTTTATAATTTATCCCAAATTAAAATCAGGATTATATAAATATATACATATATACATATTTGAATATGCATATATTTATATATTTATAATTTAATTACTTATTCAAAAAGCTCAAAATTCATATATTTACATATATATATATTCCCATATATATATATGGAAACATATATATATATATATATATTTTACTTAAATGGCAAATATTTTAATTCTAAATTTGAATACCATTATAATTTCCTAATTATAAAACCATATTTTTCCCCAACCCTAATTAGGGTTCTAATTTTACCATATTTATAATATCTAACTAATTAATATTTTTTTCTTTTATTTGTAAACCGAATTGCCCTAGCCCATCCGGGCTAGGGTTTTAACCCATAAATTTTTTTTTAACAGTCAAAGTTTTCATGCTGGGCTGAAGACCCTAAAGGCGGCCATGAAATTTTATTGCAGGTCACGGGAGTTTGGGAGGCGGGCTGGCCGCGCGCGCCACTGTGTGAGCGCACAGTGGGCGCCGCTGATGGCTTCCCACTATGTGGCCACACAGTGGCGGCCGTGGCCGTCCACTGTGTGCCCACACAGTGGGAGCCGCAAGCGGCTCCACTGTGTGTGCACAAAGTGGGCGCCGCGCGGTCGTCCACTGTGCGTACACACAGTGGAGTCCACGGGGACCCAAAACATTATTTTTTTTATTTTTATTTTTATTTTTAAATATAATATATAAAAATATATATATTGTGTAGGGGAAAAAGCGAGACTAGGTTAACATGCCCTAATCCTACCTTTTGACACACATTGCGGAATACGAAAGAACCTAGAGGTATCACACAATTGGCTACTTCTTTTTGTGGAAGAGAGAGCCACGGGCTACCTATTAGGATTTCTATTCCTTTGTTGTAATTGAAAGATAAAATAATGCAAGTTCAATCCCTAACCCCAAAGTGCAAGTATGAACTAATAACAAGATTGCAGAATTGGACTTAAACAATGGAAAGCTGTAAAGACAAGGACAAGACAAGAATGAAAATGCGTACCCGGAGTTAAAATCTGACTGAAAATGTTTGGGACAGGGGCGCGAGCGCCACTGTCCTGATTTTGCCCATGAAACTGCTCCGGAAACTACTGTTTTTGCACTCTGGAAAAGCTGTCAAAAATGCTGAAAATGCTGTCTGTCAGGAGGACCAGGGTGCCCAGCGCCCCTGTCCCAGGGACTAGGGCACCCAGCGCCCCTGTCCTAGCAGGACCAGGGCGCCCCACGCCCCTGTCCTAGTCTTTTGCTCTGAGATTTGGTGTGAAGTTCGGTCTCCGTCTGCTTCTTCCGGATCTATAACTTGCGGTGTCGTCCGAATTCCGAAACCTGCACTTATATCTGAAAAGGTGTGGTGGGCGGCTATATAGGGTTTTGCCTTAGTCAAACCCCCGCTTCGGTGATTTCCACCTCCACGAATAGCCAAGTTGTATTGTAAAATGTATTGTGTGTGCAGACCTAGTGTGTGTGCAAGGTCCCTAAATGCAAGAAAGAAAACTAGAGCAACCTAGAAAGTAAACCCTAATTGCTTGTAATGATAATGTAAATGCTCTAAATCAAGATACAAAGTGATCTAAAGCGTGAATAAATGATATATTGAAGCTTATGTAAAGACATGAAAACAACATAAAATCATACCCAACCCTCAAGGGAGGAGTACAAGCCAATCTTCAGTCGGTAATCTCCTATTGTTCTTCAATGTCTCCCAAGCCTTAAATGAATGAAATTGATGAATGTTTGATGGATGGATGTTGAATGTTATTGAAGTCTTCAAATATTTTCTCTTTCGCTGCATAGAAGGTCCTCGAAAGCCCAAAATTCCGATCCTTTCAAATGAAGAAAGAGAGCTCTTATATATGAAACCCTAGGTCTTAATTTTGACTTTTGACCGACCTAGAGATTGAATATCCTGCCAATTTCTTGGGGTTAAGCTTTATTTTATGATTGGATCGTGCTCCTAAAATTTCGGGAAAAAATTTCCGGGACCATGTGCACTCCGGGCGCCATGGTTCCGACAACTTTTCACCAAATTTTCAGGGCCGTCGGATATGATGATTTTAGAGAGAATCCCAAAGTTACAGGTGATTTCGAGATGTTTTGACCCTCGAAATCAAACCCCCAAGTTCAAAATAGGACATAATTAGGGTTTTTGATTAAATGATGTATTGGAAGAATAAAATGAAAGGGGCACACTTTAATGAAAGGGCCCAACTTTATGATGTAGGAGATGATAAAATAGGACCTTAGACCTAATTAATTTAATTAATTAAGTGCTAAAGGGGAAATGCAATGCAAAATATAAAATGCGCCAAGGCGGGTGCTAAACTAGGTGTGAAATTGTACCACCCTAGCAAGTGCGTACAATTTATGATGTTACATTTAGCCCCCACTTTAGTGGTCATATGAACACTACGTGCATATGCAAGCTAAAGTACAGAAAAGTAATCATTATTTGAAAAAGGATATATCCATAAGTCTGTCGAACGAAGCCCCCAGCGGTATCTGCAGTACACAGTTAGGAACCGCACCCTACAGAACACACGTTAGATCACAAAATCACCTAATGCTTACTAAGGAAGGTGATGAAAATTCGAGGGTAGCTATATGCCCCCCCTGTTTCGGCTTGCTAATTTTAGTGAGTTGAAACAAGGTATCATGTTTACCACTTTGAATTGTTAAAGAAAATTGATGACAAATGCTCACAAGAAGATTTGATATGAGATCAGAAACTAATGGAGAATCATTTGGTAAGAAAGAGGACTAAATCTCAATTCCAACACAACAAAGAGTGTGAGGATTTGAGAGTTCTCTAACACAAGATGAAGGATGTAAATGGAAACAAAATGCAAAGAGAAGAAAAGAAAGGAAAAAAGAATGAATACACACATTGGTGATCCATGAGAAGAATAGTGAGAGAGAAAACATGGACTTCTCGCCCCTAGATCTTGTCTAGGTGATCCATGGGAAAAAGGACATGGAAAACTAGCCCCTAGAGTCTGTCTAGGTGATCCATGTAAGGGAGGAGAGTGAGAAAGTCTAGCCTTATGCCGCTAGTTCCACTCAACCTCGTGCATGTGTGTGTAAGTGAGGTTAGAAGAATCTCATAGGAGTCTATGCCCGAGTATGCTACAACTTGTTTATGTATAGTACAAAAGCGTGACATCTCGCTCTAAGAGTCTGTGCTTTGGTTCCGAGAATAATCACCTTGCATAAAAGAAAAATGGAGACATCTCACTCTAAGAGTCTGTGCTCTGGTTCCGAGAATGACCCATTGCTCAAAAAGTGTAAGGTTCATGTCATAAGCAAAGTAGAACAAGGATACCTACCTTCATCACAAAAGAAGATACCCCAAAAATGCAACAATGTCATAGATCCAAGCAAGAGAGTTTTTTACTCTTTAAGCAAGGATAAGATAGTTGAAAAGGGATATCTTGTAGTATGTGTAAAGGAGATCCTTAGAGGAGAAGAGATCTTTGTACAAAAGACACCTATCCCCAAGAGGAATTGTCTTAGACAAATATAACATCTTCTAGAATAAGACAAAGAAGAGAATAAGAATGCAATACTTCCTTCTTTTGCGAGGTGAAAATGATTCTTAATGAAGGATGATGCTCTTTTTAACCCCAATCAGGAGAGTGAATTCATTATGGATGTATTTTACCAAGTGCAAAAGAGGTTGTAGTCAAGGACTTACACCTCTTGTAAGAGAGAATCCTTGAACAAACGACAACAAATGCATACAAGGAATAACATCAAGTAATAAAGTTCACACCATCCACGAAATAGGAAAAAGTGGATCCTTAGAAAAAAAATAAGGAAAGATCATTGCCTCCCAAGGATAAGGACAATGAGAAAGACTTACACAATCTTCTAGGGAGAGATTTAGACATAAGCAAAATGTACTACATACTCACATGAGTTCATGCAAGCAAGACATTAGTGTATGTAAAATGCTCCTCACAAGAAGTGGGTAAGGTAAGAAAGAGAATACACATTTTCTCCCATATCTAGGAAAAGAGGATTCTAAAGAAAAGATGATCAATATTTCCACATTATTACCCCATAGGAACAAGAGATAACATAGAAAAATTAGGCTATTATGTTACATCAAAAATATGATTGCACTTGAAATTGTACCATCATGAATGACAATGAGCCCCCAGTAAATGAGCTACCAATGTCACATAATGATGAGCAACATAATAGCCATTAATGTTATTTAAAGACATGATAGATTGAATAAGGTATTTGAATATGACATGCTAAATGCTCAACTATAAGTGAGATCAAAAACATGTATAAAGTGATAAAAATTGAAGAAGAAAAGTCACAAGAAATCTTAGAAGAGGGATGAGTGTAATTTATTAGAGCCTTATCCCTAGAGGAAAGGACTTTATGATGAATAGGAGATAAAGATTCATAAGTGGATTTAGAAATTTGAGGGGAGTCATAAAGAGACTTGTTCATCGCCAAGATTTCCTTACGAGGGGAATGAGAGGAAGTAGAAGATGATTTAGTTGAAGTGAGATCATCATCACTACTAAATATAGCATTCACATTGAGAGATGGTCTTTTAGATGCTTTGGTATGTTTGCAGGGATTATAGCCGAGTCCAAAGGCATAATTGTGAAAATTAGTCTCTAGAGGAACTTTTATCCCTTGTTCATGAGTGCCACAACCATTTCCATGATGCCCATGCTTAGCAAAAATGTGAAAACCACGACCATAACGATCAACCATTTCAGAAAGAGAAGGCGGTTTTTCATAAGACAAAGAATCAAACTCTTCAGAATTAGAAGTGTGAGGAGAAGAAGTTTGAGAAGCGGCCACAAAATTATTACTCATAGGTTCAGGTAAGACTGATTGATCTCTAGTTTCTTCCTTCTTTTTAACTTTAATCTCTCTAGGAGGAACCCTATACTCACCTATGAAGGTGGGAGTGAAATCAAGAGATCCCCAATCGTCTTTTGCGAGAACCTTCTTAGGATCAAAAGCCTCTTCATGTGTAGATTCAAGTTGAGAAGAATCTTCATCCAAAGAATTTTGATTATCAGAGGATGATGATTTGTCCATAGGTAAAGAGTCATCACTAGAAGAGGAAGATTTAGAAGAACTCCCTTTGGAAGTAGATGTTTGCAAACAAGCTTGAAAATTAGTATCACCTATCAAGGTATATGTCTTATTGTTATAAATGAATTTAACTTGTCTATGCAATGTAGAGGGGACAACTTGCATACCGTGAATCCAAGGTCTCCCTAATAACAAGTTGTATGTTAGATTTCCCGACATAACATGGATAGGAGTAGGCAAAGTAACAGGTCCCACTGTGATGGGTAAGGTGATAATACCTAATGAAGACTTAGCCACATTATCAAAGCCTCGAATGGGACGAGAGTCAGGCTCAATAAGGGATGTATCCACATTCATCTTATGCAATAGATTAATGCTACACACATTAAGGCTAGAGCCATTATCTACTAATGTTCATCTTATAGCAGTGTCATTTATGATAACCACAATCATCAAGGGATCATATTGATGTTGAATTTCACTAGTAGGCAACTCATCTTGGGTAAACACAATTTGAGCTTTAAGATTCATCACAGAGTTAACCAAAGACACTATATTACTAGATGTATTAGGTGGAGGAACATTCAAATCTTTCAAGACATCTTGTAACATTCCATGATGAGTAGAAGAAGTTTGGATCAAATCCCAAAGGGATATCTTAGCAGGGGTAGTTTTAAGTTGTTCTATGAGATCATAGTCCTTACTAAGCATTTGTGAAATACGAGGAGCTTGAGGAAGAATAGGTTGGGAAGGAGGAAGTGAAGTTGGGATAACTGGAGGAGGATTAGGTTGCATATTGTTTCTTGTGTTATAGGTATGGGCAACCGCATGATAACTCTCTTTAGTCAGTTGCTTAGCATACTCATAAGGGCTCTTAGAGGAATAACCTCCTTGCACAGTAATAACAGGTTTCTTTGGAGTGCAAAAAGAATCATTAGTGTAGTCACATAAATCTGTCCACTTAATTAAATGAATACTTAGTATTTATTTGATTATTTAACCATCAATTAATAATTAATTAAATTAATATTTAATTAATTCATCTTAACCCTATTCTCCTATTAATTAAATAAATTATTCAATTTATTTGATTTAATTCACTTAACCAAATTCATACCATTAATTAAATAAATAAATCATATTTGTTTAATTAAATCTTCTCTCACATTTAAATAAATTAATATTTATTTAAATCCCCCAAAATCCCACCTCTCACATTTAAATAAATAAATCATTTATTTAAATCACCTTTATCCTCCACCCACTTGTATTTTCCTACAAAAGCAAGTTGCACAACTATTTTAAATAAATTATTTATTTAAAATCCTATTTATCCTCACCCACTTGAAACCTTTAATGGTTTCCCTTAAAGTAGTCAAACTTGATGGCTTTAAAGTCTTCAAACTTGATGGCTTCCTTCTATAGTCTTCTTAAGACTTTAATGGTTTTCCTTAAAGTCTTCAAGCCTTTAATGGTTTCCCTCAAAGTCTTCAAGCATTTTAAATGCTTTATCTTCATTTTTCTCATTTAAATAAATTAATATTTATTTGAATATTTATCCAAATGCAAATTACACCATTTAATTGAAATAAATGATTTTATTTTAATTGAAAATACCAAAATTTCTCCCACTTGCATTTTCCTACAAAATCCACTTGTATGCCTAAACCCCTTCTAGATTCTTCTAAACCCTTCCTAATTAGCCTAAATTCATCCCTTAAATATTGTCACATTCCTAAGCAAATTGGAGTCACTTCTCAAAGACTCCAAAGTCTTTGAAAAGCAATTAATGCTTTGTGTGTTCAACAAATTAACCCTCAAAGTCTTGGATAACCTTTGAAAGCTTCCAACCTTCAACCACTAAATGGCTCAAAGTCTTTGATAACCATTGAAGGCTTTCAACCTTCAACCACTTAATCCCCAAAGTCTCCAATAACCATTAATGGTTACCTCAAACCCTCCCACATGGTTAAAACATTTGTTTTGACTCAACCTCTACCCAACCCAAAGGTCTCATCAAGACTTTAATGCTTTGACCATGATTATCTCTTAATCATTTGCACAAAGGTTTATCCTTGCATTAACTCCTAATCCAGTGGGTAATCTTAATTTAGACTTGACCCTTACCTTCTAGATAACCATGAGGTCTTCTCAGGCCTTTAATGCCTCCAACCTCTTCTCTCAACCCAATCCTATGTTGACACTTGTCACCATTTTATTGGTGCCAATTGTGCACATGGATCCCCAACTTTCAATCCTAACCCTTGTTAAGATTGCTCAATCTTAACCCTTCATTTCCCCATTTCTTCTATAAATAGAACCCTTCTCCTCAAGCAAAAAGAAGCATTTTAGAGTATTGTTGTTATACTGGCATTAGCATAGAGCTTTTTCATAGCATCACTATCTACTCTTGCATAGTATTTGCTTATCATATTCAACCATCTTGAATCTCCATATGGCATCCATGGCTAGTGCTAAAAGCTGAGAGCTACACTCGTTTGGGACTTGGAGAGGAGAGGAACAAGGGAGGAGCAACTATGAGCATCTTGATTAGCTATTTCATTTTATGTTTATATGCTTTCTATTTCATGCTTAATATCTCTCTTGATATGCCTGTTTAGGATAATCTTTTGTTGCTAACACTAACGTTTGTTTCTTGTGCTCTTGTGTGTGTTGCCATCAAACAGATTTTCTAATCCTTTTTGCAGAGCATCATTTGGTGAACCTGACGTGAATCCAAACACCAAAAAGATCAATTTTTTTTTTTAACCAATAACATGTTTGAATGTTGAAAATGTCACACAGGTTGCGATTTTGACACTGTTTTGGAGCGTTTGGCATTATTTTGGCGCTATTCCCCCTGTTTCAGTGTTTTTCCCTTCTCTGTCTTTCCCTTTCTTTTAATACGTTTGTGTTAAATAGTGCCTCTGTTCAAACGCAGACTAGCGCTATTGTAACAAAACGTTGTACAAATCACTTTGTAACCAAAAAAAAATAAAAAACCAAAAAAAAAAAAAAATTAGGCTTGTAGAAGCCCACCAAATAGGCGGATTTTACTAACTATTTTTCTCTTTTGTGCAGATTTAAATTAGATTAAAGAGTAGATTTATATTTTTTACTAACTTGTTTTTGAAGTTGGTTTTAAAATGAATTCACTTTTTATTTTGGTTTAAAATTAACTTCACATTTCAAATTTGGGCTTTTGAAAAAGAATCACACATTTGTTTGGGGCTATTAAAAAGAATTTCATTGTTCAAAGGTAAAAAGAACCACAAACTTATACAAAAACAACTTTATTTTTTTTGCAAGTTAGAAAACAAACTTCGTTTTGGTGCTTAAAATCAACAAGGCAAATTTTATTTCTTGCATCAAGATAAAACTCACAATCCACACTTCCATTTTTGGTGCAAATAAAATTCACAATCAACTTGTCTCATTTTCAAAGCAATTTTACTTCATGCAAACGTGTTTTTCATTAAGTTGACCAGGATTTTCAAATTCTAGTTTACTCAAACAATTGCCTTTGAAAATTAAAAAGAACACCATGATTGTTGGAGCAACATCTCCAAATAGTTAGATCACATTGCAATGATAGATTAAAAAGAACAAGTGTTTTTCGTGCTTGGCACACTTGTGCAAAGAGTTGGTCGAGTGGTCCTACCTCTAACACACACTATCCTCTCCCTTGGCTCTCGTGGTCCTAGGTACAAGAGAAAAGTGTTAGTAACACTCAAATTTTATCTTTTTAAGAGAGGTCTGCCAAGGGATCGATACTCTTGGGAACGACCTCGAGCGGTAAATCCTTCGAGCCGCTATAGAAATCAGGTGAGAGCGAAAGCTGTAGCCTTGGGTATAGCTGTTCCTACAGTGTAACTGGCCGAAAGGACAAATGGGCCCCACCACCAGTTACAAGGCTCTTAAGTGAGTCACTGCAGAATGAACTTATGTCCAAAGCCATTGAACATGACTAAACACCTTTAAGTAGTAGCTCACCCGTTCTATTGATTGAGGATATTTGAGATACAATTTAGTGCAAGAGCATAGAAGGTTTTGCTCCCAAGATACTCACCATACATATTTCCTTGAGTAGAAACATAGCTTTTTGAAAAGTCACTTGTGACTTGATAAAAGTGGTGACTCCCCCATCATAGGGATCATCTATTTGTTATGCTCTTGCAAGACTTAGTATATCACATCCTTACCTGCCATAGCGGGATTCATAAGGTATGTAGTATCAAAGTCGAAGAAATATCAAGATGTGGGCTAAATTTATCACAACTGGCCACTTGACCTTAGGGATAAAAAGTGTTTGAAGTGTGTTCGTTTTACAGACCTAGTGCAAATTGAGCCGACTTCAGGCTTTGGAAATACACCTTAAAATAAATCTAAAGGAAGGGTCAAAAACAAGTCCAAGGATTGGGTTGATCTAGACCCATACTCATTTGTGCCTTTGAGGCTACAATTTTGTGTTTGTGTGCTTGCTTTGTTTTCTTGTCAAAGAAAAATCAGAAAATCAATCCCAAAAACAAAGTATTCATCCAACATCTGTCAACACAACCAAAAATACCAAAAACAAAGTGCAAACAACACAAAGTCACAACTTTTATGACCATTCTTCACATCTTGCGAAAGAAGAAGTGTCATCAGAGTATCACCTTGAAAAGGAGACCACTAAGCTCAAAGGCTTTGATCAAAAGGAGGAAATTCTTCTATCTCAATAGACAAATTTTTGTCTCACATAGAGTCTTTCTACATCGCATGCGTCTATACCTTCAAGAAAAAAACAAACGAGTTTGATTCAGAATCATTGAACCGCAGAGCTTTTATGCAATATAGGGCTCTGAGTTATCACAAAAATCAAGGAGGAAAGATTAATCCCATCTTCTTCCCAAAACGTCTGTATCACCTACAACATAGCTCGAGAAGTGCCACCAACGCCTGAAAGGGAAGAGGTAGAGTTTGTTCCATTTGTAACACAAAGTTTTTATTGAAGTTGAAAAACAAAACATCCATCATCTCACTCATAAATCATCACTCCATCATCCATCCATCCCAACTCTCAAAACATTAAAGAGGTTCTTGTCCTAAGATTCTTTTTTAGATATTGCTTGAAATCAAACACATCACATCACTTTTTTTAGATTGTTTCTATATCTAGGATAAGATCATCCTAAGAGACACATCTACGCAGGTTAAAACTAGTTCATGAGTGAATCCTCTCATTACTAGGTAGTCAAAATCTGTAACACATCTCAGATTTCTCTACACCTTATCACATCCAAAATCATCAAAACAAACAAGCAATTCAAAGAAAGAATTCTGGTTACATTTACCTTTAGAGTGCTAGAGATCTACAATCCACCAACCATCAATCTTTCATTTCATCACCAACTCATCATCATCTTCAATCAACTTCAAAACAAACTTGCAAACAAAATGGCTCAAACCCGATCACGATCAAGGCAACGAGAAATAGAAATTGAGGAAGAAGAGGACAACCTCAATGAATTTCAAGAAGCACTTGGAGGAAATGTGAATGATGAAAACCCAAGTACTCCCACTCCTTCAACAATCGAAAGGGTTCAGCATAACCCTCATTTTAACAGATTATTTGATGAAATACTAAGGAGCAATGCGGATGCTCACTTCTTAAGACTTGCTCAAGAAGGAGCCAAACTCCCCTCAGACTTTGATCTTGCCCAATTAAGACAAGCATCAGAAAGACAAAGTCACCATGAGGAGGAAAGGCGTAGAGATCCCATCAGATATAACATTCCTCGAGGTAACCCACCACCTCCTCCTCCAAATGAAATAGAGATGTTGCGGCAACAAGTCGAGAATCTCGCCCAACAACTTCATAGTGGTGTTAAGACCAATCAATTCTCACTTAACGACATCTGTCCCTATCCGTTTGATAGGAATCTTTATATGCCACCCTTTCCACGCGGGTTCGAAACACCAAAATTCGAAAAATATAGAGGAAAGGGAGATCCCCGTGATCATGTCCGAGAATTTCATTCCGCTTGTCTCGAAGTCGCATATGAAGACACATACTTAATGCGCCTTTTTCCCCAAAGCTTGGGAGGAACAACCACATCATGGTTTTCCCGACTACCAGGTGGCATAAGAACATTTGAGGAACTCATCCAGAAGTTCCTATCTCATTACTCTTATAACATTGAACGCGACATCACCATGGCTGATCTATGCAACACCAAACAAAAACTAGGTGAACTATTCTCAGTATTCCTGCAACGATGGCGCCAAATGTCTAGCAGACGTTCTCTTCAGTTACCTGAACGAGAACTAGTGGAAATTTTCATTTCCAACTTAAATGAAGAAATGGAATTTCACCTGGATGTCAAAGACACGGACTCCTTTAACGATATGATCACCAAAGGTATAAAATGTGAAAGGGCACTCATCAAGAAAGGACTCATCAAAATCTTTAATGAACCAAAGGATGGTCCTCGCCCGCGCTTCAATAGTGATAAACCAAACTTCTGGAACAAGAATAAAAATATCGTCAACGATGGGGTTGTGGATGCTCGAACTATCCAAAATGCACAACCTGTGGTTCGATTTGCAGGACAAAATCCTCCACCTCAGAATAACACAAATGTTCCTCCTAATCAAGGTCGCATCACATCTCATGATGAACCAAGACCTCGTCCACAAAAACAAAAACGCACATACACTCCCTTAGGGGAACCCATTGAAATAGTGTTGCGACAACTCCTCTCTCAAAATTTGGTCACTCTACCTAAGCTATCAAACTATGAGCCTCAAGTCAAACCAGCATGGTGGAAGGATACTGAACATTGTGAGTTCCATCAAGGAAGAGGACACAAGACAAGTAATTGTCACCGATTGAAGGATCTCATTCAGGATCTTATTGATCGAGGAGAAATTGAAATTGAAGGACATGACCCAAAAACGACCAATAATGATCATCTCATGTTCAAGGATCCACTTCCATCACAAGATCAAAGAGGTCCTTCCACATCCCGGCGAGGCACTGATACCACTGATTATACGCAAGCTGCGTATAATTACACTGTCAATCACCTGTATGATGCCAGTGAACAAATTGCAACCATAACCTTCAAAAATCCCACCTCAAATTGCAATGTTGTTACGCGTCGCGGCAAAGTTACCATCAAGGCAGCTCCACAAGGCACCACCTCCATCCCAAAGCAGTACAATCTTGTGGAACAATTAGATAAAACGCCTGCGCTCATATCCATTTTAGAACTATTGCGCCTATCGCCATCTCATAAAACAATCTTGGATCAAGCACTCCAAGAGGCGTCAGTCCCTGCAAACCTGAACACAGACCAATTTCAAGCCATGGTTGGAAATCTAAAGTCATCACCTTGTCTCACTTTTTCTGAAAGCGACAACTCTTCTTTCCAACAACCTCATAACGCCTCACTCCACATTGAAGGCTTTGTCAACCAACACAGGATCAAGCGAGTCTTGATCGATAATGGAGCAGGCCTAAACATTTGCACACTTTAGTTGGTCACAGCATTGGGATATGCAATAGAATCAGTGGATCCTTGTAAGAAGATCACCATCAAAGCCTATGATGATGCAGAGCGTTCATCCAAAGGAGCTGTGGTACTACCAATCCGAGTGGGCCCTGTGGTAAAGCATATCATTTGTCAGGTTCTGGACCTTCCTCTGCCATATAATCTATTATTAGGGAGACCTTGGATACATGCCATGCAAGCTGTTCCATCTACCTACCATCAATGTATCAAGTTCCCACATAATGGTGCAGAGATCACAATCCTGGGCGATGCAAATCCCTTTGCATTTTGCCATAATATCAGCCATCAACCAGAAATTACTGTTCCTAATAATAGGGAAGCCATTTCCTCCACATCATATGTAAATCCCGCCTCTCTTGCTAGTTCAAACACCCCTATACCCAAGCAAGAAAAGCTTAAGATGAAAATCGCAGAGGAAGGTCCTGGAGAATACAACTTGAGTCAGCTCTTTTGTGTGGGACAAATGCCCACTTCTCCTAGAACACATGGTAAACCACAGCAGTTGCTCCAACAACCACTAATCACGCCTGCATGTGCCTTAACGCCTTTCATTCTTGGAAAGAGTCAAGAGGAAGAAACACAAGATGAGGACCTAGCGGACTGGATCTATAAAGATCCCATCACCACTGACAAACCGCAAGTTACACTTCCTACGGAACAATATGGCAAAGGCCTCCTCATTATGCAAAGAATGGGATATGATGGTCAGAGTGCTTTGGGATACTGCAAACAAGGACGACACGAACCTCTACTACCAGAATTCAAGCCCAAAGGTAATACAGGCCTTGGCTTTGAAAAAGAGATCCTTCCTAAACTCAGATTCAAAGGAAAACCCAGCAAACCATTTTGCCCACCTACTGCAAAGAGGATACCTTTCATAATCAAAGCACCATCAAGCACTATCCCCACTACCCCCTCAAGGCTCACAACTCCACCATCACCAATGTCACTCATCCCATCAAACGAACCAGTAATCCTATCAGCAACACCATTTGTAGCAGCAACTATATTGGAACCCGCAGCAGCATCTATGGCACCAGTAGTTCCAGCAGAAGCCACTGAGTCACCATTACCGATACTTCCAGTGACAAATCCATTAAACCCCATCACAATTCCTGCAGCACCGATCACTACAAGGATACATAAACCAATCACACCTGCCGTGTTTAACTCCAAAGACATCCCAGTATGGTATAGCAATCGGATGCTGGAGAGTGATTCAGAGACCAACTCACATGAGTGGGAATTCGATTCAGTGCAACTTAACACTTCAGATGAGGAAGACACATCACCACCTCCACCCCGCAAAGACATCCCTGTTTACGGAGAAGCACAGATAAAGACCACTTGGGTACCTGAGCTAGAAACATCTTCCACAGACCCTACGTCTCATCCTACGCCTGATTCTGACAGGGAGAGTACCATCAACGACCTTCACCACACTGTCTTAACCCTCACTGATACATCTCCCGCACTTAACTTAATCGATGAAGTAATGCCCATTATCCACCCTGAACTCATCGAATGGAACCAACCAAATCCCCCATGTCTTGACCTCTTCCAAAATGATGAGGCTATCATTGACTTTTTGGAATTAAGGGATAATCTACCAAGCAGGGATCACAAAGCTGGATTCGCCATTGAACTTAATAGCGCAGCATACTTCGGGGCGGATGCCAAACCCTTCAGCTGCAAAAATATAACATTAAAACATGGATCTTCTAGTGAAAACCACACTGTGGCACTGTTTGATCCAACAAAAGTAAAAAGAAAGAGCGTATCCAACGGTGAAAACCTCTCTGAGGCGCCTGAGGATGAAGGGTTTGACATTCTCCCTGCTAATACACAACAGGAACGATCAACGATCCTCATTGAGGAGACCAAAGAATACAATGTGGGGACTCCTGAAAACCCTCATATCATACATCTGGCATCTCTTCTCACTCCAGAGGAACAACCTCAATTTATAGAGTTCTTCCAACAGCGTCAGATCAACTTTGCATGGTCATATGCAGACATGCCTGGGCTTGATCCTGATTTAGTCATGCATCATCTCACAGTAGCAAAAGGAGCCAAACCTGTCAAGCAGAAGCTTCGTAAGATGCATCCTCAGATTGCCGTGCTAGTCAAAACAGAACTCAAGAAACTCCTGGATGTTGGTTTCATTAGACCAATTGATTATGCAGAATGGATCTCCAACATTGTACCAGTTGGCAAACCAAAAGGGGGCATCCGCATTTGTACTGACTTCAGAGATCTAAATAAGGCATGTCCTAAGGATGACTTCCCCCTACCAAATATCGACATCATAGTGGATTTGACAGCAGGACATGCCATGCTTTCACTCATGGATGGCTTTTCAGGATACAATCAAATAAAGATCGCACCAGAGGACCAACATAAGACAGCCTTCACATGTCCATGGGGCACATACTGCTGGAATGTAATGCCTTTTGGTCTAAAGAATGCAGGAGCGACCTATCAAAGAGCAATGACCACCATCTTCCATGACATGATGCATACTATAATGGAAGATTATGTGGATGATTTACTAGCAAAATCACTTACTAGAGAAGGACATCTTCACATCTTAGATAAAATCTTTGATAGACTGGAACAGTACCATGTTCGACTCAACCCAAAGAAATGTGTCTTCGGAGTGATCTCCGGGAAGCTTCTAGGATACATTGTCTCAAGCAAAGGTATTGAGGTTGATCCAGCAAAGGTTAAGGCAATAATGGACATGCCACCTCCAAAGAATATCAGTCAGCTAAGAACACTACAAGGACGGCTTCAATCTATCCGCAGATTCATTGCACAATTGGCTGATAAGTGTCACCCATTCACACACCTGCTACACAAGAACATTCGCTTTCAGTGGGATGACAGATGCCAGCAAGCATTTCAGGCGCTTAAAGACTATCTCATGAATCCACCATTGTTGATGCCACCAGATCCAAGTAGACCATTATTGCTCTATATCTCAGCAACAAGTACAGCATTGGGTGTACTACTGGCACAACATAATGCAGAAGGAAAAGAGTGTGCTATTTACTACATCTCTCGCACACTTGTGGGCTATGAACTCAATTACACACCTATTGAGCGAGCTTGCCTAGCAGTAATCTTGGCAGCCACTAAACTGAGGCACTATCTGTTAACACACAAGGTGCAACTCATTGCAAAGATTGATCCACTCAAGTATTTACTTAACAAAGCAGCATTGACAGGTCGCTTAGCTAAATGGGTAATGATTCTAAGTGAATTTGACATTGAGTATGTGGACCGTAAAGCTATCAAAGGGCAGGTCATTGCAGATCAGTTGGCCGATGCACCTCTCATAGGCGATCATCCTCTCATTTCCAATTTTCCAGATGAAGAGATATTCATGATCACAGAAGCACAGCCATGGAAACTATATTTTGATGGTTCATACACTAGGCACGGCTCGGGGGCAGGCATTCTGTTTATCACACCTCAAGGTGATAGCATCCCGAAGTCTTACAGGCTCACATTTCCATGCACAAACAACATAGCAGAGTATGAGGCCTTGATCACAGGACTCAGGTTAGCCGTACAATGGAAATTACAAGAACTACAAGTATATGGCGATTCCCAACTAGTCATTCGACAAGCAACAGATGAGTATCAGACCAAAGATGATAAACTCATGCCATACAAGCAAATGGTGGACAATCTAAAGACATCATTTACTACTATCACTTTTGAGCAGATACCAAGAGATCAGAATCGAGCTGCTGACGCTATGGCTACCATCGCATCTCTCCTAGATCTTCCACAAAATTCAACACGCTACGAGTTCTTGGTAGAACAGCTTTGGATCCCGGCTTATGATATCCCCGAATCTGAAATGATATGTTGCCTTGTTGGTTCTGAATCCCCATGGTACGGTGAGTTCTACACCTATCTCCGCGATCACACCCTTCCTCCCAACCAATCAAATAACCAACGTAAAACCTTCATTCGCCAAACTGCTCGATATACCATTATTGCCGAAACCCTATACCGACGCGGTCTTGATGGTACTCTCCTTCGATGTCTAGAACAAGGTGAGATAACAAAGGCTTTGGAAGAGGTACATGAAGGAATTTGCGGGACTCACTCAAGTGGTCCATCACTAGCCAAGAAGATCATGCGAGCTGGATACTATTGGCCATCTATGGAAAAGGATTCCTACTACTTTGTCAGGAAATGCAAAAAATGTCAAGTTCATGGCGACCTAATACATGCACCAGCTCAAGAACTGCAACCAATCACAACACCATGGCCTTTTTGTCAATGGGGTCTTGATCTTGTGGGTAAAATCCATCCATCTTCATCCAATGGCCATAAATTCATTATTACCGCCACCGAATATTTCACCAAGTGGATCGAAGCTGTTCCACTTACCCAAGTCACCGGCAAGCAGATCGCCTCATTCATCCTCAATTACATCATCTGCCGGTATGGTGTGCCCATGTCCATTGTCACAGATAACGGTCTTCCTTTCAAAAATCAGGATGTCCGTGAGCTTTGTGAGAAATTTCATATCCAACACCGCTTTTCCACTCCCTATTACCCACAAGGCAATGGTCAGGCCGAAGCATCCAATAAAAACATATTGAGGATCCTAAAGAAGACAGTCAATGATGTCGGCCGTGATTGGCATGTTCAATTGAATCCAGCGCTATGGGCATATCGAACTAGCATTCGGACCCCTACAGGTGCAACTCCTTATTCATTGGTCTATGGTGCTGAAGCTATCTTACCTATTGAGGTCGAGATACCATCCTTACGAGTTTCATTGCACAATCTCATCGATGATGAAGCATACAGAGTATCTCATCTTCAGGACTTAGAGTTACTAGATGAGAAGCGACAAGCTGCATACAATCACCTCAAAGCCTATCAGCAGCGCATGAGTAGAAGCTACAATCACCGAGTTAGATCTCGTACATTTGAGGTAGGTGATCTTGTTCTTCGAGAAAATCCTCGCAACCAACCAAACAGAGAACATCAAGGCAAGTTTGAATCAAACTGGTTGGGCCCATATGTTGTCACTGCTGTATTTGGGTCCGGGGCATATCAGTTGGCTACATCAGACGGAGAACCGCTCGCAGATCCAATCAATAGCATGCACCTCAAACGGTTTTATACCTAAGGTGTACAAGGCATCAGGCTCCCCTGCATATCAGAAAATACCAAAAACATTCAGAAAAATGTCCTAAAGAAAATACCAAAAACATTCAGAAAAATGTCCTAAAGAAAATACAAAAACATTCAAAAAAGTAAAGAAAAATCATGCATCCAAACGGTGAACAACCACTCCAGTGGCACCTTGGGTAAGTACGATGGCGAAAACCTGGCAAACAGGCGCCACTCGTAAAGGCAATGGCTCCAGTATCTTTCAGGCTCATTGCGATCACATTCATACATACACACATCCATCCATCTAACCATGGCTTGTTATTTGATCTGTCATCCAAGAAAGTACTTCATGCGTCTAGCATCCCGCTTTTTCATAAATCATGTCCAACTTGGGGGCAATGCCCTTACAATCTAGATGATGGAAGTGGATTCTACATTACTGGTGATTCATTGGCAAAAACATTCAAAAATGTCTCGCAAAATACAAAAACATTCAAAAATGTCTCGCAAAATACAAAAACATTCAAAAATGTCTCGCAAAATATCAAAAACATTCAAAAATGACTCACAAAATCCACAAACATTCAAAAACTATTACACAAAATCCAAAAACATCGAAAAACCATCGAAAATCACCCAAAAAAACATGACAACACCTTGTACATATTCATCCGATCAGATACAAAATACTCACACAAATGACCACTTATCACAGGATATACTCATCCGGTCATATCATCCTTTATCATCACAGGATCTACATGGGGAATGAACTCTCTAGGAGAAGGATCAACACTACTCTCTAAAGTCTCACTTTTGAGAGGGAGATCTTTGAAAGAAATGTTAACCATCTTGCTTTGAACTAGGGTTTCCTTATGAGTAGAACCAAGTTGAGGAGAGGGAGATGCTTTATTTTTAGAGGGAGAATAATTGAGATTCAAGGAAGGGGAGAAACTATCAAGGGAGTTTCCAATCTTGATTTCATCCCCTTTGGCTAGGGGTAGAGAATAATCTATACCTTCTTCTAATGGTTCATCCCAAATAGTGAGGTTGTTGAAAGGAATGTTTGAAGTATTGTCAATTTCGGGAGAGGAGATAACATTGTTTATTAATTCCTCATCCTTAGGAGGGAGAGCATCAATAGATGTGTTAAACTCATCCTCTTTCCTCAAAATATGTTCAATATGATCTTTAGGGGAGAGAGAACTAAGGAAATTGCTTATTATTTCATCTTCTTTCTCTAAGGGATGCTTATGGGTAAGACAAACTTTAGGAGAAGGGTAAGCATTTATCATTAATTCATCATCTCTAGTGGGAATTTTGTTGGAAAAGGAAAGGCCAGCACTAGGAAATGTAGGGATAATGTCATCTTCTTGCACAAAAGGATCCTCATGAAGGGAGTGTTTTTTAGGAGACACAAAGGCATCAAGGGCATCATTCAACAAAGCATGATCATATCTATTAAAAGATTTATCTTTTGATTCAAAAGGAGATATCTCTTCATAGAGGGGATCATTGAAAACAACCATGTTACTAGATTTAGTGGAAAAGCTGATAGGAATTCACCCTTGAGAGGAATCATTCGACTTATCTTTCTCATCACAACGAAATGGCATAGTAACAATGTTTATGAGTTTTTGGTAAAATGAAGGTTTGGTATATTTAGGTTTCAAAAATTCATCTAAAGCTTCATCTAACTCATAATCATCACAAATATAAACATCTTGAAAATAAAAATCTGACATTTTGAAATTGCATAAAATTTAAACACACAATGCAAAGAAACACACTTTTTTTTTTCTTCTTTTTAATGAAAATGAAATGAAAACACACTAAATCTAGATCTAGATCTAACAAATGCAATGCAAGAGGAAGCAATGATAGATTCACGTCGGGTTCACCAAAATGTGTAGGGGAAAAAGCGAGACTAGGTTAACATGCCCTAATCCTACCTTTTGACACACATTACGGAATACGAAAGTGCCTAGAGGTATCACACAATTGGCTACTTCTTTTTTGTGGAAGAGAGAGACATGGGCTACCTATTAGGATTTATATTCCTTTGTTGTAATTGAAAGATAAAATAATGCAAGTTCAATCCCTAACCCCAAAGTGCAAGTATGAACTAATAACAAGATTGCAGAATTGAACTTAAACAATGGAAAGCTGTAAACACAAGGACAAGACAAGAATGCAAATGCATACCCGGAGTTAAAATTTGACTGAAAATGTTCGGGACGGGGGCGTGGGCGCCACTGTCCTGATTCTGCCCCTGAAACTGCTCCGAAAACTGCTGTTTTTGCACTCTGGAAAAGCTGTCAAAAATGCTGAAAATGTTGTCTATCAGGAGGACCAGGGCGCCCAGCGCCCCTGTCCCAGGGACCAGGGTGCCCAGTGCCCCTATCCCAGGGACCAGGGCGCCCAGCGCCCCTGTCCTGGCAGGACCAGGGTGCCCCACGCCCCTGTCCTGGTCTTTTTCTCTGAGATTCGGTGTGAAGTTCGGTCTCCGTCTGCTTCTTCCGGATCTATAACTTGCGGTGTCCTCTGAATTCCGAAACCTGCACTTATATCTGAAAAGGTGTGGTGGGCGGCTATATAGGGTTTTGCCTTAGTCAAACCCCCGCTTCGGTGATTTCCACCTCCACGAATAGCCAAGTTGTATTGTAAAATGTATTGTGTGTGCAGACCTAGTGTGTGTGCAAGGTCCTTAAATGTAAGAAAGCAAACTAGAGCAACCTAGAAAGTAAACCCTAATTGCTTGTAAATGATAATGTAAATGCTCTAAATCAAGATACAAAGTGATCTAAAGCATGAATAAAGGATATATTGAAGCTTATGCAAAGACATGAAAACAACATGAAATCATACCCAACCCTCAAGGGAGGAGTACAAGCCAATCTTCAGTCGTTAATCTCCTATTGTTCTTCAATGTCTCCCAAGCCCTAAATGAATGAAATTGATGAATGTTTGATGGATGAATGTTGAATGTTATTGAAGTCTTCAAAGATCTGCTCTTTCGCTGCATAGAAGGTCCTCGAAAGCCCAAAATTCTGATCCTTTCAAATGAAGAAAGAGAGCTCTTATATATGAAACCCTAGGTCTTAATTTCAACTTTTGGCTGACCTAGAGATTGAATATCCCACCAATTTCTTGGGGTTAAACTTTATTTTATGATTGGATCGTTCTCCTAAAATTTTGGGAAAAATGTCCGAGACCATGTGCACTCCGGGCGCCATGGTCCCGACAACTTTTCACCAAATTTTCAGGGCTGTCGGATATGATGATTTTAGAGAGAATCCCGAAGTTACAGGTGATTTCGAGATGTTTTGACCCCCAAAATCAAGCCCCCAAGTTCAAAATAGGACGTAATTAGGGTTTTTGATTAAATGATGTATTGGAAGAATAAAATGAAAGGGGCACACTTTAATGAAAGGGCCCAACTTTATGATGTAGGAGATGATAAAATAGGACCTTAGACCTAATTAATTTAATTAATTAAGTGCTAAAGGGGAAATGTAAAGCAAAATACAAAATGCGCCAAGCCAGGTGCTAAACTAGGTGTGAAATTGTACCACCCTAGCAAGTGCGTACAATTTACGATGTTACATATATATATATATATATATATTTAAATACACATAACTTTTATATTCATAGTTAAAAAGATGAAATTTATTTCCAAGTAAATTTATATATATATTTTTTTTAAAAGGGTATTTACATGCAAAATTTTAAACTCATATAATAAAAGGAAAACATTAAGTTAAATCAGATTTATAAGTATATATATATATAAAATCAATAAGCTTTTAAAACAAAGCTAACTAAAATACAATTTAGAATACTATTCAAAGATACATTATACTTTTTCTGGAAATAAAGAAACTCATTGATTTTTTTTTTTTTCTAATAAATTATTCACATAAAACAACTTTTTTCATTTAAAATACTTAAAATCTTTCAGCATAATTAAACTTCTATTTTGCCTCAAGTAAAAATATAGGTAAAATCTAAATGAAAACAATTCTTTTATTTCCTTCCAAAATACATAAAGCTTTTGCATGCTACACAAATTAACTTTTCTTTTTCAAATAAACCAGAAGTAGAAATAACAAGCTTTTCTTATTTAAAACATCTCTAAGATAATCTTCCAATTTACAGAATGTTTTCTCTGAATAGTCACAACAATAAAACTTCAAGTCTACTTTCACAAAATACAACTTGCTTCTCTTTTCTATAAATGAGGCATATTTCCATAACAACTTTAAACAAACATCTGCAATTGAAATACAAGTATCTTCAATAACAATCTTCTATATCTCTTTCATGGTTCCTATTCTCTTTCCTCTGATTTTCCTGCATAAAAGAAGACACAAATATGACCACGGAGTGCTCACCTCCCAGCCTAGGCTAACTGGTAGCCACCCCCGAGCTCGGAGAACCAATTCCTAGACGGGTAACAAACAGGGAAACACATAGAAAGCATTGCATATAGATTTTTTTTTTCAGACACATTCCCAACTTGGCTTTCACAGCACCACACTCTGGTGATGAACATTTTCAATGGGTGGTAGTGGACCAAATACCCTGAGGAGAACTGCAAGTATGAAATAAACAAGAAGCCACCTCATGGCATAATAAAATATCAAGAATTCTCAACCCCTTATTCCTTATGCCCCCCAAAGGCATTCTAGTCTTATAACCCTCCTTATGACCCCCATGGCACAAACAGGCCATGCAGCAAGGGTCACACAAAGATCCCTTGTGATCGCTCTCAAAAGAGAGTCTCTCACTCGAGGGCTGTCACTGCTACCACCCTCAAGATCCTCTTCTCTCCCAAGAGTAAGAGATCTTGAGAAAACTCCCAAAACACATCAATTCTTAAAACAAAATACCAAAAGAATTTCAAACATAAACTTTCAAGAATACAGATTTCTTATTCAAACCACTTCCAGACATAAACAAGAAGAAGACATAAAAAGTAAAAATTGAAACCAACCTTAATCTTCCCAAAGGTTATTATGATATCTGATGAAGAGCTGCCCAATCCACAAATCTTTTTTCCTTCTACCCTTATTCAATTTCTCTATTCCATAACATTAAATTTTCTTCTAAATTTTCTTCTGTCTCCAAAAATGGAGAGTGGGTGATTACCCTGCTATTCCCAAAAATCTTCCTTAAGAAGCTCACTCTCTGAGTTCTCACAAGATTCTAAAAAAAAAAAAAAAAAAAAAAAAAAGAAGAAAGAAAGCAAAAATGCAAAAAGATTCCCATTCCAAAAGGAAAAATCTTGATTTGATTTAACTTCAATTTTCAATTTTCGCTCAACTCAGAAAAGCCAATTTTTAAAGCGTTAAAAAGATCATTATAAAGTAGAAACTTGCCTAAAATTACCCCTAACCCCTAGGTATACCTTATGGGCTTTAGGAAACCCTATTAAACTACCCCTAGGTGTTCATTTAACCCATATTAAACCCCTCTGAAGTTTATTTTCGGGTCAAACATAAGTTGACCACTCCAAATATTATATTCCCAAAATATTTATGACAACACATTAATTTATTTAAGAAAACTACAATTAAACGCTTTCCCACCAAGAGACAAAATAAAATATTAAATTTAAATCCACACGTGTCAAGTGACACTTAATAAAATACTTTTACAAAAATAAAACATGAAATTGTCTCTTGAGGTCTTTACACAATAAAATTAAATAACACTTAACACTCATGCAGCATATACTGTTACGAATAAAATACAACACAAATGGGGTGTTGTCTCTCCAAATAGACAAACCCTGGCTTACAAACATACATAAGTCTAGGTTTGATTCTCTGTAATTTTCCATGGTCACATGGTAAGTTTCCTGCGCATCTCAATTTACACATTAGTACTTCCAAATATCCAAATATAATATAATTCAAAAATACAAAGATGCACATCATCACTTGCATACAATTTTCATCTGCACAGATTGAATACATCTTTTATCAAACAATTTCACATAAGCAATTTTCATCCCAATTCACATAAACTAAACATACATCATAGTTCAATATTCAGAGTAAAGTCCTGCAAATTCAATAACGACATCTATCATTGCAATATCATTCTATCTAATAATCATGTAGTGTTCTATCTCATAAAGCATGTAAGTGAATCATCAAATCATAGCAATGTTATCCAAGTCCTGAAATCATATAAGTTCTAAGTCTCAAAATGCATCAAAATAAAGTATCCATAATAGTCTAAAATATAAAATCCACTGAATGTCAGACTGAGTCGAGGTGAGGCCTCACATAATCAACCTAATTAATTTGCCACTAGTTAAAGTTGAGGGATATTTAGATATCTCAAATGCATTTAAATCATTCCCGACCAAACAATGATAATGCTATCTTAAATTTAAAATTAATTAATTGAACGCATGTAAATTCATTATTTAAATTTAACCAATAAGGTTGCAAATTCAATAATGTCATTTGCCAAATAAATCTAATTTATATTATAGCCAATTTTTAATCTCCCCTAAATCTTCAATTTTCGACTATTAAATAATTTGGCCAAAATTGGCCTCATAGGCTAAAAATTCCAAATAAACAATTAATTATTTTCATTTACAAATTTTCCCCCAAATTAAAATATAACCTAATGCCCATATTAAATTGAATATATAAAATATCTATATAGTTTTCCCTAGCTAAATAAATTAATTTATGCGATTAATATATCCATATAATATTAATCCCCATTTTAAATCCTATAAAATAAACTATATTTAAATCATTTTTCTTCCAAAACGAATGAGGAGTTTTAAATGTAATGACACATAAGGCTAAAATTAAATGGGGGGAATCTTTTTTCAAAATTTAAAAAGTATTTCCCCCTCTTCTTATTTTAATTACTATTTTTAATCTCAAACCCTAATTAAGGTTGAGTAATTATCTTCTCCCATATTCTATTTAAAATCAACTTAATAATCCCTCTCTTTTATTTTTATATTATTAGCTAACCCTAATACTTTATGTGTTTTATGTGGATGCAAACCCTAATCCGGATTTAGATTAGGGTTGCATATTTTATCCAACTAAAAACTTAATCTTATTGTATTTCCTTTATCCTAACCCAAAACTAGGTTAGGGTTTATCTCTTTTTTTTGGTATGTGTATACTGTGTGTTATGCAGGGCCGAACAGGGCAAGGCGGTGGCTAAGATAGGGCAAGGCGGCAGCCGAAAAAAGGTCGGGTTTTACAGTGTGCCCCCCCCCGGACGCCACTGTGTTTACACACAGTGGTGGCCGGTGTCATCCACTGTGTGTAAGCATAGTGGCGGGCGCGGGCCATCCACTATGTCTACACACAGTGGTGGCACCTCTCGCGCTGTCCATTGTGTGTAAACATAGTGGCTTGGCCCATGAGTCATCCACTATGTTAGCACATAGTGGTTCGGCCCTATGCCCCCTAATTTTGCTTATTATTTTTTATTTATTTACAAGCTTTAAAATGTGAATATATATATATATATATATATCTGCATTTCCAAACTCTTAGGGTTAGATTTTTTTTTGAATAAATTTATACATTAGCATGCAGGTATGTTAGAAATGTACAGGAAGCCCTTAGATAGTTTTAGTTGTATATTTTTTTTTCGGAAAGGATTTAATTATTCATAATTAGTTTAACTTATACCTTCATTGTCTAGAATAGATCTGCATGCATTTCTTCTTCTTTTTTCTCTAAACAACAATACATTTTTTTGACAATAATACTAGCAGCAAGCTAGAGACTATAGTTAGGTTTTATTATTTCTTTTGTTTATAGATTAATTTCCTGCTATGTATAAACAAGAGTAAAAATGACAGAAATAACAACATTTAAATATTGCAGGTAAATACTTAAGAACACATTGCACTTCTCTTTTTTTTTTTGCATCTTTTATTTCTTTACAAAAATTGCAGAGATAAATAACAATAGATTTCAGTTTAAGACATAATTAAATAAAATTAACAGCAGCATAATATATTACAGAATTTAAATAAAAAAAACTTTTCTTATATGAATGGTATGAACTCAAGCTGTCAATCTTTACAAATGGGTAAAATACCCAATTAGTCTCTCATTCCTAATGAATGACGACTTAACTAAATAACACATTTCTATCCTTCAAAATAATTACAATAATTACATTTTTATTTATTTCTTTCTACAACTAAGTAAAATCTGCAACTCCTAGCTTTCCTTTCCAAGCAACCTGCATTTAAAATATTAAGACTATGACCATGGGGTGCTCACCTCCCAGCCTAGGCTTACTAGAAGCCACCCCCAAGCTTGGATAACCAGGTTCTAGACGGGTTACACTCAAGAAAACACAAACAAGCAAAGGGGAAAACATAACAAACACGTTCCCATTCCCAAGCTGAAACTTCATCACATAATGTGATGTTTTACTAGGGTGGAAGTGGACCAAGTACCCTAGAGGAGATCTGCTAGATACTAACTCATAGCCAACTCATGGCATCCAAGAAACAAAACAAAACGCGTCTTAACCCCCATATCCTTATGACCCCCAAAGGCATACCTACCATATTTTCTCCCCTTATGACCCCCAAATGCATAAACAAAACTATGCAGCAAGGGTCACATGGACAAACCCTTGAGATCACTCTCATGATGAGAACCTCACACTCTAAGGTTGTCAAACTCCTTCCACCCCCAAGATCATTTTTCCCTCCCAAGGGAAAGATGGTCTTGGATACTCCCAAAACACAACAAAATGTATAAACAGAAATATGAAAAGAATCACATAAAGCTTTCACAAATACAATACAAATTAAAAAAAATACAATATTTTCATTCAAGCATTCTACAAACAGATTTTAACATGTAAGCAAGAAAATGCACCTACCTTGAATCTACCAAGGGTATTCTAGGGAAATCTTGGAGAAGAGAAGCCCAATCCACAAACCTTTTCTACAACACTTAGCCAAATTTTTCTATTCTCAAGCTGGTTTTTCCTTAAAAAATTGTCCAAAATCTCCAAAGAGGGAGAGTGGGTGATTATCTCACTAAGCCTCAATCTCTAGCCTAAGAAGGTTTCTCTCACTCCTTCCAACATCTTGGATAGAGTGAGAGACTCTCATTGGTTGGTCTTCCCTAGGTCTTACACACTCCCTAACCAAGGCACTTCAAGAAGAGGAATGAAATGGAGAAGAGGGATGACACAAACCAAGAAGGTTCTCTAACCAAGGATGGCACTCCTATAGATGAAATTCGTCCATCTTATGAAAACCACTTTTTTGGGTGGTTAAACAAGCCCTAGGCGAAGGACACGTGGCCAGATTTGGGCTTCACCAATAGGTACCCCATGAGGCCTAATAAAAATGCTCTAAAACTGACTCTAGGAGTTGATTTAGCCCTTTGAAAGTCCAACTAAAGTTAACCTGTGGGTCAACTCTAAGTTGACCCTCCTTGTGGCTCACTATACTAGATTTCTTGGTTCCTTCAAGGATAATAAGGTAATATAACTGTAGCATAGGAAATAGGAATCATCACAAGATAAGTAGATCAATCAAAACACAAGACATGATAACTCAATCATGAGAGCACTCATTGCAAATGAACCTAATCCTAAGCACACTCAATAGAGATATGAAAACAAAGCATTCAAAATGAAAGATTATGCAAACTAAATGCAGAATTGAATGCTCCTTCCATGCGGCTCCATTGTTGTTCTTTCCTCTTCAATGGATTTGTGGATCTCACCTACAAGTGCACATACAATTGAAAGCAAGATTGACTTTGATGAAAAGCTCAAGAGTACTAGAAGCATAAGTTCGATAGTCTGATAGGAATTATTAATTAACAATCAAGGGGCTTTGAGTGAAGAAATTCATCCAATTTATAGAGAAATTGGAGAAAAAGATCAAATTAGCATGAAATGGATATTAGAGGCAATTGATTTCAAAATGGGAAAATTGAGTGGAAAGAAGAAGGTTATGACACCTTCTATGTCATGAATTATGACATATTGCCAATGCAAAGCTTAGAGAACTAGAACCTTATGACATCTTGCTATGTCAAGAGTATGACGCACGAAGCACAAAAATAGGGAGAACTAGAGACAAGTTAATTAGGTGGAAATTGCAATTAGGAAATTAGAAAATAGGTGGAAATTGAAATTAAGAATTAAGAAATTAGAAAATTTAGAAAAAGAGGAAATAAGAAATTAGAAATTAAGAAAATGATGAAAATTAGAAATTAAGTAAATTAATTAATAATTTGTCATTTATTAATTAATTCACAAAAGAGGAATAATTAGCCAATTAAATGAATATTTAATTGTGACAAGAAGACTTAGGATAAATAAATAATTTATTAATCCTAGAGGAAGAAATGACACACAAGGTTAAATGATTAAATCATGAAACCCTAGAAGATGAATTAGCAATGAGAATGACAATTAGGTCTTGATTGAAGATAATTAATGTCGATCATGATTTTGATTTTGGATTGATAAATGACCAATGTGATAAATGATTTGATTAATAAATACGCCAATTGACGAAGAACAATGACAAATTGATCCAAATTGACATAATTGAGACAGACAACAATCGATGACAAATCGATCGCCAAATGACAAGATTGACAAGAGGACAAGAATCGATGACAAAATAGATTGCAAAATGATAATATTGAAAATGACCACGATCAATGACAAATCGATCGCAAATGACAAGATTGATAATGATAAAGATTGATGACAAATAGATAAGAGGACAAAACCCTAATTAGGATTGACGATATCCAAAATGATAAGATTGATGATAAGATTGATAAAAGGACAAAACCCTAATTAGGATTGACGATGTCCAAAATGATAACAAATTAGCACGCACATTGATGCAACAAGATAAGTTCGATCAAAATCATGATTGGATAATGTTGTCGACAAGACCAAATTTGAGGACGAGATGATTGAAGAATGTAGAAGAATGACTCGATGTTCACAAATGATAAAGACCAAGTGCGAATCATAGGAGAAATGTTAATGCGACGCAAAAACCTAAAATGAGGCAATGCGCAAATGTTAAAGTATGACCTCGCAAGCGTTGACCATTTTTAGGTGTCTACATTTTGCCCCTCTTTGAGACAATGCGATTTTAAGCATTGTTTCAAAGAACAATAACTAAAATGCCCCAGACAACGACAATGACATATGCATGCCCCCTCAAGGAATTGGCCGGAAATAGGCAGAAAAGAGGCCAATTGATCGATAAAAATGATAGGATCGAACGGACTAACAATCAGAGATCGGATGCATGAAGGACAATCAATTGACGACACAAAAGACCACGACCAACACAAGATGGAGAGGATGCACGTCCATCTATGCAATGACAAAAAGCTATAAATGAGACCAAGAGGGTGAAAATTGCTCATTTGCACTAGCTAAAGAGGAGGATTTGTTGCTCTGGACAAGGACACTTGCAGAGAGATGGTGAACATTCCCATGGCGGATCACCTTGGAGAATGGGTATGCACATTCAGACGACCGGACGACGCAGGAGCAGCGGTATGTATCTCGAAAACCCATGTTTTGAATTTCATGAATTTTGATGGCTTACGGGACATTGCGGGGCCCACAAGGGATGCAAAAATGGACTCCTGCGCTTGTGTCATCTAGTTTTGCGCTTGTGTAGGGAGTTCTACGCTTGTGTAGGAAGATACAAGTGCAGGTCACCTGACACAGGTGTAGGTTAGAAGACTCAGTGGATCAGGAGACATTGCAGGACATTCCTCTAGAGCCGGAGACAGCTAGGACAGAGGAGGTGGAGATGTGCAGGGCTACCATAGCGAGTCAGCAGGACTATATTGCGACATTGGAGAGACAGCATGAGCAGTTCAGAGTGGAGATAGCCAGACTCATAGAGGCTTGAGATACAGCCATAGCTCAGGCACAGTGAGAGGGACAGAGAGTCACTGAGTTCATTGGGTCGATTAGGGATGCCAGTGCACGGGAGATGGCACAGATGCTGGTAGAGACCGGAGAGGAGAGACTGTATTGGAGGACACTATATGAGGGTGTTGTTCCACCAGAGCAGAGAGCACCTTCATATCGGGCACGATCGAGGACAGAGAGCAGGTCACGCTCTCGGAGGTCATTGAGCAGCATGGGGGTGAGTGGACCAATGAGACCACCATAGCCAGGACCAGGAGGGACATCATCTGTGAGACATGGTAGGGATGAGGAGGACAGAGGGAGCACCCAGTGATAGAGGCATGTGCTCCTTATGACAAACAGTGGACATTATGTAGTTTGCCATTTTGTAGTCAGCCTGCTGGCCATACTTAGGACAGATAGTCCAATTTTGTACTCCGACATTATTATGATATGTGATATGATATGCATCGATATGATGGGATGCAATGTGTTATGATTTGTAGTTATTTTCCATGTATGGATGACTTATGCACTTTGTTTATGAACATGTATGGATGTATTCTATGTATTTTTGATGTATTTATGACATGAAATGGATAAATATTTGACGTAATGCTTGATGCAAATGCAAATGTACTAACCAAATGGATGCAGGACGCAATATATATGTTTGGAGATCAGAGCACTAGATCGAACTGACTATCCGACCAGACGGAAGAAGTGTTAGTAAGAAGAAATGAATGAGACAAAGGACAGTTGAAGAAAAACTTGCTTTCAGTAATGCACTTTGTAGGTGAGAACCTTTATTTTTATTTAGCAAAATGGATGCGTAGCATCATGGCATTGAAGGCCAGAGCTGAAATGCATCCCTATTTGCGAAAGACAAACACATCATAGACAAGCAACACTCACAATCAAAAAAGAAAAGGATCATGAACCATCCCGGTCACTCTAAATCACGCAGTGACATCATCGAGCAACATAGGAACAGGACCGAAGCCAAAGATAAATCAATAAAAAGATAAGATGCACAAATTCAAGCAAATCAGACAAACATCTTGATCTTCATTGTCAAAAGTTGAAAGTGCTGATAGGACGATCATGCTGTCTGGTTGTAGGAAATGCGGTACCCCGTCTAAGACAGGACACAGTCTGGTTTCGAGTATACCACACCCTGTATAAGACCCATGATAGCAGTAACAAGGACAAATGATTTTGATGTTGATATTTGATTGAGAAGACAATTTTGATCAGTTTGACTGTTTGATTTTGATTGAAAAAGTTCATCTGGTTAAAGCATGATTTCATTAAAGCACAGTGTGAAATGGATTGCGAGGGTCGTGGGATGAATGCTCAGTGATTCGTCTTATGCACAAAAGGAATAATGTTATTGCAAAATGTGTGTTTTTGTTTTTGGAGTTTTCAATTTTTTTGAAATTTTTCAGGACTTTATTTGACTTTTTAGGGGGTTTTTTCAGGACATTATTTAATTTTTTTTGTTTTTTTATTTCAGGACATTTTTCAATTTTTTTGTTTTTGAATTTTTTTCAGGACATTATTCAATTTTTTTTGGATTATTTCAGGACATTTTTCAATTTTTTTGGAAGATTTTTTTCAGGACATTTTAAAATGTTTTTGGAAGATTTTTTCAGGACATTTTGAAATTTTTAAGACCTTTTTAAGAACATTTTGAAACTTTTAAGACTTTTTTCAAGACTTTTTGGATTTAAACGCTCCAGTGATTGATCATGACGAGGGAAAAGCACCCAATGCGCACTTGAAAGACACATAAACCAGGACCAAAACATATGTACAAGACACTGGAGTAAGCAAGATAGTGATGTTGACCAATAACAGGCCTGGAATAAAACATTGGGTTGAGACAAAGATAGACATGATAACTGGCCGAGAAAAAGCATGGCTAGAAGTCATGATAGATGACGGAGCAATAATCTCATTACTCATGGCACCTGATTGCCAAGTTTTCACCATGGTACTTGCCCAAAGCGCCTGTTTGCCAGGTTTTCACTAGAGGGCGAATCATTTTTTTTTGCTCTTTACTTTTTTCTCTTTTTTGCTTTTTTCACTTTTTTTGATTTTTGACTTTTTTTGTATTTTTTCATTTTTTTGTATTTTTTCAGGATCATATTTGAAGAAATATCTAACAGAAAACTATGCCCAGTACTTGCGAAGATGCATGCTATTAATAGGATCAGATAGAGGTTCACCTTCTGGAGTCGCAAGCTGATATGCCCCCGAGCCATAGGCTGCAGTTACTATGAAAGGCCCAACCCAATTAGGTTCAAACTTGCCCTTGATGACGTCAGTAGACTATGCATTCTTGGGATTTGCCTTTAAAACCAGGTCTCCCACTTCAAAGTGTCGCCCTTTGACCTTCTTATTATAAGAGCGACGGAGACAGTTTTGGTATGCTTGCAAATGTGTCAGAGTTGTCTGACGCTTCTCATCTAACATCTCAAGCTGATGCAGCCGAGAGACTCTGTGTGTCTCATCATCAATCAGGTGTTGCAAAGAAACTTGCAAGGAAGGAATCTCCACTTCCAAGGGTAAAATGGCTTCCACACCATACACCAGAGAATAAGGTGTTGCGCCAATAGGTGTGCGGACAGAAGTACGATAGGCCCATAGTGCTGGATTTAACTGTACGTGCCAATCTCGACCAACGTCATTGACAACTTTCTTCAGGATCTTGATAATGGTTTTATTTGACGCTTCAACTTGACCGTTACCCTGTGGATAGTATGGGCTAGAAAAACGGTGTTGAATATGAAATTTTTCACAAAGCTCTTTAACATCTTTATTCTTGAAGGGTCGACCATTATCTATGACTATGGCAAGGGGAACCCCATATCTGCATATGATATAATTCAGCAAGAATTTTGAAATTTGGACACCAGTGATATAGGTCATGGGGATGGCTTCAATCCATTTTGTAAAATATTCTGTAGCTGTAATAATGAACTTGTGTCCATTTGCAGATGTTGGCTAAATCTTGCCAATAAGATCCAAACCCCACTGAGAAAAGGGCCATGGAGATATAACAGAATGAAGCTCTTGAGCTGGTGCATGAATATAATTTCCATGGATCTGGCACTTGTAGCACTTTTTAACAAAATCATGAACATCCTTTTCCAAAGTGGGCCAATAATACCTAGCACGAATCAACTTTTTGGCTAAGCTAAGACCATTGAAATGGCCCCCACATATACCATCGTGAACCTCGTGTAAAGCCGTTTGTGCTTCGTCAGAATCCAAACACCTGAGGAGGGTATGGTCAAAAGAACGGCGGTAAAGGGTGTCGGCGATGATGACATATTTGGCTATTTGTCGAATAAAGGCTCGGCGTTGGTTAGTGGAAAGGTTAGGTGGTAAGGTCTGGGATTTCAAATACTGATATATGTCATTGTACCAGGGGGAATTGGGACCAACAAGAATGCACATCACGTCAGCTGCCGGAATGTCAAAAGAGGGGACTAGCAATTGTTCGACCAGGAATTCACACTTGTCCATATTAAGAGGTATATTCAACATAGAAGTGCTTGTAGCCATCGCATCTACCGACTTGTTTTGCATTCTTGGCACTTGACTGAAATGGATAGCTGTGAATTTTGTTTTGAAGAAGTCTACCATGTGCTTATAAGGAATAAGCTTTTCATCTTTTGTTTCGTAGTCATCATTCACTTGTCGGATGACTAGTTGAGAATCTCCATAGACTTGCAAATGCTTGATATTCCAGTGGACTGCCACTCGAAGTCCTGTAACCAATGCTTCGTACTCTGCAATGTTATTGGTACATTGGAAAGTTATTCTGTAGGACTTTGGAATAGCATCACCTTGAGGGGTGACAAACAAAATGCCTGCGTCGGATTCGAACTTGGTGTGGGACCCATCAAAGTATAACTTCCATTCATTAGATGGTGTGAGAGAAAAGACTGATTCATCTGGGAAATCAATCAACATGGGATGATTGTCAAAAATAGGAGCATCTGCCAGTTGATCTGCTATGACTTGTCCTTTTATCGCCTTTCGCTCCATATACTCAATGTCAAATTCACTAAGAATCATGACCCATTTTGCTAGGCGACTTGTCAAAGCTGCTTGGCTGAGCAAATATTTTAAAGGATCAATTTTGGCAATCAACAATGTTTGGTGGCTTAGCATATAATGTCAGAGCTTTTGTGTTGCAAATACCACTGCTAAGCATGCCCTTTCAATAGTTGAATAATTAACTCATAGCCTACCAGTGTCCGGCTGATATAGTAAATAGCTCGCTCTTTGCCGTTCTCATCTTGTTGGGCGAAGAGAACGCCTAATGCTATTTCAGTTGTAGAGATATACAATAAAAAGGGCTTTCCTTCGATAGGAGGCATTAGGATGGGTGGCGACAACAAATAGTCTTTGAGAGCTTGAAAAGCTAATTGACATTGCTCAGTCCATTTAAAAGCGACACCTTTGTGCAGTAGATGTTGGAATGGATGACATTTATCGGCCAACTGAGCTATGAAGCGATGAATTGATTGGAGCTTTCCTTGCAGACTTCTTAATTGCTGGAGGTTGGAAGGTGGAGGCATATCCATGATTGCTTTGACCTTGGCGGGATCGACCTCGATGCCTCGGTGAGAAACAATGTATCCGAGTAATTTGCCAGCTGTAACACCAAAGACACACTTTTTTGGATTGAGCCTGAGTTTGTAGGTCTCCATTCTGTCAAAGATTGGGCCCAAGATGGCTAGATGACTATCTCTGGTAACAGATTTGCATAACATGTCATCCACATAATCCTCCATCAAAGTATGCATGAAATCATGAAAGATTGTCATCATTGCTCTTTGATATGTTGCACCGGCATTTTTGAGACCAAAGGGCATCACGTTCCAGCAATAGGTGCCCCAAGCACATGTGAATGCGGTCTTATGTTGATCTTCAGGTGCAATGCGGATTTGGTTGTAACCGGATAAACCATCCATTAGTGAAAGCATCTCATATCCAGCCGTCATGTCCACTATGATGTCTATTGTTGGCAATGGAAAATCATCCTTAGGGCATGCTTTATTCAGGTCCCTAAAATCTGTGCAGATGCGGATGCCCCCAGTTACTTTGCTAACTGGTACTAGATTTGAAATCCAGTCTGCATAATCAATGGGTCTGATGAAGCCCACATCTAGTAATTTTTTTAATTCCACTTTGACCAAAAGAGCCACCTGAGGATGCATCTTTCTAAGCTTTTGTTTGACGGGCTTAGCATCTGCTTTCAATGGCAAATGATGAAGGACTAACTCAGGATCGAGGCCAGGCATGTCTGCATAGGACCACGCAAAGCTGATCTTCTTCTCTAGAAAGAAATTAAGAAAATCAATCTTCTCTTGTTTTGACAAGGAGGTAGCAAAGTGAATGACCTTAGGGTTATCAGGTGTACCCAAATTGATTTCCTCGGTCATCTCTACTAGCAATGTGGATTTGTCCTGAATTGATAGGGGTACGTCCACTCTTCCACCTTTGGGCGCCTCAGAAAGGTTTTCACCCGCAGGTACGTCTTTTATTTTTACTTTTGTATGATCAGAGAGCACCTTACGGTTTTCACTCAAAGATCTATTCTTTTGATTTTTTTCTTTTTCTTTTTCTTTTTCATGACTAGAAGAGGGAGTTGACTCCCCAAAATATGTCGTTGAATCTAGGTCAATAGCAAATCCTGCCTTATGATCGCCCTGCGGTATGCCTTCCCATAGTCCCAGGAACTCTGCAATTGCTTCGTCATTTTGAAAACAGTCCAACATGAGCGGTTCTTGTTGGTCATATTGGATAAGTTGGGGATATATGAGGGGCATGTCATCATTGATTGTAAGGATAGAGAGGGCTGATATGGTAAAAATGTGAATGTCTGTGGTGTCACTATCCGAATTGCTTGTGTCGGATTTGGAGTTTGGATCCCAAAATGATTCTATCCAAGCATGAGGACATGTTTTAGGAAGATGAGTTATTTCATGTTTATCCTCCATAGGCAAGTTATCAGGGTCAATGAAGATATTGTCAAGGGCATAGGAGCTGGATGAAAAAGAACTCCACTCCCATTCATTAGAATCAGTCTCGGGTCGGGTATCCTCTGGTGTTATTTCATCGTCCGAATCACGCCCTTTTCGACATGTGGACCTTTTGGTAGATGTGGATCCAATTCGTAACAGTACAAAACCTAACCCTAAAGTTGGGGGTCGCCTTGTAGGTATGACAGGTTCTAGCCTTCCATTGTTGTTCAGGCCTAAGCCACTGCAGCCATCGTATCCTTTCTTTTGCAGCATAGTAAATCCTTTGCCATATAATTCCACTGGCAGCTTGACAGGTGGGGCTTCAGTTGGATCTTTATAGAGCCAATCTATGACACCATCATCTATAGTTTCTTTGTCAAGTTCTCCCCATCTTGCAAATGTAGTAGGAGGCTGATACTGAATAATGACCTTGGGTTCTTTTGCAATAAATGTGGTTTTCCATATGATTTTGGAGACATCGGCAAATTCCCAATGAGGAATGTTTGGTCCATTGAATATTCTCCACACCCTTGGTCTTGTATCTTCAGTTTTCCTTTGACAGCATCTAACAATGCATTGGGATCCACATAACTGTCTGATTTGGCCTCTCTATTGATTGGGACCTACTGCCGAGGAGTATCCTTTAAGGTAGCACAGAATTGAAATGGATTAGGATCTCCTGGAATTGTTATCTCAGTTCCATTGTAAGGATATTTTAGACATTGATGCTAAGTGGATGGAACCGCTTTCATGGCATGGATCCATGGACGGCCAAGGATCATATTATAAGGGAGGTCAAGGTCTAGGACTTGTAGGAAAGTGTTTTCCATCATGGGACCAACTCTGAGAGGCAGTGTAATTATCCCTTTGGATGGGCGTTCAACATCATCATAAGCTTTGATCGTTATCCTTTTGGAAGCATCAATGTCATTTTCTGTATATCCAAGGCCAATGACCACTCTCAAGGTGCAGCTATTAAGACCTGCTCCACCATCTATCAAGACTCACTGGATTTTGCAATTATGGACAAAGACTTCTAGGTGCAAAGGGTCATTATGGGGAAGCTTATCAGGTGAGATATCACTATCAGAAAATGCGACACTTTGGGAAATGGCTAAATGTCCAATCCGTGCTTGAAATTGGTCAACATCAATATCTGTTGGGACAGTGGACTCAGTCAAAGCTTTATCTAGGACTGCACGATGCATGGGAGACATTTTCAACAACTCTAGAATGGATATTTGTGCAGGTGTTTTTCCTAGATGATCCAAAAGATTATACTGACTTGCAGGAATCGGTTTGGGAGGAGCGGCAGGAGCTCCTTTCAAGACTATTTTGGATCGATGAGTGGTGACCGCACAAGAAGGATCTTGTCCTTTTATTCTCAAGGTGGATACATACTCATTTGACGCATGAAAACAATTAATAACATTGTGATAACCGGTATTTGCATAATTGGCCGTTTGAGCAGAATTAGAAGAGGATGCTTTGCCCTTGTCATGATCAAGCAAAGGAGTTTTGAAAATGGTATGATCAGTGTTGGAGGTCGGATGGGGTGGATCTACCTCAATTACCCCTTGCTCTAATAAATCTTGAATCATGTGTTTTAATTGAAAACATGAAGCAGTTTTATGTCCTTTGGACCGATGATACTCACAGTATGCATTATCATTCCACCAATGCGGCTTTACCGCTGGTTCTGCTTTAATATCTGGTAGCTTGATAAATTTTGCTTGTATTAATTGCTTCATTACTAATTCAATAGGCTCTCCCAATGGCGTAAACTATCGAGGAGGCCCATCCCGCGATTGGAAGGGTTTGCGTTGTTGATTTTGTTGTTGGCCTTGTTGTTGATTATATTGTTGCGCATGCTGTTGTTGAGCATTTTGCTGATATTGCGGCTATTGAGCATGCTGTTGATATTGCGGCTGTTGAGTAACATTACTCCTTGGTGCTTGATTTTGTTCCATAGTTGACATGTTAGGAACACTCAATTTCTTAATTGTGAATGGGGGTTGATTTGCATGCACCGCTCTCGCATCAACAACACCATCATTAGTGACGTTCTTGTTCTTATACCAAAATCTATTTTTTTCCCCTGAATAATTTGTGTTGTCATTGTCCTTATTGAGCTTGATAATTCCTTTAGCTACAAGAGCTATTTCAATACTCATTCCTTTCTTAATGAGTTTTTCTATAGTACTAGGACTTTTCAATTTTAGCTCATACATCATTTTTGGGACCAGATTCTGGATAAACAGATTCACTTGCTATTCTTCAGGTATATCAAGAGAAGAACGACTATACAAGCTTCGCCATCGTTGCAAAAAGGTCACTAATGGTTCACCTTGCTTTTGTTTGGTATTGCATAAATCTGACATAGTCACATCACTGTCAATGTTGAACGCGAAATGAGATATAAACTTTTGCGCCAGTTCTGACCAAATCTTTATATTTCCTAGCAGATGTGAATACCAATCCATAGCTTGTCCAGTGAGACTTCATGCAAATAATCGCATTAAATATGTCTCCTCATAGCTTACTTCCGTGCATGCCGCGTAAAATGCTCGAATATGTTCTTTTGGATTGCCATTCCCTCTATATTTCTCAAAGTTGGGTGCCTCAAAATGCTTAGGGAATGGAGGCATGTATACACTCTTGTCAAATGGATTAGGACATAAATCTTGATCTGTATACAACTTCTTTGTTCCTTTAGTTTCTAATGCATCAACTTTTCGTTGTAACTTCTCAAGTTGTTGCGCAATTGTATCAGATTGTAGAGGTCCATCATTAATCCCAGTTGGTATTCTTTGTTGATATATCGCATTTCCGATCAGTTGTTGGTACTCTGCAATGGTCATTTTTGGCGTCTCCTGCATATAAAGTTTTTGGTTCATCTCTTGTTGTTGCGGTTGTGCTATGCCTTGATATTGACCTTGTTGTTGTGCTTCTTGGAGCCTAGGTTGATATTGCAATTGAGTAGGCTGTTGATATTGCATAGGCGCCAATTGCGGTTGTGAAGTAGGATAACTTGTTTGCCTTGGCACATATTGTGGCACATGTTGTTGGTGCTGACGAATCAGAATTTGTTGACTTTATGCCAATTGTTGTCGCGGTGTATATCCCATCAATTGTAAAAAACTTTGTTTATATGGTTTTTGTTGCTTCTCCTTAGGATGAGGTACGACACTTGCATTAACTTGCTGTGTTGCTTGTCCAATCCATTGTGATGGTTGCAAGTTTGCATTAACTTGTAATGGTGCCGAAGGCGCTGCAATTTGTTGTCGAATGCGAACTTGTTGTTGTGGTACATTGCTTATTTGTACCTTCGATTGCACTTTTTGTATATTATTCAATTGTTGCAACAATTGTTGGTGGTGCAAACCACTACCCGTAGCTCTTTGTGTAGCCATTATCGAAGGATCTGTCGCAATAGTATTTGGCAAAGATATTGAACTTAGCGGGACATAAGAACTTTGTTGCATCATGGAATTGCTTTGGACATTATTGACATTAGGCATTCCAGTTGTGAAACTTTCTTGTATCTTAGATGTTGATCCAATTCTATGCATGTGAGGAACCACTTCTTGTTGAGGAACCATTGTCGATATTTGCATGGTCTTCATTTGATCTTGTATTATAGGCGTTGTATTGAATAATGGATTATTTATCGTCTCAAATGGTGACTTTTGAGGAATAGTCACTATCAATGCCTTTGAAGCACGTTTGCTCATCAAGGTAGATTGAGTTGCTTGTTGTGCATTTTCTTCATTTGGATGCAGAGAGAAACTTAACAACTCAGTGCCTTGTTGTTCTTGCACATTGATTTGTTCACTTGAAGAGGTCACATTACTCATCATGTTAAGATACTTTTGTGGAAACATCTTAAAGACCTTGTTCAAGAACTTATCCATCTTTTTTGTCATTTTTGGATCTTCAAAGAACACGTCAACATCATCAGAAGCATCAGAATCAGATGAAGAATCTGGGTGGACTTTTGGATTCGCTTCTTGTTGGATGCCTTGATCTGAACCAAATCCTTGCGAAAAAGTTTGTTCTTCATATAACGTTTGAGTTTGAATGTCATGTTGCAAGTTTGGTTGATTCCAATCGAAAGGTGGACTTCCTCTTGGAGTAGGTGGGACACTCCCCTATCCTGGTTTCATAGGTACTAACAATGGTTCATATAATGGTGGTGGTCCAAGTTGAACCGTTCCATATGGTGGTAGAGATGTGTTTGATGAACCTTCAACTTGCACTGTCTGACTAGTTTGAAACTGCGAATTTGCTATGTTGTCCATGGGTTGATACATTGGTTCACTCATCTTCTTAGATCTTGATCTTGTCTCAACAGGCATGTCACTTATGCAAATGTTTTTTTTGAAATTTTTCAAAGACAGTATATGATATGCAACTAAATGCCAACTAGATAAATGAAGATGCAATCTATGTTTTTGGTTGTTTTTGAAGATTTTGACAAACTTTTGAAATTCAAATCTAAAAAGAGACCCTTAGGAAATTGAAATGATGTCTAGACCTCAAAGGACAAAAGGACCAAGTGACAAAAGGACAAAATGACAATGTCTCCCCTATATGCTTGGATACTAAGCTAGGTTTGATGAAATGATATTGATGACAAAAGAACAAAAGATTTGATAAGGTCTAAACTTCTTAACAATGACTTAGGGTTTATCAAAGATTTGGATTACTCAAGTATGACAAGACCTAGTTTTGACACTATATGCTAAGGGACAATTACTATGCAAATGACCCTAATATGATATGATAATGACCTAAGCTTAGTGAAGAGACTTAGGGTATGAAAATATAAATGTATGACAATGATATGACTTTAATGCAAGAGGACACATGCAAGTGGATGACTCTTATTGATATGCAAAAGGAGCATGACTTAGGTGAAACCTAACCTTGATATTTGACAATGACTTTGCAAAATGCAACCTAGGATGAACCTAAATGTAAGTGACATAAATGTTGAGACAAGTTTTTGAACAATGTTGGATAACCATGTTTGAAGAAGATGATCTTTGAATCTTGTTGAATTTTTGTTGGATGAATGTCTCTTATGTTTAATCTTATGTTAGATCAATTTGTTTTGCTTTTGAAATGAGACGCAATTCAACTTTTGACAATAAAAGAATGCAAGATGTTACAACTTAGACTCAAGACAATCATGCTCATTTCCACATTCCCTAGGGTAGGCAAAGACATTAGGTACTTGAGAGGTAGACTCATTATGGGATTCAAGGAGAATACATAGATGCTTGACCCCACGGGCTCCCCTCCATGGCACTCACTTCTCAGGGAAGCCAAGCATCAGTCCCCATGGAATCTCCCCATGGCGAACTTAGTATCTCTTCCAAGTATCCGAATTTGTCCTTCTCAAGCAACTAGAAGGGTTTTTGGCCTCTAAAAACAAGGTATGTAGTAAGGATTTCTATTAAGCATTACTCCTTGATGTCACGCAAGCGTGATTGAGACATTAAGCCCATCAAGATACCAAACAAATGTTGTCGCACAAGCACAATTTAGACCAAGAGGCCCTACTTAGATGTTGATATGGGAAAGAGTTCAAGGGTCATCACTTCCCAAGTAACTGCAATTCCCATGTAACACTTCCTTCAAAGCTTTCGCTCATCGGGTATTTTTTTATAGTGAGTTAGAATGCCAAGGAATTCTAGCCGTACTCACTTTGGGTCATCCTCTTCTCATGATTATCACTTGCTTGCAAAAGCAAAGTGTTCGGGAAGGCAGGCCCTCTAATGGAGACACTCAATCAACAACACAAGCATGGTATCGAAGATCTGGATTTCTGATCACCCTAAGAAGGATGAGAGCATACTCTCCTACTCCAATGTCACACTTAACAATCAAAGCAAGCAAATGTTCATTCCCACCTATTTATAAATCACTAAGTGCCTAATTAAAAAACACAAACACAAAAGTTTGGTTGTTTCTCCAAGGCAACCTGCAAAACCCGAGTTAGAGGTTTGATTTGTTGTCTTTGACCATCGAATCTGCACAAAACATGTTAGTAGTTTGATTTTTAGTCTTTGCCATGCGTATGCCAAGATTCTGCACAAACAATTAGTACCAAAATCCAAAGCACAGAAAACAGAATGCAAAAACACCAAAAATTTCAAGTAAACACTGCATTTTTCACCTCTGTTCTGGACTTTACACAAGCGCAGAACTCATGACACAGGCGCAAGATGTCTGACACAAGCACAGAATGTCCCCTACACAAGTGCAGAATGTCCCCTACACAAGCGTAGAATGTCTGACACAGGCGCAAGTTGTCTTACACAGGCACAAAAGTCTCCAGAATACCCTGCACGACCCTCTTTTTGGGTTTTTGACCTGCAAATCAACTTAGAAGCACTCCAAAACACAGTAAAAGGGTTAGAAGGTTAGTATTCATTTCAGGTTCACCAATTAATGTAGCATAGGAAATAGGAATCATCACAAGATAAGTAGATCAATCAAAACACAAGACATGATAACTCAATCATGAGAGCACTCATTGCAAATGAACCTAATCCTAAGCACACTCAATAGAGATATGAAAACAAAGCATTCAAAATGAAAGATTATGCAAACCAAATGCAGAATTGAATGCTCCTTCCATGCGGCTCCATTGTTGTTCTTTCCTCTTCAATGGATTTGTGGATCTCACCTACAAGTGCACATACAATTGAAAGCAAGATTGACTTTGATGAAAAGCTCAAGAGTACTAGAAGCATAAGTTTGATAGTCTGATAGGAATTATTAATTAAGAATCAAGGGGCTTTGAGTGAAGAAATTCATCCAATTTATAGAGAAATTGGAGAAAAAGATCAAATTAGCATGAAATGGATATTAGAGGCAATTGATTTCAAAATGGGAAAATTGAGTGGAAAGAAGAAGGTTATGACACCTTCTATGTCATGAATTATGACATATTGCCAATGCAAAGCTTAGAGAACTAGAACCTTATGACATCTTGCTATGTCAAGAGTATGACGCACGAAGCACAAAAATAGGGAGAACTAGAGACAAGTTAATTAGGTGGAAATTGCAATTAGGAAATTAGAAAATAGGTGGAAATTGAAATTAAGAATTAAGAAATTAGAAAATTTAGAAAAAGAGGAAATAAGAAATTAGAAATTAAGAAAATGATGAAAATTAGAAATTAAGTAAATTAATTAATAATTTGTCATTTATTAATTAATTCACAAAAGAGGAATAATTAGCCAATTAAATGAATATTTAATTGTGACAAGAAGACTTAGGATAAATAAATAATTTATTAATCCTAGAGGAAGAAATGACACACAAGGTTAAATGATTAAATCATGAAACCCTAGAAGATGAATTAGCAATGAGAATGACAATTAGGTCTTGATTGAAGATAATTAATGTCGATCATGATTTTGATTTTGGATTGATAAATGACCAATGTGATAAATGATTTGATTAATAAATACGCCAATTGACGAGGAACAATGACAAATTGATCCAAATTGACATAATTGAGACAGACAACAATCGATGACAAATTGATCGCCAAATGACAAGATTGACAAGAGGACAAGAATCGATGACAAAATAGATTGCAAAATGATAATATTGAAAATGACCAACATCAATGACAAATCGATCGCAAATGACAAGATTGATAATGATAAAGATTGATGAAAAATCGATAAGAGGACAAAACCCTAATTAGGATTGACGATATCCAAAATGATAAGATTGATGATAAGATTGATAAAAGGACAAAACCCTAATTAGGATTGACGATGTCCAAAATGATAACAAATTAGCACGCACATTGATGCAACAAGATAAGTTCGATCAAAATCATGATTGGATAATGTTGTCGACAAGACCAAATTTGAGGACGAGATGATTGAAGAATGTAGAAGAATGACTCGATGTTCACAAATGATAAAGACCAAGTGTGAATCATAGGAGAAATGTTAATGCGACGCAAAAACCTAAAATGAGGCAATGTCCAAATGTTAAAGTATGACCTCGCAAGCGTTGACCATTTTTAGGTGTCTACAATAACAATTAAACAAAAATAAATCTCTCCAAAAAGGCGACATGACAATTGCCAACACCACATACAACATAGGTGTCAAGTGACACTACAAAATAATTCCACATCACAAATACACACATGACAATTGTCCCTTGAATGATTTAAACAATTTAATAAATACAATTTACACTCATGCAAACATTGTACGTTTACAAATAAAATACAATACATATGGGGTGTTGTCTCTCGAAATAGACAACCCCTGGTTTTACGAATGTGCATAGGCCTAGGCTTGATTCTCCGTAATATTTCCATGGTCACATGGATAATTTCCTGCGCATCTCAATTTAAACATTAGTACTTTCCAATAGCCTCATATAATATTAAACACATAATCAAGAATACAATTCAATCACTCTGCATAGAATTGACATTATACAATACAATTTGCCACATATCAAAGCAATTCACGTAAGCAATTCATCATAATCCTCATAATTTAATCCATTCATAAGATATGTAAACATATTTCTATCATCATAATAAAGTCTTGCAAATCAAATAATGACATACATCATCTCAATGTTATCCTATTCTAGAATCATATAAAATTCTATACCCATAATGCATAGAAATGAAGCATCAATATACCAATGTTATCCAATTCCTAGGATCATATAAAGTTTTATATCCATAATGCATAAAAATAAAGCATCCATAATAGTTCCAACATGAAAATCACTGAAAAGCTAGGATGGGTCGGGGTAGGGCCTCCAATAGTAAATTTTATATCAAGAGAGATGATTTCATTAGCAAGTTTGATCCTAGATGAGGTAAAGGAATATTTCTTGGTCTAATGAAAGCAAAGCATATAAATGATATAACAAAATATTGCAGAGGATTATGGAGAGTGCTAATGTCAAGGTAGATGAGTTGAATAGAGGTCAAACCAAAATTTATGAGCAAGAACTGGTAGTTGAAATGTTCTTAACTGAACCAATAACACCTTTACCAAAACATAATATTGAACCAGTTACTCTAGAAGTATTAGAAAATTCAACAGTAATTGAAGATCAGGGAGGAGGAACACAGGTTAGAATATTTCTAGGTATGTAAGGCTGAATCATTCAGAAGATCAAATGATTGGACAAGAAGAAGGTTGGAAACTGATGAGGTATGCTTAATTTCTTTTACCAACATCATTTATTGAAGCTTGTAAGGATGAATGTTGGATGAATGCTATGGAAGAGGAATTGGATCAGTTAGATAAGGACAACACATGATCTTGGATGTTATTGGAACTTGGCTTGATTGGTTTGTAATAGATATTTTTCAGAAGGAAGGAATTGATTATGTTGAATCCTTGCTTCGGTAGCTAGGATTTTCAGATGTTTTCAAGGATTATCTGGTATGGTTTTTGTTTTATGATGACTTTACACTTTGAGAATGTTTAGATGCAGATTAGGTTAGTGATATAGGTAACCAGATAGGCTCTTCGAGTGAAGCTTTCTTTCTTGGAAAGAAACTTGTTTCATGGATCAGCAAGAGAAAGTCATGTACTTCTTTATCTACTGTTGAAGATGAGTATGTTGCTGCTGCTACTAACTATACACAGATTCTATGGGTGAAGCAAATGTTGAGGGATTTAAGGCCGGATTATAATGTATTGGTAGTTATTCATTGTAATAACTTTGCTGCTATTGTCATCCAATATTTCTATCAAGTATAATTTTCTGAAGGAGTTGGTGGAAGCAAATGAAGTCAGATTGGTTTGAGGAATCATTTGAGCATTTGAGTGGTAGGTTGAGGTTTTCTGCCCCTCTAGTAGAGACTTGAGTGATGTTGTTTGATATCAGTCTGGTATGCATTAACAAAGGTATTATTTATTCTGGATTGATGTGGTGATGCTACTACGCTGGGAGAGTAGTTAGTCTTGTGATTCAGTGGTTTATGGTTTTTCTTTGATATTTATGTCAGATTTTTGGCATTGATGTCAAAGGGGGAGAGATACTCATGTGAAAAACATAAGGAGTTATATACATTAAGGGGAGAGATACTTGTGTAGAACAAAGCTTAGCAGAGATATCAATCTAAGGGGGAGATTATTAGAACAAAGAGGAGGAACATAATTTTAGATTAGTTGTATCCCATTGGGGGAGTTTGGTTTAGGTCTATGGATGGTTAATTGATACACAAATATTTTGTTCAGAAATTCAATGTCATATCATGTTGTGGGAGATTGTTGGTTGTCTTCCATTGGGGGAGACTTGTTTCGCATTTCTTGGCACTTGGATGTTTTTTCACATCTAGTGTTGCCATCAATACCAAAGGAGGAGATTGTTGGAAATTTGGAGGAATTTATTATGTGTTGCATTGATGTTTGTCATTGATGGCAACACTAGCAACACCGGCTACAATAGCTGCTTTGGTTGTTTACCGGTATCTGGTTGGTCTCGGTAAGTTCTTTGGTTTTTTGTTGGATTAGATCATGATGATTTGGTTTGCTCTGGTATGTTTGGGTAATGGAAATGGCTTATTCATGCTACTAAGATTCATGTTCAGTTAATTGGTTTTGATCTAGTGATCAGATGCTATCCTATATGCTGGCAAGCTTCGTTTGTTGTTCCGATGAGGGTTTCACAAGCAGAGCTTTGTCAAAGATATTTGATGATATGCATAAGTGGTGTTGGTGAGGCTTCTAGTAGATATTTAGGATGCTGATGGTGATCATGTTCAAGACTTAGTTGTTTTGGATCATTGCTTTATCATGTGTGGACCTATATTGGGTTCCGATTTATCTAGGTTATGGACCGGGTTAATGTAATGGGTTGATTGGACTTCTCTATGTGTTTACGAGATATCTTATGGGTTGGATATTATTTGTTTGGTCTCTGGATGACATGGCTGATCACTAGATTATGGGTTTATGTTATGAATTTATTGTATTATCTTTTAGGTGGCTGACCTAACTATTTAGGTCTCGGGTTGGTATATATATGATGTAAGATGATGCAGAAGCCTACCCAAACTCCTAATAAAAAGCCAAAAAAAGGTTATGATATTGACCCCTTAACTGCTCACAAGGGTCTTGCAAGGAAGGACTATACACCTTGGATGAAACTACACACACATTCATTAGACTTAGGCCTACTCAAGATGAGTAAAAGGCTTCAACTCTTCAAACAGGCTTTACCGGTGACTCCTACTCTTAGAGATTTGTAATTTGGTCAACATGTAACATCTATAACCCCTTCCAAAAATTGGTCTTGGTCTTGGACATCAATCCCTTATACTTTCTTTGTAAACCTACCCCCTCGGCTTGTAGCCCTATTTGGCGATAGAATGGACCCTAACTCAAAAATGTTCCACACACCTATCTAAAAAATTTAGCATTTCAGGCACCCTTTTGAAATTTATACTGATCTCCAAAATGGTTTGATTAGATCTACAAATATAAGGTATGTTCCCTTCAGAGGCTAAGAGACCTAATAGGGGTAATTAGCCCTATTTTCCAAAGCAACTACCTTTACTGGTACACCAAATGGAAAATAAATTCTATGGGAATGTGGGGGGTAGTTAGAAACATATAATTTTAGGGTTGCACACCTAGAATCCACCACTATGACAACTTATGATGACTGTCCTAAAACTTGTTCTACATAGTCACATATAGATGCCTACCTAAATCTGTTCTTTTCTCCACATGACAAAGTTCCCCCTGCAATACACCATGAGAACACTAAATTAAAGAGGATTATTTTGCATCCCTCCCAAGGAAGAGTCTTCTAATGGACTCGAGTGCAAGATAAGGCCATTTTTGCTCAAAACCCTCTCCAAACCCTCATTTTTCGTGTTACAGTCAGTAAAATCGAGGGTTTTCCCTACTCTAGAATAATTAAGACCTCATACCACCACCAAAAGAAAGATAATTCATCTCCCTATCTACTCAATTAATGGTGGGGTTCCAATCAATCCGTACAGACACGTACAACTCTTGCAAACACATAATTAATGGAAAAACTATAGTATTTTGTGTATAATTGATTCTCAAACTCCAACTCCAACAACAGAAACCTTGGGAATCATTCCCACAAGGCTTATACAACTCTCCAATAGTTTCCCATTGAATTTGGAGTAGGTTGGAGTCATTGAAAGGCTTCCCCCAACTGATTTAGAAAAAGTTTCACTTTTGCACTCAAAAGTTGCATTTCACAAAAGTTGCATTTTTGCAATCTTGCACAAAAAGTTTTCATACTCTCTAAGGTTGGGATCCACATACATGGGCCAACCAAACACACATAAAACATGTCTAAAATCTATCAAACACAAATCTAGACCATCTATTACCCCTTTTTACCACATTGTCCCAATTGGCTTCTTAAATTGCCTAATTGGTGACATGGGCTTACATGGTGGGGTTTATTGCATACATAAAACACAAGACACACTAAGACACCCTAATGATCCTAGTATTAATCCTTATGGTAATTAATAGCTTGTTTATGAGGTGCTCCTACACCATACTCCCTGGGAGAAGAGATCTCAATCCCACTTGAGATGCGAGTTTGTAAATTTGTACCATGATTGGATATTTGCTCACTTGTCATCCAAACCGCCTCAAAATATGGTTTATCCTGCCAAGCCACCAAGTACTTAATGTACTCCTTTTTCCTTGTCTTCTTTTTGAATCTAGTGTCTAACACTTTGCTCAACTTAGGTGATTCCTACCTTGGAATGTCATTGTATGAGAATTCTATCGGTACTCCTATTTATGGTGTCATTGTATGAGAATTCTACCTGTTACAAAATGTTATCCCACTTATCTCAATTATTCCTTGTCAAACACCTTAATAGGTTCCCTAATGATCTATTGACAAATTTAGTTTGCCCAGCCGTTTGAGGATGGTAGGCTGATGAGAAAGCTAGGTTAGTCCCCAACTTCTTCCAAAGAGTTCTCCAAAAGTGACCTATGAACTTTACATATTTCTCTAAAACAATATTTAGGGGCAATCTATGTATACAGACTATCTCTTTGAAGAATAGGTCTACAACATATGATGCATCACAAGAAGTCTTACATGGCAAGAAATGAGCCATTTTACTAAACCCATCCACCACTACAAAAACACTGTCAAATCCTCTCCTTGTTCTAGAAAGACCCAACACAAAGTCCATACTTATGCTCTCCCATGGCCTAGAAGGAATGGGTAAATGCTGATACAAACCTACTTTTGTAGACTTCCCCTTGGCTTTCTGACATATGACACATGTATCCACAAACTTTCTCGCATCTGCCTACAATTTAGGCCCAAAATAATGTCTCTTCACAAGGTCTAGGGTCTTGTCAAGGCCAAAATGACCTGCCATGGCTCCACAATGCTTCTCCCTAATAATATTCAATCTCATGGAACATTTAGGAATACACAACTACACTCCCTTGAACAACAATCCATCTTGTATCAGAAATTCAAAAAACTCCATATGATACCGGTGACCAAAAGTTTCACATACCTTGTAGATCTCTCCAAAGTCTTCATCAGCATTATACGTACTCTTGAAGGAATCAATACCAACACTCTCCATCTTGATTTGGTTTACAATCAAGACCCTCCTACTCAAAGCATCTGTAACTTTGTTCTTAACTCCCTTCTTGTGTTTGAGGGTGAATATGAAGGATTTCAGGGTCTCTACCCACTTCATGTGCTGGTGGTTTAGCTTATCTTGACTATTTATGAAACTGAGTGCCTGATTATCAGTAAACACTATGAACTCCTTAGGAAATAAATAGTGCCTCCACTTCTTCAAGGACTGTACTAGAGCATACATCTCCAAGTCATAAGATGAGTATCTTTTCTTAGCATCATTTAGCTTTTCACTAAAAAAAGCAATAGGCCTCCCTTCCTGACTGAGCGCTGCTCCAATAGCCATGTGGCTTGCATCACATTCAACCTAAAATATCTTGTTGAAGTCTAGTAAGGCAAGGACTAGTTGTTATGCAACCTTCTTCTTCAAAGTCTCAAATGAATCATCTACCTCTTTGGTCCAATTGAAGCTACACTTTTGTCCTCCCTTTATGGTGTCAACCATGGGTGCACAAATATGACTAAATCCTATTTTGAACTTCCTATAAAAAGTTTCCAAACCATGGAAGCTCCGGACATCATTCATAGTTCTAGGTGTAGGCCAAGACAATATAGCACTTACCTTCTCTTGGTCCATTTTCAACTCACCTTGTGAGATTACAAAACCCAAGTAGATGATCTCCTCCCACATGAATAAACACTTATCCAAATTGATCATTAGTTTCTCTTCATGTAACCTCTTGAGAACCATATCTATGTGGTTGAGGTGCTCTTCCCTTGTGTGACTGAATATCAAGATATCATCTAAGTATAGTATGACAAATTTTCCTATGAATTCCACAAAGACTTCATTCATTAACCTCATAAAGGTACTAGGGGCATTGGACAACCCAAATGGCATGACTTTCCATTCATACAACCCTTCATTAGTTTTAAAAGTTGTCTTCCATTCATCCCCTAGCCTTATTCTAATCTGATGGTATCCACTTTTTAGATCCATTTTTGTAAAATACTTAGCACTCCAAAAACCAATCAAGCAAATCCTCTATTCTAGAGATTGGGAACCTGTACCTTATGGTTATCTTATTGATGGCTCTTGAGCTTGTACAAAGTCTCCAAGTGCCTTCTTTCTTGGGTGCAAGGTGTTACTACTTACTAAGTTGCCATTAGTCTTATGTCCAAAGTCATTCTATATACTCTAGTCAGTTATTACTACCGAAATATTTAGTCGATAAGCACAGAGCAGTCGGTTATAGAAGGAAGTAGTCTTAGAGCTTAGTATACACCGAGCTATCTACCAAGTAACACACTATGTTTACCAAGAAGAAAAAAATGATATACCAAGTGAACACACACCAAGTGAAACGTGTTACTAGATTCATTGAACCTAGACACGTGTGAAAACGTGTTACAAGATAGAGGAACATAGAACCGTTATCTCATTGGAAATTGCACTTATAGATTTTCTATGATTTTGAGGTCATCTATCCAATGAAATATTTTGTATGGTTATTCATTTGATAAATCACGTTTGTAAGATAGAAGCATGAACCTGATCATTGAGATAAGAGATCTATTTATACAACATGAATTAAGGATCAGACAATAAGAATGTGTGAAGCAAGACTTGTGTGAAAAGAAAAATCATGGGGAAGCACAGAATATTATGACTGTTACAATTGACGGAGATACACAGAGGTCACCGAGAAGGATTTCAGAGAACAGTCAAGGAATAGAGTAAAAAGAAGGGTTTATCGAGTTAATCTATGGATTACCGAGGTATGCTATAAGCAAGGTAATATCATTTTGAGCACATAGAATCTGCTATAACATTCCAGATGTAAAGTTGTAGATATTTTGTAAAGATTTTGATTGTAATATTTTGAGTTGTAAGAGAAACCTCTAACAAGGTAAAAGACTCTAACTAAGTCTATAAATTGTAAAGCCTTTAACCAGGTGCAACATTTAGAATAAGTGTTGTAAAATCCTTTAGCAAGGTAGATCTAACATATCTTGATACTCCTAACAGGGTAAGCTATCAAAAATAGCTAAACATGTAGGTCTAACCGAGCAACCTTTATTATTGCAGTAGTGAAGTTGTGGGTGTCATCCCCACCGCAGTTTTTCTCTCTAACCAAGAGTTTTTGCGTAACCAAAATATATGTGTTATGGAGTGAATCATGTATGATTGTTATTCTTTTGTTTTAGCATTATATTATGTTACAACAATATTCAGTTTATGCTTAATAGTAAAGTTATTATTGAAGAAAAGTTTTGAAGTACTGATTCACCCCTCCCCTCTTAGTACTTTAGCTTTCCATATTGGGCCTAACAATTGGTATCAGAGCTTGAATCTTGGAAAATGGTTTAACTACCTAAAGAGAAAAATCTTATCAATGGAAGGCTAGAAACAATCTCAGAGAATTGTGAATCTTCAAAATGAATTGGATCATGCTAATCAAGTGATTGCTGATATGCAAAAGCAAATGCAAAAATATCTGAAAGTTAGAAGAAGACTATCTGATGATTTGCAGGACTCTCAAGAGTTGGTGGAACAAATTGAGACATCATCTGAGAACAGTATATCTGAAGAGACTGAAGAAATGATTGGAGAACTGAAAGAAAAGAACAAAGCACTGAGTGAACAACTAATAGCAATGAAAAGAGAACATGAGCATTTCAGCACACAGATGACTGAAAATCTAGATGCATTGAGGACAGTCGATGATAACATAAGAGATATAGAAAGAGAAAAACAACCACTTGAAGCATTAGTGTCTTAAAAGAATGATAAAATCACAAGGATGACTGGAATTCAACAAAATCTGTCAGATCGATTGGGTTATGCACATCATGAAGCAAATCTGAAAGATGATGAGAATCAAGCATTGAAACTTGAAGTATCAAGGTTGACCAATGAACTTGAAATAGAGAAGAAATCCAAAGAAACACTGAAAAAGAGTTATGAAGCATCAAAGATGTTGGATGAGCAACTGAATACAAAAAGACCCAACAAAGTTGCAGGACTCGGTTACAAAGGAAAAGACTCTACCGAGAAGGGAATCCACACTATCGAGAGAGGACAATCATTAAAGCAAGCTAGAAAAAAGAAGAACATCAAGGGAAAGAAGCCTATTTGCAACTACTGTGGAAATCAAGGTCATACTGCCAACATGTGCCAAGTTAGAAAAGGAAAGCAACCGAATGACACTAGGTCTAATGGTTATTGTTACAATTGCAATAAGTATGGTCACACATCTAATAAATGTAGGACAAAGTCTGTTAGCAATTATCAGAAGGGAAAATTCAAGGGGTTTTGTAAAAACTGCAATAGATATGGACATAGTACCGAGAAGTGTTGGTTTAAATAGAAGAACTATATGTTGTCTGCACACCGAGCAAATACTGGAAGCTACCAAACTCACACAAATCCTAACCAACAATATGCTATAGTACCATGGGATTACAATACAAGGATATGGTGTGAATGTTGTGGAAGATATGGACATATAAGTACCAACTTCTTTATAAGGTTTGGAATGAAAAACCGAAGATCATGGAGAAATCCTGGTATGGCATGTTTTCATTGTCACAAAGTTGGACACTTGGCTCGAGATTGCAGAGATCAACCCAGAGGAAATACCGAGGAAATAAAAAGCAAATTCCAGATGATTTGGAAAAAGAAGGAAATTGTGTCAAATGAAGAAAGCACCTTACCTACCAAGTTAGGTGCATTTGTTCCAAATTAATCAGTAAAGGTATGAAGGGATTGCATTCTCTCAAAGGTTAAATCTTAACAAGTCCTATTTTATCATGTACTTAATTCAAAATCTGCATAGCTAAAGATGCATTAGGAAATTTGAAATTTTATCAAGTCTTTTGGAGCACTATATAGGAAGCCTATCAAGTCGGTAAATACAGGAAGCCTGTCTAGTCGGTAAAAACAGGAAGTCTGGCTACTCGGTAAAAGAACAAATAGAAAGGTAAATCAGTTTAGTGGAACCGAGTGCATTTAATGTTTTTTTACCTAACCTGCATGGAGCCCGATAAGGTATATTGTATACTTAAAGCTTTTACGTGGTCATTTTACACTTACCAAGTTTTCAGAAAGTAGAGCAAGCGATTCAAAGGTGATCAAACCTCCTCCGAAGCGAAATTCAAGGTATGTACATCAATCACAACGCATTGTCAAGCTAGTTTACTGATCATATCAGTTGTGAATATTTGCTAGGTAGGAAAGCATCTACCATTTGAAAGTTTTCAAACCCTAAGGATATTTTGTTAGTATTTATCCAAAATTTGCAATGGCACCTGAGATCCAGAAGCCCATTGTTGTTAAGAGCATTGAAAAGCCCTCACTGAAATACTCTCTAACTCCCAAAGTAGTATTTGAACTGGATGATAAAACTGCATTTTCACTCATTCCAGATAGAGTTTTACTAGTTGAGGATGTCAGATTCTTCACCAAATGTCATGTTGAGGAACTAGGTCATGTTGAAATCAAAGGCACATATGATGAATTGTGTACCGATGGGAAATTGGATAGCAAGTATGAACACATTAAAATCAAGGGATTGACCGAAGCCCTAACCTATCCCCATGTCTTCAAACCCCAATGGGTCAAGCTTGTTCTAAGTAGAGTTCATGATGATTTCATGTGGTTAGAGGAGCAACCATTCAAAATCACCAAGGAAATCATTCATTTGATCACCAGTTACCCTATTTTTGATCATGCCCAAGCTCAGAAAATGATATCACAAAAGGAATTGATCACTTTAACCAGAGTTGAATCTAATTGCAGAGGACTGAAACTGAACAATGTGATAGATGCAGAGTGGAAGTTTTCCATTAGAGTAATAGGTTACTATTTCTTTCAATCAGCAAGGGAAAATAGTGTACCCTGTGCAGCAATCGATTTAGCATATAAAATTGTGAAGGAATGAAAATTGATCTTTATGAAGTGTTGCTGAAAAACTTGTTTGAGAATCTAAACACCATAAGGAAGCCGAAGAAGAACAACTCGGCTAATACATTGAAGTTTGGATCACTTTTGATATGCATGTTTTTCTATTTTGAGAAATTCTTTCCATCAGTTGGTAAAATAGTTTGAGAGCTACACCAACCAATCACCCATCAAATCAATGACTTCATCAAACGACTAGGTGATAACTTTAATGATATTATGGATGATTATTTCAGCAAGTTTTAGGAGAAGATGCATAACAAGCATAGAATTCCACCCCATCTAGTGGAGAAATACAAGGAAGATGTATGTTTTGAAGTGGACACCGACTACTACTATGTTAATGTTGTGGAACCAAGAACTCAATCTTTGCCACCTATGGGTTATGAGATTGATTTTGACATCACACAATAATAGATAGATGCTTTTCTTACATTACCAAGGCATGCTACCGAGCTAAGATACGGTATGTATGAAGAAGTTAAAGAGAAAGTTAAGATGAGCATTTTAGTACCAAAGGCTACAAGGACAGCAACAAAATGATCAAGGCATTATTAGAGAAATTTGGAGAAGGTTCTTCCTCCACACCTGTCAAGGGTACTCTAGTCATCACCGAGGAGGAATCTAAAGCCCAAGAGGCTGCTATTACATTAAGCACCAAACTACCAAAAGGCAAAATTTTGAAAAGAAAGAAATAGGACACATCAAAGGTATCACCGACTCCTTCAGTAAAGGGCCCAAACACTAGATCATCTATAGTGTCATCGAGCAAGAAGTAGAAAAATGTTGTTGTTCCAAAAGTAATAAAAACTTATAAGAAATCTACTCAGAGACTCATTTTGACTAAAGAGTCCAGTGACTCCGAATCTAAAGACAAAAATAAATTTCAGATTGTTAAGAGCACAAAAGAAAATGTACATAGTGTTGAAAATTTTTGTACAAATTTGAAACAATATGGTGGATTTGGAGCATTCAGATATGTTAAGTATGAATCCAGATCTGATGATGAAAAGAGACAAATAGAAGAAGCTGTCATTTGCACACTTCTGATATTCCTATTGGTCCCATTGGAAGTAACTAACTCTCTTCCAAAAGAATTGTATTTGCATATTGATAATAGGTGGAAGTATGCTATGGACTCAAAAAAATAGATAAGGGAAATAAGTCTAGTACATCTCTTTCTTGACATGTCAGTAGATGAGATAAAGGAACATCTGAAAAACTACCACACAAATTTCCTAGTCAAGCAAAGAGCCTTGAAATTAATGATTGGCCTTTATATTGAAGTGGAGCAGGAGACAAAAGAAAAGTGGTAAGAAATTTTTTGAATCAACAGTACTGGTGAGCAAGGTGAAGTTGAAATAGTTGATGTCACCGAGCAAGATCCTAATATCACTGAGCAAGACCCTAGTGACACTATACAACTTGATGAGGATATCATGGACACCAAGGCACAAGAACAAGAAATGATAGAAGGGAATGCATATGCCAAACTAGTATCCAGTGAGTCAATTTTGGAACAAGTTCAGCCCTATCCTCTGGTCACTCGGCCTACTTCAACTGAGGCCCCTCAAGACATTGAACAAGGCACAGAGGGTCAATAGTCTACAAAAGGAGAAGCTACTCCTCAGGCCACTAGGGAATAGAGTTCTCAAGCACCTGCAAGCACAGAAATTGTTGTCACCAAGTCCACATGCACAGAACCACCAAAGGACTTAGCAGAGGCTAAAGAAACTGACAAAAGTGTTGCCTCTACTGAGCAACCTACCAAGGATGCACAAGCCTCCCAAGCTATTGTCTTAGTTCAATCAGTGAAAGCATCATCATCTAAAGAAAAGGAAATGAAAAAGAATAGTTTCAAGTTAGATTTGTTGAAACCAATAGTGTTGCCAAATGTAGACATATCCAAATTAAAAGGGCAAGCACTAATTGAATTTGGTGAACTATGCAAAGCCAAAGTAGAACAGGAAAAACACATGGCTATACAAAAGAAAAACAAATTTCTTCAGAAGCTGAAAGCACTCCTAACTGATATGCTACCTGCAGCTATAGTGTCAAAAGATGCAACCATCCATATTCAACTGGATGAACTCCTAAATCAGATAGACACATTTGGAGTAGATGCATCTAAATATTTGAGCAAATTGAAGGATAAAGAGCTCACTACAAAAATGATTGAAGAAGTCCAGAAAGCCATTGCTATTGGTAAAGCTAAGCTTGTCAACCTCATTGTTGAGTTGTCCCCTCAACTCAAGCATATTCTTTATTTATTTCAAAAGCTCTGTACATTCTCTTTATTCATTAAAGATATCAAGAATAAAACAGAAGTAATTGAGAAAGAGATCATTGATCTCTCAAATAAGTTGACCACTGAACCAAATTCTATTCAGAATTTCTACACCAAATTGCAAAATCTTATGGCTCAACAGTTAGAACTTAGGAATGAAGAGCACAAGATCAGAATGGATATCATGACTCTTCGAACCTTGTTCATTCCACACTTGTCCTCCGTCCAAGAACAGATTAACCGAGCTACCTATTTATCTACTACACAAGAGGGAAGCACATTAGATGATCTAATTTCACTATTAGCTGACATTCAAGCTCATAATTCTTTAATGGACAGTGTCAAGGATGCCCTCTCTGCTACTCTCACCGATGCAAGGACAAAGTATAAATCCATTTTTGACCACTTGCCTCCATCAAATGGTAACTAAGTTTTGATGTTTGTCAAAAAGGGGGAGTATAGTATCAAAGAAGGGGGAGTATACCGAGCAGAGTATCAAATGCACAATTGAATTTGACAGGGGAGCAGTGAACCAAGCAGTGAATACAGAACGTTGATCACTAAGCATGTAAAATCAGAGTTATGTACAGTATATTGATAAGGGGAGTATATCTAAATATACTATTTCATTGACAATTGTATATACTGTCAGTTTAGTCAAATTTTGTAAGTATATAGATTTTTGAGTTATGACTTTGAAAGTAGTTTTGTCAAACATCTCAACTAATGTCAAAAGGGGAGATTGTTACTACTTACTAAGTTGTCATTAGTCTTATGTCCAAAGTCATTCTATATACTCTAGTCGGTTATTACTACCGAAATATTCAGTCAGTAAGCACAGAGCAGTTAGTTATAGAAGGAAGTAGTCTCAGAGCTTAGTATATACTGAGTTGTCTACCGAGTAACACTCTATGTCTATCAAGCAGCAAAAAATGATATACCGAGTGAACGCACACTGAGTGAAATGTGTTTCCAGATTCATTGAACCTAGACACATGTGTGAAAACATGTTACAAGATCGAGGAACATAGAACCGTTATCTCATTGGAAATTGCACTTATAGATTTTGTATGATTTTGAGGTCATCTATCCAATGAAATATTTTGTATGGTTATTCATTCGATAAATCATGTTTGTAAGATCGAAGCATGAACTTGATCACCGACATAAGAGATCTATTTATACAGCATGAATTAAGGATCAGACAATTATAATGTGTGAAGCAAGACTTGTGTGAAAAGCAAAATCATGGGAAGCACAAAATATTATGACTATTACAATTAATAGAGATACACAAAGGTCATTGAGAAGGATTTTAGAGAACAGTTAAGGAACAGAGTAAATATAAGGGTTTACCAAGTTAATCTATGGATTACCGAGGTATGCTATAAGCAAGGTAATATCATTTTGAGCACATAGAATCTTCTATAACATTCCAGATGTAAAGTTGTAGATATTTTGTAAAGATTTTGATTGTAATATTTTGAGTTGTAAGAGAAACCTCTAACAGGGAAAAAGACTCTAACTAAGTCTATAAATTGTAAAGCCTTTAACTAGGTGCAACATTTAGAATAAGTGTTGTAAAATCCTTTAGCAAGTTAGATCTAACAGATCTTGATACTCCTAACAGGGTAAGCTATCAGAAATAGCTAAACATGTAGGTCTAACCGAGCAACCTTTATTATTGCAATAGTGAAGTTGTGGGTGTCATCACCACCATAGTTTTTCTCTCTAACCAAGAGTTTCTACATAACCAAAATATATGTGTTATGGAGTGAATCATGTATGATTGTTATTCTTTTATTTTAGCATTATATTATGTTACAACAATATTCAGTTTATGCTTAACAGTAAAGTTATTATTAAAGAAAAGTTTTGAAGTACTGATTCACCCCTCCCCTCTCAGTACATTAGCTTTCCATATTGGGCCTAACACAAGGACTGTCAGTACTGCACATGGGCTTACACTCTTGCCAATTAGTCTTGATTCAAGCAATTCTTCAATCTGTCTTTCCATTTCTGCATTCTGGTCTAGGGTGAGCTTGTAGGCTACTTTGTTTGGCAATGTAGATCTAAGGATTAGATCTATACAATGACTGATGTCCCTTACCAGTGGTAAGGACCTTGGCATTCCATCTAAGATGATGCCTTGATGTTTATCCACCAACTATCTGATTGTTGGGTCTATGTGTTTTGGTCATCCTTCTTTGTCTTCTGCATACTACTCTTTCCTTGTCACTTTGGGACTAGGCATGAGGGCATAGGAAACTGCACCTTTCTCTGCAATCTCCCTCATGAACTGCTTACCTTCTATCATCAACATTCTTGTATCCTTCCCTTTTGATTCCATCTCTTCCTCTATTAGAGGAAATATTTCTATCACCTTACCATCCTTGGTGATTGAGTAGGTGTTCCTTAACCCATCATGATGAGCTTTCAAGTCATACTACCATGGTCTCCCAAACAAGAGATGGCATGCATCCATCTTGGCTATGTCAAATAGCAATCTATCCTTGTAAGATCCAATCTGAAATTCCACCCAAGCCTGCTCTTCTACCACTGCTTGCTAACCTTGGGTTAGCCATAAAACCTTATAGGGGTAAGGATGAGGCAGCTTCCTAAGTTTAATCTTTTCTACCATTTTAAGTGATACAAAATTTTTAGTGGATTTGGAGTCTATCAGAACCTTGCATACCTTTCCTCCTGCTTTGCAAGTGGTTTTGAAAAGAGATTTCCTTTGTGTAGGCTCCTTGTCCAGTACCTTCATGGTGGTTACTACTCTCCTCATCATCAGAGCCTCTCCTCTTTCAGGATAGCCATAGCTATCAGGAGCATTAACACTTTGATAAGTTTTTGTACTTGCCACACTTTGACGATCAAATTCTTGCACCAAATTGCTTCTCCTTTCTCTTATGGAGCTAGAAGCCTTCTCTGGACATCTATTGGCCATGTTCCCTTCTTGATTACAGTTGTAGAACCTAGGAGGTCCTCTGCCTTGGGATCTCCCTCTAGAGGGTGGTCTTCTGTTAGGTCCCAGAGACAATTGAGGGGGGGGGGGGTGAATCAGTTGTCTGATAAATTTAAACCAAAAGCAACTTAAACAACTTTAATACTTTATACCGATAAACTAGTCTTTTATGCTAGTAGACAGTTCTATCAGTTAATCGCAATACTGGTAAGATTTAATGCATGAAACAAAAAGAACAAAGTTATCCATAACACATAACACCAAAAATTATATGTGGAAACCTTGTAAGGGGAAAAACCATGGTGGGAAACCTTACCCACAATCAGATGATACTACTGCAGATAGTAAGTGTATACAAATGGGGTCTGCACATACGGAAAGGCCAAGCACCTAGAGCTCATTGCTCAATGGGAGTCACACTAACTACAATTGAATGGTTAAATCCAATAAAAATGTATTGCTTAATTTAGCATCTTTCTATGCTGGATTCAGTACTGTTATAGTTCTGATTGTCTTCACAAAACCCTCCTTCAATCTTCAAATGATGTCTACATGTATAGCTCTGCTTATTCTCACATATACCCTTACACAACTCTTCTTTGCATTCCACATCTGATCTTATAATTAAGATCTTACATTTATACCATAACCTAAGACTAATTTTAGTAGGTCGGCTCTAAAGGATATTACAAATAAAATCAATTTACAAATAAATTAATGCCCGATGCAATAACCGATTTAACATGTCAGCTTAATGCATTTACAACAATAATAAGTCATCTCCATAGTGTGCCATGCTGATCTGAAAAAGATAAACCTACCGGTGTATACCCTGGACCTATTTGTCGGTAATAGAAAATATGCAAATATAATTATTCCAATAAACCAATCTTCAAGACAAGGTGTCCAAAAGATGTCTTTGAGATAACCATGTGTTTTCCATGCCATTCCAAGTGTCGGTGAACATTATATCCTACCGGTGTACTAGATATCAGTAACCGTGTGCTTGTCGGTGAATGTTGTTGATTCTCCAAAATGCTAGAGTTGATAGTGTTTAGTAGGTGTTGACATCAATGAAAAAACCATACCAAAATACCAACAATCTCCCCCTTTGGCATTGATGGCAACACAAGATGGAAAAACCATCAAAGTGCCAAAATAGAAATGCCAAATACCAAAAACCAATAATTTCCCAAAAAGAAATTATAACCAAAATTCAGATATGAATAGTCTCTTCTCAAAGTAACAGTCTCTCCCCCTGAGAGTAACATGTGTCTTCCTTGTGTTTTTCCATGTACCAATCTCTCCCCAAAGGATACTATGTTTTTCCATAGATATCACTCCCCCTTTGACATCAAATGCCAAAGTAAAAACAATTTACAAAATACCAACCAATACAGTATACCAACTACTCCCCCTAAGAAGTAGCTTCCTCATCAAAGCCGAAATAAAAAATTTCTCTGTTAATTCTACCAGTTGATGAAAATCATCAACTTCCTAAGTCTCTACCGGTGGGGGTATGACCCCAAGCTGATCTCTGAGATATTCAAAAGTTGTCTTAGGCAGAGGTTTAGTAAAAATATCTACAATCTGCTCTTTTATATTCACATAAACCAGTTTTATCTCTTTTGCTTCAACTTTCTCCCTTAGAAAATTCAGTTTTATAGAAACATGTTTGGTTTTAGAGTGTAATACCAGGTTCTTAGATATATCAATTGTTGCAGTATTATCACAATAGATATTTATAGGTTCCTTGCTTTTTACCTTTATGTCCTTCAACATTTGTTTAAGCCATAATACCTGTGTACAGTTTGTTGCTGCTGCAATATATTCTGATTCTGCTATTGATAAAGATGTAGAACTTTGTTTCTTGCTCAACCAAGAAATTAGTCTGTTTCTAAGAAAGAATGCTCCACCTGTGGTGCTCTTTCTATCATCCACATATCCTGCCCAATTTGCATCTGTGTATGCATATAATTCAAAGTTTTCATCTCTAGGATACCATAATCCAAGATTTGTAGTGCCTTGTAAGTACTGGAAAATCCTTTTTACCGCTGATTCATGATTTTCTCTAGGATTACTCTGAAATCTTGAAACAATACATATTGCATTCATGATATTAGGTCTTGTTTGTGTCAAATACAGTAAACCTCCTATCATAGATTTATACGTAGTTGGATTAACAAGTGTAGATTCATCTCTTAGTGATAATTTGTCATTTGTAGTCATAGGTGTGCTTACCGGTTTAGAGTTTTCCATTCCAAATTTATTTAGTAACTCCTTCAAGTACTTAGATTGACTCAAAAATATACCTTTATCAGTTTGTGAGATCTACAATCCTAAATAGAATTTTATTTCTCCAATCATAGACATTTCAAATTCTTGCTGCATTTCAATAGAAAAGTCTTCACATAATCCATTTTCTCCTCCAAAGATTATATCATCAACAAAAACTTCTATAACCAAGATATCATCATTAGTCACTTTATAATATAAATTTTTGTCTACAATACGTTTAGAAAAACCAATCTTCAAAAGATACTTATCCAATCTTGCATACCAAGGTCTTGGAGCTTGCTTCAATCCATACAAGGCTTTCCTTAGCCTGCAACCCATATCTTTGTTTTCTGTCAAAGAAAATCCATCAGGTTGTTCAATGTAAACTTCTTCTTCAAGATCTCCATTCAGAAATGCACATTTAATATCCATTTGATAAACTTTGTAGTTCTTGTGTGCTACAAAAGCCAAGAATAATCTAACTACCTCAATTCTAGCTACCAGTGAAAAGGTTTCATTATAATCAATTCCTTCTTTCTAAGAATATCCCTTACACACTAGTCTTGCTTTATTTTTGATAACCTTACCATCTTCATTAAGTTTGTTTCTGAATACCCATTTGGTTCCAATCACATTTTTATCTTTAGGCTGGGGAACTAATGTCCAAGTGTTATTCTTCTCAATTTGTTCTAATTCTTCTTCCATAGCTTTAATCCAGTGTTTATCTTCACATGCCTCATTAATAGATGATGGTTCAATTTGAGAAATAAGACATACCTCTTCATTTTCCAATCTTCCTCTTGTCATAACTCCTTTATGCTTGCTCCCAATTATCTGAACTTCAAAGTGATTTAGTCTTATATACCGAGGTGTCTTTGTTTGTTGTTGTTCCTCAGTTGCAGTGGAATTTTTAGATGATACCGGTGTAACTGGATCTTCATTCTATACTGGCAGATTTTGTACAGATTCATCTATCAGTATTTCTATTACCAGTTCAGAGTCTGTATACCTTTCTCTGAATTGTTCATCAATCTTTACATTTGTACTTTCAACAATTTTCTGTAATCTTTTGTTAAAACATCTATATGCCTTACTCTTAGATGAATAACCAATAAATATTCCTTCATCACTTCTAGGATCAAATTTTCCAATATACTCATCTCTTCTAATATAGCATTTACTTCCAAATATTCTAAAATACTTAAATGTAGGAGTAATACCAAACCAAAGTTCATGAGGTGTCTTACCGGTTTCACCTTTGATGTGAACTTTTTTGAATGTATAGACCGTTGTGCTTACTACTTCTCTCCAATATACATGTGGTATATTTTATTCAGACAACATACTTCTGGCTGCATCCTTCCTTTCTACAACTCCATTTTGATGTGGTGTCCAGGGTGCTGATAGATGTCTTCTGATTCCATTCACTTCACAGAATGCATTAAAGTCCTTAGATGTAAATTCTCCTCCTTGATCTGATCTTAGACATTTGATTTTCTTACCTATTTCATTTTCTACCATTGCTTTAAATAGTTTGAACTTCCCAAGTGCTTCTGATTTTTCTTTGAGAAAAGTAACCCAACACATTATAGAATTGTCATCAATGATTAGCATGAAATATCTATCTCCTTGTAAACTTTTAGTTCTAGCTGGACCACATAAATCAATATGAATTAAGTCAAGAGCATTATTAGATTTTTTTGGAATACTTTTGAAAGTAGCTCTAACTTGTTTTCCAAATTGACATTCCTTACATACCAGATTGTGAGGTTTAACAATCTTAGGTAAATCTCTAATTGCCTTAGTAGTACTGATCTTTACCATGCAATCAAAATTTACATGATAGAGTCTCTTATACCATAGCCAACTTTCATCAATATGAGCAATCAATCATATTTTTTCATTGTTATTTAGATGAAAGATGTTACCTCTAGTTTGATTACCAGTTGCAATTTCCAAACCAGTTCTATTCATAATTTTGCATCTACCATTTATGAATTGTAACTGAAATCCTTTTTCAACTAACTGACCAACACTCAAAATATTATGTTTTAAACCTTCAACATAGTAAACATTGTCAGTATTATGCTTACCATCAAGGGATATTGTACCCTTACCTTTGATCAAACAAGCTTTATCATCTCCAAATATTACTAGACCTCCATTGTATTCCTAAAAAGTTAGGAATTTACTCTTATCACCAGTCATATGATGTGAGCATCCTGAATCAATGATCCATTCATCCTTTACTTCATTTTTAGCTGCCAAGGCCTACTCTATTATTTGAACAGTAGGTGTTGATTGATCTTTTGTTATAGCAACAAAGACCCATCCATTATCTGCTGGATCCTCATCAGAATCATCAGTGACTCCTTCATTAGCAAGATAAAAAGATTTGTCTTTATTTTTCTTAAATTTGTACCTCTGATATTCAAGGTTGGGTTTGTATGTCCTTCTAGCTTCTTCTCTTAACCTATCATGTCTATCAAGGCATCTTGAGGCCATATGACCAATCTTATTATAGTTGAAACATTTAAAGGGTGCTTTATCTTCATACTTACTTCCAATTGGACCTTTAGGCATTTTTCTTGCAAATAGTGCTTCAAGTTCTTCAAGTTCTTCATTTTCTTTTCTGCTTTCTTCAAGTTCTCTTGCATAAAAGGATTTCCAATCAGACTTGTCAAATGATTTTGTAGATGATGTTGATGCCTTAAAAGCTAAGTCAGTTTTTATAGTGGCAACAGGACCAAATTCCTCAATTTCAAATGTTGAAAGTTTTCCAATCAATATATCCCTAGTTACTGATGTGTTAGGCATTGTTATTAGTTCATTTATAGTAGTAACTTTCATCTTACATGGTGATGGCAATCCTCTTAAAAATTTTGAAAAAATTTCATCTTCACTTAAGGTTCCTCCACAACATTTAATACCTGAAACAATTTCATTTACTCTTTCCATAAAAGCAGAAATTCTTTCATCTTCTTCCATTTTTAGATTTTCATACCTAACCCGGAAGCTTTCAACTTTTGCAATTTTGACTGTGGAATCTCCTTCATTCAGTTTTTCCAAATTATCCCAAATAGCTTTAGCAGTAGACCTATCTGATAGTCTCATGATTTGGTGATCTGATAATGCACTCAAAAGTGCTTCTCTTGCCTTGCAATCATTTTCTTCATCTTTAGCCAGATTTGGTGGATTGGGCTGACTTGTAGTAGCAGCAGTATATCCATTCTTTGTAACCTCCTAGATATCTTTTCCAATGTAGTTCAGATGTGTTTCCATCTTGATCTTCCATATCCCATAGTTGGTTCCATCAAGTTTAGGACTGTCCTTCCTGAAATAGTTGCTAGACACTAGATCTCCTCAAGTTGTTAAACTTCTGCAAAAAGAAGACTAGGCTCTGATACCAATTGTTAGGTCCCAGAGACAACTAAGAGGGGGGCAGGGGTGAATTAGTTGTCTGATAAATTTAAACCAAAATCAACTTAAACAACTTTAATACTTTATACCAGTAAACCAGTCTTTTATGCTGGTAGACAGTTCTATCAGTTAATAGCAATACCGGTAAGATTTAATGCATGAAACAAAAAGAACAAAGTCATCCACAACACATAACACCAAAAACTATATGTGGAAACCTCGTAAGGGGAAAAACCATGGTGGGAAACCTTACCCACAATTAGATGATACTACTGTAGATAGTAAGTTAATACAAATGGGGTCTACACATGCAGAAAGGCCAAGTGCCTAGAGCTGACTGCTCAATGCGAGCCACACTGACTACAATTGGATGGTTAAATCCAATAAGAATGTACTACTTAATTTAGCATCTTTCTATGTTGGATTTAGTACTGGTATAGTTCTGATTGTCTTCACAAAACCCTCCTTTAATCTTCAAATAATGTCTGCATCTATAGCTCTGCTTATTCTCGTATATACCCTTACACAACTCTTCTTCGCATTCGACATCCAATCTTACAATTAAGATTTTAAATTTATACCATAACCTAAGACCAATTTTAGTAGGTCAGCTCTAAAGGATATTACAAATAAAATCAATTTACAAATAAATTAATGCTCGATGCAATAACTGATTTAACATGTTAGCTTAATGCATTTACAACAATAATAAGTCATCTCCATAGCGTGCCATGCTGATCTGAAAAAGATAAACCTGCCAGTGTATACCCTGGACCTATTTGGTAGTAATAGAAAATATGCAAATATAATTATTCTAATAAACCAATCTTCAAGACAAGGTGTCCAAAATATGTCTTTGACATAACCATGTGTTTTCCATGCCATTCCAAGTGCCGGTGTACCAGATATTAGTAACTGTGTGCTTGCCGATGAATGTTGCTGATTCTCCAAAATGCCAGAGTTGATAGTGTTTAGTAGGTGTTGACATCAATGACAAAACCATACCAAAATACCAACATCTTCTACCCCTAAAGCTCCCTCTTAGATTGTAGCCCCCTCCTTGGTTGTAACTTCTCTCTCCTCTATTGCCTTCTTGGTTAGAGTCTCCTTAGTATCCAAAACCATTTCCTCTACCTTCAAAAGGGCCTCTTTCTCCTCTTTGTTGTCTGTCTTTGCCTTTGCCATTTTGATCCTACCTTCTCTTCAACTTCTCCTCCACCTTGAGTGCCAATTGAAAACACTTTTGGACTATCTCCGGGGTGTGGAGATTCAAGTCTTCTTGGATTATAAATCTCAACCCATTGAGATATCTAGCCACCTTCTCATCTTCACTCTCTTTCACCTTAGTCCTCACACACAACTTCCTAAACTCCTTGGTATAGGAACTCACGTCCATCTCCTTTTGTTTCAAATTCTTCCTACTCCTATGCAATTGGATATTGTAATCCATTGGGACATATGCTTCTTTCACCAAAGCAATCATCTTCTTCCATGTAGCTACTCTTCTCTTTCCCTTTTTCACCCTCTCATCTTGGATGAAAGTCCACCAAGTTAGTGCAGCCCCTTTCATTTTAGATTGGCCCATCTCCACCCTCTGGTGGTCTGGTATGTCTTCACTTTCAATAAAATTGTCCAAGGAGTCTATCCACTCCATCACTGTGTCAGGCTCCATCTTGATCCATCTTCACATCCATTTTCCTTCTCTCCATGGACTTGAGGACACTCATCAGGGGTCTTTGGTCTATAGGTACCTCTAGCTCTTCCTGCATAGGGATCTCCTCTTCATCCCCTTCTTCTCTAGAGTCTCTCTCTCCCCTCTCCACTCTATCCTTCGACTGGTCCATCTCATTCCTCAAGGCTTGATTCTCAGCCCTAACTACTCTACTCTTTGTCATCTGCTTCTTCACCAGAACATTCAATTCTGCATTGGTCATTCTTGAAGGTGCCTCATGGGACCATTCTTCTTCTAACATGTCATCTTCTCCTTCTCTTCCAAAGGACACTCCTTTTCTCTGATACCACTTGATGTAGAGGCCTACCCAAAATCCTAATAAAAATCCCAAACACGTTTAGTCTAGTGACCCCTTAACTACTCACAAGGGTCCTGCAAGGAAGGACTCTACACCTTGGATGAAACTCTACACACATTCACTAGACTTAGGCCTACTCAAGATGAGTAAAAGGCTTCAACTCTTCAAACATGATTTATCAATGAACCCTATTGTTAGGGCTTTAGAATTTGGTCAACACATAACATCTATAACCCCTTCCAAACATTGGTCTTGGTCTTGGACATCAATCCCTTATACTTTCTTTGTAAACCTACCCCCTCGGCTTGTAGCCCTATTTGGTGATAGAATGGACCTTAACTCAAAAATGTTCCACACACCCATCCAAATAATTTATCATTTCAGACACCCTTTTGAAATCTATACTGATCCCTAAAATGGTTTGATCAGATTTGCAAATATAAGGTCTATTCCCTTTAGAGGCTAACTGACCTAATAGGGATAATTAGCCCTATTTTCCAAAGCAACTACCTTTATCGGTACAAAAAATGGAAAATAAACTCTATGGGAATGTGGGGGGTAGTTATAAACCTCTAATTCTAGGGTTGCACACCTGTAATCCACCGCTATGACAACTTATGATGACTGTCCTAAAACTTGTTCTAGGTAGTCACATAGAGATGCCTACCTAAATCTGTTCTTTTCTCCACACAAAAAAGTTCCCCCTGCTATACACCATGAGAAAAATAAATTAAAGAGGCTTATCTTTCATCCATCCCAAGGAAGAGACTTCTAATGGACTGGAGTGCAAGATAAGGCCATTTTTGCTCAAAACCCTCTCCAAAACCTCAATTTTCGGGTTCCAGTCAGTAAAATGGAGGGTTCTCCCTACTTCAAAATAATTAAGACCTCATACCACAACCAAAAGAAATATAATTCATCTCCATATATAATCCATGAATGGTGGGGTTCCAATCAATCCATACAGGCACGTACAACTCCTACAAACACATAATTTGTGGGAAAACTATAGTATTTTATGTATAATTGATTCTCAAACTCCAAATCCAACAACAACAACCTTAAGAATCATTCCCACAAGGCTTATACAACTCTCCAATGGTTTCCCACCAAATTTGGAGTAGGTTGGAGCCATTGAATGGCTTCCCCCAATTGATTTACAAAAAGTTACATTTTTGCACTCAAAAGTTGCATTTCATAAAAGTTGCATTTTTACAATCTTGCACAGAAAGTTGTCATACTCTCTAAGATTGGGATCCACATACATGGTCCAACCAAACACACATAAAACATGTCTAAAACCTATCAAACTCAAATCTAGACTATCTATTACCCCTTTTTACCACATTGTCCCAATTAGCTTCTTAAATTGCCTAATTGGTGACATGGGCTTACATGGTGGGGTTTATTGCATACATAAAACATAAGACACATTAAGACACCCTAATTATCCTAGTCTTCATCCTTAGGTTCCTGAATAGCTTGTTGATGAGGTGCTCCTGCACCATAAGATCTCATAGTAGATCATGGGAAATTTATGTGAGGATGAAAAGGATGTATAGGAGTGAATAATGTAATAATCATTCATGCAGAAGATTTGGTCGATCATAGGTGATTGAGTTGGGTTTGTGGAAGAGGATTTAGTCCTCCAGTATAGAGCCTAACTAGAACTATACTCAGGAAAGGGATATATGCTATACTTGCAGTTCAATCTTAATTCTAGATTGTTGTCTGATCTTTTATGTAGTCAGTGAGACTCCTTTTGTGATGAGCAATGTGCTCTAGGCTGTTGGCCTTCCTGCATGTGCAGACCCCTTATTATAATATTTATTCATTTGATCAGTGGATAGATATTGTGGGTCTCCAATCCCACCGTGGTTTTTCCTCTTTGAGGTTTTCCACATATAAATCTATGGTGTTATGGTATTCATGTTTGTGATTGCATTGTTTCTTATTGTTGTATGCTTTTATATTTAGCGTTTGATAAGTTGTTGTATTAATAAGGTTAAATTTCTCCTTTCTGGTAGAACACTGATTCAGCCCCCCTCTCAGTGTTTTTGGTTTCCAACACTTGGTTCTACTATTTGTTGTTGATATTGCAAGTGTAGTAATTGATTGTTTTATAATCATGGATGATATTTATTTAGGAGATGGTTATTACATTTCCATGTGTGACTTGATATCATGATTCAATGGGAGCTATTGGAATGGTGTGGATTCACCATTTGGTGATGGATGATCTTCCTTAATGTTTGTGGATGTTTGAAGAAGCTCTTAGATCCTAATGTTATAAAAAAGTTCTTTCACATTCATAGTTTCATCGTTAAGAGATAGTTTTCTTTATGTCACTAGAGATGTTGACATCTTGGTTAGCCATAGAGGACTCTTTGAAGTATTTGGTTGAGGTGTTAGTTTATGACTTTTTTTTGACAAGTGATCCTTATCACACGATCATTTAGAATTATGTCATTATGTACTCTTGATTACTAGTTAGAGTGTTGGCATGATAGAAATGATCTTGGGAGCATGATATGTTTATTGGAGCATGATATGTTTATTGAAGCATATTATCTTTTTGTGGGAGGTGTTAGATCATGATGTCACGTTTATGTTCCCAATTCTCAAGATTAGAGCTTTGACAATGTTTTTGTTGATAGTTTTGATACTTAATATAAGTACAGATCCAATACCCAACTAGATGAGAGGGGGGGGGGTGAATCATACAAACTTAATCTTCCATAAAAACATCAGATTCAACCTCGGTAACATATATATCAGTAATATAACCAAAACTGTCAAACATGCAAACTTAAAAGCATATAAACATCATAAACCTCATAACACCAGATTTAATGTGGAAACCCAAATAGGGAAAAACCACTGTGGGATTTCAGACCCACTAAGAAATATACTCTTCTAGAGTATGCTCGGTTAAAAGCAAATCCTATTAAAGATTACAAACACATTGCTAGATGTGACCCGGTTAAGGGATTTCCCTCAGATCTGTTAGGATCTTCACCTTGTTAGAAGTGACCTTGTCAAAGGATTTCAAACACTCAATCAAAATGTCACCTTGCTAGAGGATTTACAAATAAGATTGTTAAGTCCACTTGGTTAAGAGATTTTCTGTCACTTTCACAAAATAACAGTAATAAAAATCTATCTGCAACTTCACATCTAAAAATGCTAAAGCAGATTCTTATTTACTCAATACAATCTAGACATAGAACTAATCTTGTCTATCTGTTGGGCTCTATACTCTGTTATTCAAATAGGTCTTCAAGCTTCTGTACTCGGTAATCACTATGTAGCATCCCTATGCATACACTTGACTGCATACATTGTTTATCAATAGTTTCCTATTTATAAACAATCAGGTAACTGCTTAATCTCCTTGATCACATTTCCCATGATCAATCATAGCCATCAGATCTTCAATCTTGACTAGGTTCAATGCATCTTTCGATCTGAAAATGTTTTACCCCACCTTGGAACTTGTGTTAGGGTATTGTGGTTCAATCTGAGCTATAGATCTTCATGTTGATCTTCCATTGCCTTAGATTCATTAACAAACTTCATCCATGACTCACCAATCATTTAATCAGCTCTAGCTCATTAGCTTCCTTCATTAAATGACGCATGCAAACATTTAATGCATTCTGTTACAGCTCGGATACAACTCGGTGAATACTAAACTTCACTTGGTAGTCATACTACCTTCATTAACCGACAATGATAACCTTAGGGTTTATCGACTAGGTTCCTTAGGGTTTACCGACTAGGTTCTTTGCTTGGTAACATAGTATAGTATTAACCTTACTATTTACAACATATGTATGATGTCAAAAAAATCTAAACATCATGATCTCATCATTGTCTGACTCAGTAATAGTTGCCCATTATATAACTTATTCATCCCCTTATTCATCATAACTTTCTATGTCTTTTACCGACATCTTTGTCCTCTTCAAATCATACTTCTCAAGATATGGCAACATCATACTGAATTAGAAAATCAATTTCTTGACATCAATGACAAAATAATAATATCAAGATAGTAAACATCCTTAATCAGTTATATCCATAATCATCAACAACCTTCCCAATATCCTTATTGAAATGCCAACAATCTTCCATTGGTTAGCCATAGAGGACTCTTTGAAGTATTTGGTTGAGGTGTTAGTTTATGACTTGTTTTTGACAAGTGATCCTTATCACACGATCATTTAGAATTATGTCATGATGTACTCTTGATTACTAGTTAGAGTGTTGGCATGATAGAAATGATCTTGGGAGCATGATATGTTTATTGGAGCATGATATGTTTATTGAAGCATATTATCTTTTTGTGGGAGGTGTTAGATCATGATGTCATGTTTATGTTCCCAATTCTCAAGATTGGAGCTTTGACAATGTTTTTGTTGGGTTCTTTTTGCATTGAGTACATGATCATTTTCTAAATTACTTCATGATGGTTCTATGTTGCATTTGGATTTAGGCATGGATTGATTGGTTACAGGTGCTCATTAATACATGGAGACTTAGGTGAGGCTTGGAGTTATCTTATGATTAGATACATGTGTTGAGATAGATGCTCTTGATGAGATTTCAACAAGAAGTCCAAGGAGCCTACACCTTGGACATGAGTTCATCATGGGCCTATGAGGAGATTGTTCTTGGATGAGTTATCATGGAGCGGTCTAATTCCTATGCATGGTCTACTTGGTAGTTTACCACTTGAGAAGAATTTTCCATTGCTTCTTTCAAGTGCTTTATGATTTATGCTTATCTTTCATAGATATAGATCTTGAGATATGGATAGATGGTTAGTTATGGAAGATACATTTTGAGAGATTGATAACATGGTTATCTCCTTGTGTATATGACTTGATATGATATTATTATGAGGATATTAGCAGATGGTTTATTAGGTTGATTTTATTCTTTGAAAATGATTACTTTGGATTTGATCTTCCTTGTTTTGGAGAACTTACATCTGTGATGGTGATATCTTATATAAATGTTTTGTATGATCTAATGAGATTAAATGATTTGTGTTGTTGAGGTTTTTCATTGGGATTGTATAGGAGATCTTACTCAACATAGATTAGAAACTTGAGGTGTTGTAAAAAGGACATGATTGTGATATGATTAATAGGTTTTCTCTTTGTTCTATGACTCAAGCCTAGAATTATTTGGTCACATGTTTTAGTGTGATGGACTTGAGAGAGTTATGGTGACATGTTATCAAATATTATGTAGTAGATTGTGTTACATATGTGGATAATTTTAATTATTTTTTGTTACTAAATGGTATAATTATTTTCCACATCTTTGATATAAGTGTTAATTGGTAGAGTTGGTATGCCATGATTTATTTTCAAATTTGATCTTGTTCTAGGAGAAATTCTTTGAAATTCAAAGTTGTATTTTGGTAATGGGTTTAAAGTTGGATATATTGAAGCTTCTGTAAAGCTCGTGAGCACAATGGAGTTGTGACAACAATTTGTAGCTAAGTTGTTATCACTTGGATTTTATGCTTGTGTTATTTAAAATGATATCTTGCTAGAGCATGAGAGCATGTTGGAGATTCATGTGGTTTGATAGATGGCTATGATGCATCTCTTTGTTTGACCCTTTGTAGTTAAATCTTTTTAAAATTGGTCATGGTAAAGCGTTTGACAAGTGGGAGAATGTTAGGAATTAAGGTGTCTAAACCTTAGCCATTCCTTAGATTATATTTATTTATTTAATGCCTAAATTGTATTTTCCTGATCGTCATATTTTGTCATATATTGCAACAAGGCATGGTGATTTGTCTTCATATTGGGAGGTGACATGGAAGATGAAAAGAATGTATTTTGTTAGTATATGGGAAATTAGGCATCCCACTTTGTGTCACATTCCAAATTTAGATTCATTGATAAATGAATGCACTTTTAATTATAATATGTGTTTGTGTGTGTCCTGAATACATTATTTAATTTAATGATTATTTATTCATTTAAAATTAAATAAAACATGCCATAGGAAAACAACCATGCATCTTTCTTGATTTTGTAAAAAGAGATTTAAAAGAATAAATCTTTTTAAGGAGTAGTTATCATTTTAATAATAGACAAATAAACTTATCTACACATATATGCATGTGAGTTTATTTTGGAAGATGATCTCTTAAAATCATGCACCCTTTTATTGATAGATTTAGTTAGTAAAAAATACCTCTTCGCCTCTAATTTTTTCCACCTATTTATAGACAAAATAAAGTTAACAATGTAGTGGTGTGAATGCATTATATTTGTGGGGTGTTGAATGTAAAAATTGTCCATCTCTATAATGATAAAAGGACAAGACAAATATAAGAAAAAGGGGGTTAAGTATGTGAGACAAAATGGGAGAATGAGAGGAGGGGAGACAAGAATACCAAGGCTATTATGTTGTTATCCAAGTATGATTGCACATGAATTGTACAAATATGAAAAACACCCCCAGAGGGTAACCTACTAGTGTCACATGTTGAGGATCAACATTAGAGACCAAAGAGTAATAAGTCAATTCTTGATTAGCAAGAAATAATTTAATATCATCTGATATAGGAATTAAAGCCTTATTAATGGATTCTACAACATGTTTTCTAAATGCATAACAACTAGAGAGAGTGATTATACACAAAATGATAAAGACATTATTCTTTTGGTTTTGCTATATGTTTAATGCAAGGAAAGGTTTGACCATCATTTAGAAGTTTCCAAAAGAATTTTTCCACTATAGAAAGAGATTTTTTTTCTTGTGGGATGGGGGGATTAGGCTTTGGTTAAAGGATTGATAAACAAGGGGGAGCAAGTACTACATCTTCTCTAGTGCATTATGAAGGAGGTTCTATAGGGACCTTGATTCCATGCTCTATTTTTTAAAGACCTTGTCCACTATAGCCTTGTTTGGAAATCATATCATAGCCAACCTTATAATGTGTTTTAATCGTGAGGGCGAAGGGTTTTCATTACAGACCTCATTGAGTTTGTTTTTGTAAGTGTTCTTTGAAGGTCTTTCAAGATGAATAGATGAAGTGTAGGGGATCTTTGTAGGGAGATTCTTGCTTCTATCATCATTCATATCCACTTTGTTAAGTTGGGAAGAAATATTCTCATCATCTAGAGTCTCATCCTTACTTAATGTTATGCTAGGAGACATTTCATGATTAAAATTAATAACATCATCTTGTCTCAAAATATGTTGATGATTAAGATAAGATCTTGGAGAATAGGAAGGATCTAGAATGATAGATGTACTAAGATTAGCATGTGTTGCCTTGTCCCTATTTTCACCAAAGTACCCTTGTGAGAAGAGGATATTGAACACTACTTGATGTTGAGAGGGGCGAGGGGTGGGGGTGAATCAGGATAAACTAAAACTTGATCAAATCAAATTGCTTGAACCATAACATTCATCCCAACCAATATGCAAAAAAGTAAGTAGTAGAAATAGTAAATGCATCCACATAGGAGCACCAAGATTTTTACATGGAAAACCTAAACTGGGAAAAGCCACGGTGAGAATCAAACTCACAATATAGGGCAACTAATTACAATGTTTAAGGCCATAGGCTAGGGACCTCACTACTTCAGAATTTTTGACTAAGGTGCACAACCTTAGGCAAGATACAAAAGAGAGACTTGCACAACTAAAGATCACTTATTTAGGGAAAGATACAAAATCAATTGTCTAGATACAATATGAGAAATATATTGATCTAAATGAATAATCTATCAAAATGAAGATAACAGTTTGTTGCTTACTTCCAGACCTCTATCTTGCTTTAGCTTCACACCATATTCACAATACACACCTTACTATCACTTCATAGAATTAGATACATGATTAATCAGCAATCCCAACTTATATATGTCATCTGGATCAACAACATTCTTCATGAAGTCAACCTGATGAAAAAATAGCATGTATTTTACTAGTGGCCAAAAAACACTCGATACAAGTAATGTGGAACACATAAAAACATGTAGTGACCTACATCTTGTTGGCTCATCATCCAAAAAGAGTTCTATACATACCACACACAACCGCATAGTCAAAATATCTTCAAGAGAGTATTGGTGCCAAAAAATGGGTTTACATTGCTACAAGGCAGAGACCAAGCTGATTCCTCTGAATACCTATGGAAAACCACTTCCAACTATCAATATCCTTCAGGCTTGGACCAACTGCGATAAGGATTCTGCAAACCCTTCTACACTTTGGGCTCTGCAAGACCCGGGAGGGTAATCCCATCAATGAACTTCTTGATCTCTGCACCGCACTCAAGAATTCACTGAAACAAAGTAGATTATCTCATAAAAGGGCTCGACAGAAAGGGAGAATGCTCAAGGATGGAAAATCCTTCAATGATCCTAGACCTAACTATAGCATGAGATGGGTAGGACAACTCATAAATAAATGAAAATGCAAACATGTTATGACAATCAACAAATTGCAGTGATTCATCAGTGAAATTGAAACAAGGCTGATTAATAAAGACAGTTACAAGAAGTGATTAGTGCCTTACTCCATTGGGTACCTTAAGATATAAAATGTAAACTGAAAATATGATAGAATTTCATCTAATAGTATAAGATCTAAGATAATACTACCTTATGATGGTATGATGAAAGAATAAGTATCCGATAGAATACTAAGAGGGGGGGGGTGAATCAGTATACTAAAAAATTGATACAAAGTTCCCAAACACAAATTTGATCACACAAAGTAAACTTATCACAGTCAAGATCAATATTCATAAGAATACTTGACATCAATTGGTTTGACTGTTATGACAACTTAATAGTAAACAGCTTCAATCTTTGTTAACATCAACAATGCTTATCATATCTCAACATATTCATCTCTCAATGCTTCTAGTTATCATGCCTTATCAGAAGTTAATCAAATCAACAAATAAGATAATAACCACAAAAACATTCACCACTTGAAACAAATATTTATACGTGGATGTAGCGTCCTAAAATTATGACACTTGCAATTTCGACTGCATTTGGGTCTTCACGATGGTGACGCAACACGAAACCTGAATGGAGTCCCCAAAACTTGTTCATGACATCAAAAACTGCATTTTTCAGCACCCTGGTCTGATCCTCGTTGCACCCTGTTGTCCCTGGAGGTGGGACCATGGTGCCAAGCACCCTGGTCCTTCAGGACTAGGGCGCCCAGTGCCCTGGTCCCCCAGGACCATGGCGCCCAGCGCCCTGGTCCCTGGCCCTATTTTGGGCCTGGTCTCTTTTGGGCATCGGGTCTTTATGTTTGCAAATTGGAAAATAATGTTTCCTGGTCAGCCTAAGGTTGGGAAAATCAGTCTATCAGCCCTAATTGACAAGTATATAAACTACATTTCCTCTCCCATTTTGGTAGATGGAAAAAAGGTGAAAACGATATTCAAACATTCAAGCATTCAAGCATTTCCTTCAAACAATTGAGCATTCTAAGTCTCCATTCAAGGCTAAGTGTTGCATTCAAGACAAGGATTCAACCATTGAAGAGGAGATCACATACAACATACAACATACTACATACATTACACCTTCGCATGTAAGAATACAAACATTCTTACAACAAGGTATCAGTACTTGTTTACATTACAAACATTTACATTTACAGCATTCTCATTTCTTGGTTAATTCAGAAATTGGGGTTTGACCTAAAGGCAAACCCCTCATCCCTAACCCCCCAATCATCCTCTCTTTTCTGTGTGTAGGTTCCAGGTACACGGCTGTAATTGAAGATCTGGAATCCTTGTGCAGAGATGAATATATCCCCCTTCGTTTCGCGGATTTTTCGAAGGACCGTGTGCACGTCGGGCGCCATCGTCCCATCAAATTTCGCTCAAATTTGCAGAACAGCACCGTCTTGACATTTTACTACTAATTCCAGGTTCGCAGCTTCATCCCATATCCCTATCTCTGTTTATAAGCAAATCTTTCCTACTTTACATGCATTCCTAGTTCAATCTTTCTATCTATATTCTTTACAAAAGAGGGTATCCTTGATGTCTTAACCCTTAAAACTCATATAGAATCCAATCTTGCATTGTGTGGGATTGGATCTTGTGGGTTTCAACCCCTTTTTTGAATGTAAAGTCTCCCCTAAGTGAAAACCATCAACCCTAGTGACTCCCCGTTCTCTCTCCTTGGGGTTGGGGAGGGGAGAACAACTAGGGTTCGATTTTTCCACTTTACATTTTGGTGAACCCAACGTGAACATCCTCATTCTGATTATTCATGGTTAGATCTGAAAATTTTGTTTCCTTAATTACATTTCCATGTTTGATCTTTTGCAAATTTTAGAGGCTATTTGCATAAAAACCCTAAAATTTTCTTTTTAGTAATTAAACTTGTGAAATGTTTAATTGTTAATGTTGGTTTTAGATCTACCCTTCTATTGCAAATTGTCAATTCATATTTGTGCTTTAATTCTGAAAATTAAGTGGTTAAATGTCAAAACCCTAATTTTTAAGACCTTCTTGATTCAACCTTTGACTGATAATTTCACTAATCAAAACACCAAATCGGCTGTAACTTTGGATTCCGCAACAAAATCACAATATCTTTCATCCCTGAAAATTTGGAAAAAGTTGCAAGGACCGTGTGCACCCTGAGCGCCCTCATCCCCGACATTTTTTTTGAAATTTCGGGAGCTAGATCTTACTGTATTTTTCTGCTAAAATCCAGAATTTTGGCTGGTTTTATCAATTCTAACACTTTCAAAATTAAAGTCAAAGTTGGTCTACCGATTGCTTGGATTGAGGCTTCTAATCATTCAAAAATTGTTGAAATTGAAATTCATATCAAAATTGTGTTTCTTACAGTCCTAAATCTGAAAAGTGTGTTGGCATTCATTCAAAATTTCAGTGTTTTATTCAAATTTTTGTAGTTTGTGACTTTTGAAATTAAGTGTTTAATTGTAACAACCTTGATTTCCATTTTCAAAATTTGAATTTTGCATGAAATTGAGTAAATTTTTAAATTTCAACACTTGCATTGCTTTCAGCATTCCCTCTAAAATCATAAAATTCAAAATTTCAGTTTCCCTCTCTTTTTCAAAATTCAAATTTTACATTTTTCAACAATCTTGGTAGGGTTCAATTTTGAGATTGCAACTTTAATTTGGCCTATCTACAGATCGTAAAATCACTCAATTTTTTCAGATTAGCTTTAAAATCATCATAACTTTCATCCCTGAAAATTTCAAAAAAAGTTGCGAGGACTGTGTGCACTCCGTTCGCCACGGTCCCGGACATTTTTTCTGAAATTTCGGGAGATTGTCCTGATTGCATTTAACAACTTAACTCTAGGAGATTGACTGGTTTTATTAAAATTTTCTACCTCTAAAATTCAAAATCTTCTCTCTCTTTAGTGCATGAGTTTTACAACAATAAGCCCTACTTACACTATTCCCGTTAGACGAAGCCTTAGAATTAAGTCTTTCCAAGGTGTAATTACCGAGGAGAATTTACCTAATTTGAATGGCCTTTTTAACAAGGACATGGGTAATTCCTCTAATCCTCTTAATGATGAAGAAGCTCTCCATGAGGTTTCTGTAGAACAACTTTCAAAATTGGATAACCAATTTGATGATTTTCGACAATGGATGTCTCAAGAATACCCTGATAGTCAAGCTCTTCCTTTAATTGAGGGTCTAAAACATATGGTTCAAAGTGATAAGAATGGAATTGATATTTTTCATTGTATTGCACACATTGTGGATTTGAATGTGATGCCTATGAAGAGTTGTGCTGAAACCCTAGGTTATACACAACCTCCTACTCAAGTCAATCATTCTATTCCTTTGACAACTCCTATTGCTAGTATACCTACTTTTACATCAAACATAATGACTACTTCAATACAAGACATTCCTCCTATGATCACTAGTCATGGGGGCAATCCTTCTTCTTCAATCAACCCTCTTCCTTCATTCAATCCGACTTCTTCATTCATTCCTTCAATGAGTGTTCCTATTATATCTCCACAAATATACATGACACAAGGGGGCAATTCATTTAACCATTCCATTCCTCCTTGTAGTGTTCCTCCTTTCCAATCATCTCCTATGACTAACTATCAGAGTGTCCCACCACCTTACTCTCTACCTTCTTTCAATAACATAACACCTCCATCACAATCTAACACGTCTAATATGAAGTCTTCGACTGAAGTGACCATTAACAATCTTGCACAAACTGTCTCTTCTTTACAGCAACAAATTGCCTCTATGAATCAATCTAAGTTTAGTGTGCCCACATTTGATGTTGTGAGCTCACTTTCTCTTGACATTGTTCGAGCTATCCCCCCTAAACATATTGAAATTCTACATTTGGAGCTTTATAATGGTAAGGGTGATCCTCTAACACATGTTAAGACCTTTCAAACAATATGTACTGATTTTGCTTATGACCAAAGGTTGCTTGCAAAACTGTTTACTAGAACATTAAGAGATAAAGCCCTACAATGGTATTGCTCATTGCCTTCCTATTCTATTACTTCTTTTGAACAACTTGCAAATGCTTTCATTCAACAATTTCAAAACAATATAAATTCTAAAGTTACTTTGATTGATTTAATGCATTGTAAACAAGGTGTTAAAGAAAAAGTGACTGATTTCATTGGTAGATATAAGCATTTGTATGCTCAAATTTCTTTTCCAGTGCCTAACAATGATATTCAAAGAATCTTTATTTCTAATTTACAAAAAGACATTAGAGAAAAAAAATTGTTTTCTAAGTTTACTTCTTTCCAACAGTTGTGCGCAACTCTTCACAATTATCAACTGATTGTGAGTCAAATGGAACAAGCAAATCCTATGGCTCCAAGTGATAAGGGTGATAGTAGTCAACAACCATTTGGGAAGTTTAAACCGAATAGAGAGTCCATTAAATTCAATGAAAACATCATCAACAACAATGTGAATGCGGCATCAGGTGTGCCTCCTATTTCTAAGTTTTTCAAGAAAGAAAGAAAGTTTACTCCTTTGAATGAATCATTGCATAGTATTATGAATAAGTTATTAGAACAAAATGTTCTTACTCTTCCTCCTATAAGGCAAATAGATCATGCAAAGATTAATTCACCCTATTTTGATAACAAATCTTTTTTTTAATTTCATCATCATCCTGGGCATGATACTGAAAAATGTTTTTTCTTTAAAGGGTAAAATTCAAGATTTGATTGATAATAATACTATCTTTGTTTCTGGAGTGAATGATAAAGGCAATACATCTGTAGCTCCTCCGAACCAAAATCTTCAGATTTTTACTGATCCATTACCTTCTCATACCTCTAATGTGATTGATACTAATGATTCCTCTGTCTCACCTGATGATCTTGTGTCCATGACTCCGAATGTGATTAACTTTGTAGAGCAGCAGAAAATCCCTAAAGAACCTACCATCACCTTTGATTCTAGTGAAACTATCAGGGCACCTGATGGTCCTTTATATATAGTTGCAAAAGTCAAGAATACACCTTGCCGTGGAGTGCTTATTGATCCTTCTTGTATGGTTAATATCATTACTGAAGAATTTCTTTTTACTTTGCAATTGAATCATGTGATCTATGATGAAACAAATGTGGTTGTGAAACTATTTGATGCATTTTCTTCTCCTACAATTGGTTCTATTACATTACCTATTGAGGTCCATAACAAATCCCTTGATGTGGACTTTGCTATTATTCCATCATCCGAACAATTTTGTGTGAAGCTAGGCTATCCTTGGCTGTCTTCCATGAAAGCTATTGCATCTCCTATTCACAAGTGTTTGAAATTTCCCCATAATGGTGAAGTTGTTACTGTCAATCATAGTCTCTTTAAACCAACTGAAATAACTTCTAGCGTTCCTATTGATTACTTTTGGCCTAAACAATTTCAATCTCTTCCTCCGCGAAGTGATCATCTTTTCAAATTTTATCAAAAGTGGAAAAAAGACATGATCCTATCTCTAAGTGAACCTAGAACACCCAAACTTGACATTCCTATTGTTCTTGAAAAGGAAGTTCTTCCTTTGAAAGATAAAACTAATGTCTTTCCTCAAGAAGATTCCCAACCCATCCCTATGAATTTGACTATGCCTATATCTAATAAACTTCCTAAAAGTAGACCTATACCTCCTCGTCATGATGGACTTGGTCTGCTTCCTAAACCGAATATTCCTCCCTTGTATGGAGCAGTTCCTCCTCCTTCCTCTTATGGAGAGAAGAGACCTTCCTCTTCCCCTATTATTCAACCTAAGAGACCACAACCTAAACACCCAAGTGATAAGGATGAGAACATTCCTCCTCCTCAATCTTCTCAACTTCCTACTAAGACTAGACGGAATCATTCTGCACGTGAACGCTGATGAAAGCGTCGTCTTAGAGCTCAGGCAGCTGCTTCTCAATCCCCAAAAATACCTTCAGCCAATATTATTCCATTTTCTCCTCAGTCGACGATTGAGCCGAAATCTCCTAAACATAAGATGCATGATGGTCTTGATCCTGTGCGAGTTAAAGATCCTATTTTTATAAATCTTGATGATGATATAGATGAAAATGTTATTCATGATGAAAATGTTACTCTTGTTCATTCTGATAGTGAATATGAATATGTTAATGTTAATAACCATCTATCTAATGAATTTTCTAAAGCACTTATCCTAGCTCCTAGACAAGAACACCGTGGCTTGGGACATGAACATAGCCCTTGTTTGGATCTTGTGATAGCTCCATCTGCTGTGTTGGATGTTCCTCCTCTAGCGTGTTTCCTACCTTCCCGAAATATTGATCAGCAAGATCGGGGGGTAGATGACGTGCTAGATTAGTTCATTAGCATAGCAGATTCTCTCCTCCTCTCTTTTGTTACTTCTTCTATGTGTTACTCTCATTCTTCTATTTGTTGTCCTTAGTGTTGTCTACTTGAGGACGATGCAAAAAATTGAGATCTCTTTTGGTCTCTCTCATGTTGACTCAAAAGACACGTGTTCCCTTCTTCTAGGTGACATTCCTTGATTAGGGAATGAAGAACAATTATGCATACATACATATGATATACATGAATTATCATACAGCATACTGACCCCGAGGAAAGCGAAGTCACCTTGTGCTTTGTGTTTTGTGTCTATTATCCTTGGGCTTATCTCACACTTGGGGGCTAAATCCTTGTGATAATGTGCTCCTTTCTCATCTCTTATATGTATCACTACCTTAAAGCAATCACCCCCGGTGAGCCGTGTGCGATCGCTTTAACGTAGGGGGACATACATCCCGTTCATATCTTTTCAAGATACTTGAAAATTTCTTGACAAACTTAGCTTTGCCTTGAAAATTTTTGATATCTTTCTTGCATGACTCATAGTGAGGGAACCTTACTACTGACAGTCATGGTTCTCCCTCGTGATCTTCCCTTTTACTTTGTCAATCAAAGTCATCAGATCCTTAGTCCACTAGGGGCTTGGTGTATCTTGCCTCCTTGACGTGGTGAAAGTTTTTCAATGTTGTTTCCTTGTACTTTACCGGAAGTATGAGAGTAGGCTTATACTCCCGCTAAAGTGGGGGCTAAATGTAGCATCCTAAAATTGCAACACTTGCAATTTTGATTGCATTTGGGTCTTCACGATGGCGATGCAACATGGAACCTGAATGGAGTCCCCGAAACTTGTTCATGACATCAAAAACTGCATTTTTCAGCACCCTGGCCTAATCCTCCTTGCACCCTGCTATCCCTAGAGGTGGGACCATGGCGCCCAGCACCCCGGTCCTTCAGAAAGAGGGCACCCAGCGCCCTGGTCCCCCAGGACCATGGCGCCCAGCGCCCTGGTCCCTGGCCCTATTTTGGCCCCGATCTCTTTTGGGCATCAGGTCTTTATGTTTGCAAATTGGAAAATAATGTTTCCTGGTCGGCCTAAGGTCAGGAAAATCAGTCTATCAGCCCTAATTGACAAGTATATAAACTACATTTCCTCTCCCATTTTGGTAGATGGAAAAAAGGCGAAAACGATATTCAAACATTCAAGCATTCAAGCATTCAAGCATTCAAGCATTTCCTTCAAACAATTGAGCATTCTAAGTCTCCATTCAAGGCTAAGTGTTGCATTCAAGACAAGGATTCAACCATTGAAGAGGAGATCACATACACATACAACATACTACATACATTACACCTTCGCATGTAAGAATACAAACATTCTTACAACAAGGTATCAGTACTTGTTTACATTACAAACATTTACATTTACAGCATTCTCATTTCTTGGTTAATTCCAAAACTGGGGTTTGACCTAAAGGCAAACCCCTCATCCCTAACCCCCCAATCGTCCTCTCTTTTCTGTGTGTAGGTTGCAGGTACGTGGTTGTAATTGAAGATCTAGAATCCTTGTGCAGAGACGAACAGATCCCCCTTCGTTTCGCGGATTTTTCGGAGGTCCGTGTGCACGCCGGGTGCCATCGTCCTGTCAACTTTCACTCAAATTTGCAGAACAGCACCGTCTCGACATTTTAGTACTAATTCCAGGTCCGCAGCTTCATCCCATATCCCTATCTCTGTTTATAAGCGAATCTTTCCTACTTTACATGCATTCCTAGTTCAATCTTTCTATCTACATTCTTTACAAAAGAGGGTATCCTTGTTGTCTTAACCCTTGAAACTCATATAGAATCCAATCTTGCATTGTGTGGGATTGGATCTTGTGGGTTTCAACCCCTTTTTTGAATGTAAAGTCTCCCCTAAGTGAAAACCATCAACCCTAGTGACTCCCCCTTCTCTCTCCTTGGGGTTGGGGAGGGGAGAACAACTAGGGTTCGATTTTTCCGCTTTACAGTGGAAAACCCAAATAGGTAAAAACCATGGTGAGATGAGACTCACAAGGATAGCTATCTGAACTCTTCTAAAGTTTTCCCTATTAGGAGCCAAGCTTGTAAAAGCTTTACAATAAGTCTTGTTCAAAACTAATTCCGGTTAGGAATCACCCGATTAAGGGATTTACAAATATGCCTTGATGAAAAGAACAATACCCTATTAGGAGTAACCTCGCCGGAGGATTTAAGAATCCAAGCTAATGGACCACCTTGTTAGAGGATGTAATAAGTAACCAAGCTTGTTAGAGCTTACCCGGTTAAGGGATTTCACTTATGTTGTAATTGTTAGATAACAACAGGTTTTATTGATATGTTTGAATAGCACTACATTTGCTTGATCAGATCCTTTTAAGCTTCAATCTTCCTTTACTCAAAGTGCAAATCCATTCACCGGTTAGGCGACTACACACTCAATAGGTTTCTACCAATCTTGCCAACAACTTTTACAAACAACTTCATTGACCTTAAATACAAATTAATTAGGTCGGTAACACCAAAAAAACTTAATTCTCATCATCGAGATTACAAACAAGTCGGTACAATCTTGACCGTTATAAATAATAACAATCTCTTCACATTCTTCAAGAAAATTCCAACCGCTTCATCGGACTTTGTAACTCATCATGCACTATGCATTAGATGCAATCCACTTTGCTCCTTTCCAAGACATCAAACAAATGTGCAAAAAAAATTTGAACTTATCCTCATACAATGATCACACATGTTTCCATCATTACCGCTCATCAACTAATAAACCAACAAACTTGATCAGTTAGGGTTTAACAAAAACAATAGGTAGGGTTTACCAATTATATTGCATAGAAAGGTTTAACCCTTTACACTGGTTTACCTATTCAACTCACAAACTTAACATACTAGTTTACAACACCTTTCACAAATCTCTTATTGTCGGTTACTAGCCAATATCGAAAACAACAATATCAACAATAACATAAATACCATTACCGGTTTAGTTTACATCAATGACAACATATCATTAATGTAATCTATATGCAAAATGCCAACAAACTAAAAATGCCAAAAATCTCCCCCTTTGGCATTGATGGCAATACAAATATCAACGCCTCTGATTGCTGCTAAGATTGGTGAATGGGAATCCTAGTTTACATTACCAAGTATTCACCTTGCTTTGTTTGTCTTTAGCCTACCATTGGTTTCTGTAATCAAACACATAATTCTTCTCCTCAATCACATAATTATTCTTCCCCTTTGACAGCAATGCCAAAGTGAAAGTAAAAGCATGTAATTCTTCTCTCACTATGCATCAACAACATATTGCAACTTGATGCTCCCCCTGTGGAATATATCCACTTCTTCATCAATCCATGTAAGATTCTACAAGTAATTCAGGGGCTGATGCAATCAACATCATGCTCAACTAACTTCATGAAGAGGGACAACCCCCAATTGACTTCTAAGATACTCAAAAGTGGTCTTAGGCAGAGGTTTGGTAAAGATATATGCAAGTTTCTCCTTGGTAGAAACATGCTCCAAGATAACATCTTTACATTTAACTTTTTCCCTCAAGAAGTGATACTTCAGTTCAATTTGCTTAGTCCTTGCCTACAAAACAAGATTTTTAGAGATGGTTATTGCACTTGTATTATCACATAGATTCTTTATAGGTTATGATATTTTAATCTTAAAACCTTCCAAAATGTGCCTCGTCCAAATAGCTTGTGTGCAATTCATGTAAGTTGCTACATACTTAGCTTCAGCAATAGATTGTGAAGTACAACTTTGCTTTTCTCTACTCCATGAAACTAGACTTCCTCCAAGAAAGAATGCTCCACCGGTAGTACTCTTCCGGTCATCAATATTTCCTACCCAATTAGCATCTGTGTATGCCTTCAAATCATAATATCCACCATATGGATACCATAACCCATAGTCAATAGTACCTTTCAGATATCTAAAAATTCTCTTGGTTGCCATCAGATGTGCTTCCTTTGGATTCTTCTGAAATCTAGCAACTATACCAACTGCATGGGCAATATCCGGTTGATTGTGAACAACACAGTGTAATTTGCTAATCATTGACCTGTATTCCTTTTCATCTACAGACTTAGATGCATCTTACTTGGACAACTTATAACTTGTAACCATTAGGGTTCCAACTAGTTTACAATCATTCATACCAAAAGTTTTCAAAACCTCTTTCACATACTTAGATTGAGTAATGAAAATACCATTCTTCATTTTCTCTATCTGCAAGCCTATGAAATTTTTTATTTCCCCTACTAATGACATCTCAAACTCTTTCTTCATTTCATCTGCAAAACTATTACTCATGTCATCATTACCTCCAAATATAATGTCATCAACAAATACTTCACTGACCAGTATTTCATCTCCTTAAGACTTGAGATAAATGTTGTTGTCATCACTAGTTCTAGCAAAGCCTATCTTCATCAGATGTGTATGAAGCCATTCATACCATGCTCTAGGTTCCTTCTTTAATCCATACAAAGCTTTATGCAATTTGCATACCATGTCTTCCTTATCTATCAATTCATAACCATCAGGCTTCTCTATATAAACCTCTTCTTCCAATATCCCATTAAAAAATGTAAACTTAACATCCATCTGGTATGCCTTGAACTTCTTATGAGCTGCAAATGCAAGTAAAGTTCTGACACCTTCCAGTCTTCCTATTGGTGCAAAAGTTTCTCCATAATATTCTCCTTCTTCTTGTGCATAACCTTTGTAGAATAATCTTGCCTTGTTGCAAACTACAACACCATCTTCATTTAACTTGTTTCTGAACACCCATTTAGTACCTATAGCATTCTTGTTTACCAGTCGGGGTACCAAGGTCCAAGTGTTGTTGTTCACAATTTGATCCAATTCCTCCTCCATAGCTTTAACCTAATGATCATCACCAAATGCCTCCTTAGCACTTCTAGGTTCAAAGATGGATATCATTCAAGAGTTCTCTCTTATTCTCCTTCTAGTTATTACTCCAACATCCTTATCCCCAATAATCTATTCAAGTTTGTGATTCAGTCTCACATACCTAGGAATAACATGATCATTCTCTTCAGGTTCAACTTCTTCATTATCATCTTCTTCTAAATTTATTTGTTTCGGTTAAACAAGTACATCAGGATTTGCTTTACCAGTTTTTGATTTAATAGTTTCAAGTTCCAAAAGAAAAATGCAAGTATCTTAATCATTTTTGTCTGAATTGGTTCTTTCTGAGACTTTGGGACATTCATCTACATGAACATCAGCACTCTCAACAATTCTTTGTGTCCGGTTGTTGAAGCATTTATAGGCCTTACTCTTGGTGGAATAGCCAATAAATATGCCTTCATCATTGTTAGCTTCAAACTTGCTTATGTAATCACCTCTTTTAATAAAACATTTGCTTCCAAATATCTTAAAATAGCTAACATCAGGTGATCTCCCATACCAGTATTCATAAGGAGTCTTTTCCTTACCTCTTTTCACTAGAACTCGGTTCATTTTATAGACAGTTGTACTTATAGCTTCTTTCCAAAATGTTTTCACTACACCTCCTTGTATCAACATTGTCCTAAAAGCTTCAACCACCGACCAGTTGTTTCTCTCTGCTATACCATTCTGTTGTGGTGTCCTTGGTGGAGAAAGTTGTTGCTTGATACCATTCTCATCATAGTACTTAGTGAATTCCTCAAAAGTAAATTCATCACTTTGATCTATTCTCAGACATTTTATCTTTTTGCCACTCTCTTTCTTAGCTAAGGCCCTGAATGCCTTGAATTTACCAAAAGCTTCATTATTATTCTTCAAGAATGTGACTGATAGGGAGATTGGATGAGAAGTTACTCAATAAGCCTAAATTGGTTTAATTTGTCAAGTGGACCCAATAATATGCTTTTTTTATTTGTTTTCAATTAGTGTTTGCAATGAAAAACTTCAACACCCACACCTCTTCTCAAACAACCATCCCATTGTGTGTTATGCAACTTTGTTCTAGCTTGCTTCCTCGAGTTACTCAATTCCTCCCCCATAGGTCCAAACTCCAAGTTGATGTATTAACTATCATTATTGATTGGATTAGGCTCATTGTGAGTATTTCAACTATCCTTCAAGAGTTTGGAAGGTTCTAACTTCATTTAGGCAATCGGGTTCAACTTTTTGTTAAAACAGGGCTAGAAAGGCTACTAGCCTGTGGAGGCCTAATTGGGTGATTTTTGCTTGTATAGTGCAACGTTGGCCAACACAACCATAAAACCTGACTTGGGAGGTATCAACATGGTCTATACTCAAGGATTTTTATGGTTTTAGCTCCTGAGAGGATGGTATAATGTCTGTCCACATTTTTAGGCAATAATGTAGGGTTTTGAGAGGGTTTTGCTCATGAAACAAAGGGAGACACTTCTAAACCACAAAAAAAGGCTCCAAACTCTTGTATAACTTCTGCCACATCTTTTAGAACACTTCCCCAACTCTTCCCTACATGACATTATGACAAACATTTGTCATACAAACAATAAAGTGACTATTGTATGCACTATCACTACAATTTCACTATTTTTGCTGCACTTTGCATGCTTAGAATTTAATGGGAAACATCACCAAGGTATTTAAAAACCTAAAAACACTTTGTCCACCCCTGTCACAAGATTCCAAGGCATGAACATGTTCATTAAACAACTTTGGATTCAAAAAAACATTAAATTCCCCAAAACTGGGTACTTGCTGTTAGCCACAACTTCACACATTTGCAAGGTGAAATAATCATTGTTTGGAGCTCCGAATACATCCAAAACTTCAAGGAGACTAGGGAAGACCTCTTCCTTAAGTTTTTTCACTCAATTGACCTCTGAGCACAAACTTATTTGAGTCTTTTTCATATTTACTAGCCAAGTCCATCTCCAACTTGCCTAGCATGAACTTGAAAACACTTCCTTTGCACAACCCTGGCTAAAAGATGAATTATTTACAATATACATGGGAAATAAAACTTATCTAAGTCCATCCATGGGATCCCAAACCTGGATTAGACAAGTTGATGCATTTTAGAGGCCAAAACCCTTGACAAGGCAGCCAAAGAGCAAAAATGAAATAATTTTACAAAACCAGCTTCCAAATATGCAACCTGAAAAGAAATTACATAAAGTGCATTGAATATAAACCAAGATCACTATCCAAAAGGTACAGTACAAAAATGATGTGCTATAGTACAGACTGTTGTACAAATGAGGCTCAAAACATGAGAAAAATCAGAAAATTGCTGCCCTTTTGATTAATTTTGATAGAAAGTACAAAATCCAACCCTATAACAAGAAGAGGGAGGCATATATATAGAATTTTAAAGTGGTTATCAATTCCTGTATGGACATAAGGTATTTTTTTGTCTTTTTTTTACAAAAAGTGTCCAAAATGACAACTTTTACAAGCAAAAATGACAACTTTTGTTGCTCCAAGTAGCATTTTAGCAGCATAACACAACCAACCTTCCCAAATCACCTAGAAATGATTAAAAACACTTTCTAAACATGTTTCAATTCTTTCCAAATCATGGCTAAGCCTATAAGGCAATTTTCTACTTTTTAGCCTTATTTGGCCTAGAAGCACAAAATTGAAAATTCAAGCCTTAAGAAGCAAAAATTGATCTCTCAAGCACAAAATGAGATCAAACACTTATAAAATGACTAAAAAAAACCTATAAAAACATTAAAAACCTATACAAGACTCACAAACACTTAAGCATGAAAAATACCAAAAAATGGAGAGTATAAGCAAAACTAGGCGCTCCTGCACCAATGACCCACATCATCCTTGAACAATTATTAGTGAAGATAATAAAATATCTATCACCTTGAATTTTTCTTGTTCTTATTGGTACACATAGATCTATATGAACCAAATCTAACAAGTGCTCCGCTGAGAAGGACTTGTTCTTGAAAGTTGAAGAAGTCATCTTTCCTAACTGACATTCTTTACAAAGAGCATTAACCGGTTTGTCTAGCTGAGATAGACCTTTTACTATCTTAGACTTACTTACCTTAACAATATTGTCAAAATATATATGACAAAATATCCTATGCCAAAGCTAGCTATCATCTATCTTTGCAATCAAACAGTTGCTAACTTTAGGATTAAGATGAAATAGATTACCTCTGGTTTGTTTCCTAGTTGCAATCAATTCACCTTTATTGTCAAATATTTTTCACATACCATTTCTAAACTCTAGTGGGTATCCTTTATCATTAAGTTGTACCATACTCAAAAGATTGTGATTTATCCCTTCAACCCAATAGACATCATTATCATTGCTCTTCCCATTAAGAGAAATAACTCTCTTACCTTTAACCATACAGGGTGAGTCATTGCCAAATATGACAACACCGCCATCAAATTCCTTCAGGGAAAGAAATTTTCTTCGATCACCAGTCATGTGAGGTGAACAACCACTATTAATGATCCAATCATCAGAGTTATCCATCCTAGATACTAGTGCCTTCTGATTTGATATTTCTTCCTTAATAGCTACAAACATAACATCTTCACTAGCATCATCATCAGATTCTTCATCAGTAATACCACTGTCAATAGCTACAAGACAATCTCTCTTTCCTTTACCCTTATACTTCTTAAATTTGTCTCTCTTGTATTCATTTTCATGATTAGGGCAATTAGCTACTATATGACCAATCTTGTTGCATGAAAAACATTTTAAAGGTAGCTTACCTCTATATTTACCAGTGCCTCTAGGTAGTCGTTTTGCCAACAATACTTCAAGTTCCACTAAGTTGTCTTCATCATCAGCTTCCCTATTGGATCTAGATTCATAACCATAACTAGTATCTCTACTTTTTCTCATAGATGGGTTAGAGATAGAAGCTTTGAATGCATATTCTGATTTTTGTACACTACCATCATAGCCATTTAGTTCAAAAGCAACAAGTTTGCCAATAAAAGAGTCAAGAGATACCTTAGTTTTGTCAATGGACTTCAGCTCTTGAATAGCTGCAACTCAAATAGCATAGACTGGTAGTAGGGTTCTCAGTACCTTACTGATCACTGTGGCATCTTCCACTTTCCCTCCTGCACTCTTAATTTCACCAACCATCTCTTTTATCCTTTGACCATACTGCTGGATATTATCACCTTCAGACATTCTCATGTCATCAAACTTTCCTCTTAGACTCTCCTCTTTAGCAATCTTAACATGTTCATCACTGCTATAAATATCTTCAAGTTTTTTCCATACTTCATATGCAGTTTCAAGACCATGACCATCTACATATTCAGCATCAGATAGGGAACTGATAATAGCCTCTAATGCTTGATGATTTTCTTGTTGTTCTTTCTTGTGATCACCAGTTAGGGTTCCAGTAGGTGTAATATACTTAGTTTCTATATGATCCCAATACTGACTACCAAGACTCTTAATGTAAATCTTCATTTTGTCGCTCCATAGTTATCTTTGTTGAACTTCAGACCTTCTTTCTTCATCATGATTTACAAGATCTTTTCCTAGAGTTGTTAGGCTTTTAGATTAAAGAGGACCTAAGATGCTCTGATACCAATTGATGGTATGATGAAAGAATAAGTATTCAGTAGAATATTGAGAGGGGGGGTGGGTGAATCAGTATACTGAAAAACTGATACAAAGTTCCCAAACTCAAATTCAACCACACAAAGTAAACTTATCATAGTCAAGATCAATATTCATAAGAATACTTGACATCAACCAGTTTGACTGTTATGACAACTTAATAGTAAACAACTTCAATCTTTGTAAACATCAATAATACTTAATCATATCTCAACATATTCATCTCTCAATGCTTCTAGTTATCATGCCTTATCAAAAGTTAATCAAATCAACAAATAAGATCATAACCATAAACACATTCACCACTTGACACAAATGTTTATATGTCGAAAATCCAAATAGGTAAAAACCACAGTGAGATGAGACTCACAAGGATAGCTATCTGAACTATTCTGAAGTTCACCCTATTAGGAACCAAGCCTGTTAAAGCTTTACAATAAGTCGTGTTAAGAACTAATTCTGGTTAGGAATAACCCCGTTAAGGGATTTACAAATATGCCTTGATGAAAAGAACAATACCCTGTTAGGAGTAACCTCGTTGGAGTATTTAAGAATCCAAGCTAATGGACCACCTTGTTAGAGGATGTAATAAGTAACCAAGCTTGCGAGAGCTTACTCGATTAAGGGATTTCACTTGTACTGTAATTGTTAGAAAACAACAGGTTTTCTTGATCTGTCTAAATAGAGCTACAATTGCTTGATCAGATCCTTTTAAGCTTCAATCTTCCTTTACTCAAAGTGCAGATCCATTCACCGGTTAGGCAACTACACACTCAATAGGTTTCTGACAATCTTGCCAACAAATTTTACAAACAACTTCATCGACCTTAAATACAAATTAATTAGGTCGGTAACACAACAAAAACTTAATTCTCATTATCAAGATTACAAACAAGTTGGTACAATCTTGATTGTTAGAAATTATAACAATCTCTTCACATTCTTCAAGAAAATTCCAACCGCTTCATCAGACTTTGTAACTCATCACGCGCTATGCATAAGATGCAATCCACTTTGCTCCTTCCCAAGACATCAAACAAACACGCCAAAATAGTTTGAACTTATCCTCATACAATGATCACATGTGTCTCCATCATTACTGCTCATCAGATAATAAATCAACAAACTTGATCGGTTAGGGTTTAACAAAAACAACGGGTAGGGTTTACCAATTATATTGCATGGAAAGGTTTAACCCTTTACACCGGTTTACCAGTTCAACTCACAAGCTTAACATACCAGTTTACAACATCTTCCACAAATCTCTTCCTGTTGATTACTAGCCAATATCAAAAACAACAATATTAGCAATAACATAAATACCATTACCGGTTCAGTTGACATCAATGACAACATATCATTAGTGCAATCTATATGCAAAATGCCAACACCTTACAACATATCTCATTTGCAATCCAAACCCAAACTGTTTATCTAAAATCCCTGCACAAGCCCTATCATTCTACAACTCTATTTAAACAATTTAACTGATCCCTTAGGCCAAAGCATAAATAGAAAGCTACATACATCACAATGATGCACTAAATAAAATAAACCCTTGGTTGATTTCACTCAAAAGCTGATAGAATCATGAAATGGAGAGAAAACAATTAGAATTCTATTTTTATTTGAATAAAAATACTACTTCTATCACATGATGAAATTTACATATACCTGTGCAAATCTTGACACTAAAACGCTTCTTTATTCACTCTATAAATGACTTTACAACTTGGTCACTTTCACCTAGACTCACTACTGGAACCAAACAAGGAAAACCCAAGGAACAAGAAAAATATGAACCCGTCTAATGGCCTTGTTGCTCCCCTTTTATAGAAGAAAAAGAGAGCAACAGGCTTCAGGCCAAAAGACACATGTCAACAATAGATTTATTCTCAACAATTAGCCCTAAAAGGCCATATGCGATTTTGTTACAAAGATATTCTATATCCATGCGCTGGCACCTATGAATCAATATTTTTAACTGAAAAATTGGTAGAACCAAAACCGTTTGAGTCATGCCATTATCACCCTAATGCTTTCAGATGGAGTGTGAGATGTTACATTCTGTCCAACAAAGTGTCTCCCTTCTTGGAAGGGATATTGGGTCTTGGCAGGAGGAAAAGTCACCTCTAAAATAGAAGAGGACCTCAAGCCTTCATGCTCAGGATCAAAGAAAGTGGAAGGAGGAGCTATAGGGGAAGATTAATATGTTGGGGAGGGGTAACAACTTCCATGCAGTCATAGAGATGATTGGTTGCTACTCCCCACTCAAACAAGTCCTTCTTTCATTCCTCTACGGGCTCTATCTTATAACCCCTACCATCTAGTGGCAAAGTAGAAGCAGAGGTTGTGCCATGTGTGGCCTTTTTTCATAAGAAAAGTATTTCCCACCCCCTCTGGAAATCCTTGTCACTTTCATAACTCCTCTAACAATAAACATACTCACATAGGAGAAAAACATTCATCTAGTATCAGAGAACATACAACAACTCCATTTATGACCTTGCTCAAACATCATTTTCCTTGCAGAAGAAAGAACTGCTCTCAGAAAATGAAAAGGCTTATTTTTTCTTCTACCAATTAAGTCACCACCCTATTGCATTTATAGTCAAAACACTTCATCTGGTGATTCTCATTCACATGAAAAAATCATCATTCTGATGCTTTCAACTCAACCTTCTAGTTATGGATTCTAGAAATCATGCCTATCAAATCCACTATATTACCTGCCAAGGCTTATCCTGTGTGAACGATTTTGTTTTGATTGTATTCTTCCATGAGTGTACATTTTCTGCTTCAAGATCCCTATCAACAGGTGATCTCTAAATTCATCAAGGAACCCGTGATCCTTTATCTCTAACTCAGAAGCTATCCCAATCCTTTCATGCCTCTGAGACATCATCCTTTCTTGTCTAATCAATCCTTGACCCAACAAAATTTCAAATTAGACCCTTTGGAATGAGTTGGCATCTAAGTGTCCCAACTTGTCGCTATTTGTTTCAAGTCGACAAGCATGTATTCTATTCATCCTATCTTTCCCTTGCGGGTGACAACCAATACCTTTAACATCCCTTTTAAAAATTAATTTAAAACTCAGCCACAGATCCTGTCCAGCCTGGCTGTGAGGCCCCACCCCAAATCAGTCTGACATTTCAGTGGTTTTTATGTTGAGACTATTATGGATGCTTTATTTTTATGCATTATGGATTTAGAACTTATACGATTCCATGATTTGGATAACATTGCTATATGTTGATGTTTTATTTACATGCTTTATGATATAGAACACTACATGATTTTTGAATAGGATGAATTTGTGGTGATAAATGTCGTTATTGAATTTGTAGGACTTTACTATGATGATAGAAATAGGATGTATGTTTTATGTGTGGATCAAAATTATGAGAATTAGGATAATTGCTTATGAGAAATTACTTGGATATAAGATGTATTAAATTGTTCAAATGTAAATTGTATGCAAGTGTTTCATGTGTATTATTATTCTTGTGTTTTATATTATATGAGGTTACTTGAAGTTACTGTAGTGTCCTAAAATTGTGAAACTTGCAATTTCAACTGTATTTGGGTCTTCACGATGGCGACGCAACGTTGAACCTGAATGGAAACCCCGAAACCTGTTTACAACACCAAAAACTGCATTTTTCTGCACCCTGGCCTAATCCCTCCTTGCACCCTGTTGTCCCGAGAGGTGGGACCATGGCACCTAGTGCCCTGGTCCTTGGCCCTATTTTGGGCGCGGTCTCCTTTTGGGCATCGGGTCTTGAAGTTTGCAAATTGGAAAATATTGTTTCTAGGTTGGCCTAAGGTCGGGAAAATCAGTCTCTCAACCCTAATTGACAAGTATATAAACTACTTTTCCTCTTCTAGAAAGGGAGGAAGGAAATAAGCAAGAGCAAGAGGTGAAAGCGATAGTCAAACATTCAAACATTCAAACATTCAAGTATTCCTTGAAGCAATTGAGCATTCTAAGTCTCCATTCAAGGCTAGGTGTTGCATTCAAGACAAGGATTCAACCATTGAAGAGGAGATCACTTACAACACATAACATACAACATACATTACACCTTTGCATGTAAGAATACAGACATTCTTACAACAAGGTTGCAGGTACGCGGCTGTAATTGAAGATCTGGAATCCTTGTGCAGAGATGAACAGGTCCCCCTTCCTTTCATGGATTTTTCGGAGGATCGTGTGCACGCCGGACACCATCGTCCTGTCAACTTTCGCTCAAATTTGCAGAACAGCACCGTCTCGACATTTTATTGCTAATTCCAGGTCCGCAGCTTCATCCTGTATCCCTATCTATGTTTATAAGTGAATCTTTCTTACTTTACATGTATTCCTAGTTCAATCATTCTATCTATATTCTTTACAAAAGAGGGTATCCTTGATGTCTTAACCCTTGAAACTCATTTAGAATCCAATCTTGCATTGCGTGGGATTGGATCTTGTGGGTTTCAACCCCTCTTTTGAATGTAAAGTCTCCCCTAAGTGAAAACCATCAACCCTAGTGACCTCCCTTCTCTCTCCTTGGAGTTGGGGAGGGGAGAACAACTAGGGTTCGATTTTTCCGCTTTACATTTTGGTGAACCCGACGTGAACATCCTCATTCTGATTATTCATGGTTAGATCTGAAAATTTTGTTTCCTTAATTACATTTCCATGTTTGATCTTTTGCAAATTTTAGAGGCTAATTGCATAAAAACCCTAAAATTTTCTTTTTAGTAATTAAGCTTGTGGAATGTTTTATTGTTAATGCTTGTTTTAGATCTACCCTTCTATTGTAAATTATCAATTCATATTTGTGCTTTAATTCTGAAAATTAAGTGGTTAAATGTCAAAACCCTAATTTTTAAAACCTTCTTGATTCAACCTTTGACTGATAATTCCACTGATCAAAACACTTCCAAATCGGCTGTAACTTTGGATTCCGCAACAAAATCACAATATCTTTCATCCCTGAAAATTTGGAAAAAAGTTGCGAGGACCGTGTGCACCCCGAGTGCCATCATCCCCAACATTTTTTTCAAAATTTCGAGAGCTAGATCTTATTGTATTTTTCTGCTAAAATCCAAAATTTTGGCTGATTTTATCAATTTTAACACTTTCAAAATTAAAGTCAAAGTTGTTCTAGCGATTGCTTGGATTGAGGCTTCTAGTCATTCAAAAATCATTGCAATTGAAATTCATATCAAAATTGTGTTTCTTACTGTCCTAAATCTGAAAAGTGTATTGGCATTCATTCGAAATTTCAGTGCTTTATTCAAATTTTTGCAGTTGGTGACTTTTGAAATTAAGTGTTTAATTGCAACAACCTTGATTTCCACTTTCAAAATTGAATTTTGCGTGAAATTGAGTCAAATTTTAAATTTCAAAACTTGCATTGCTTTTAGTATTCCCTCTAAAATCATAAAATTCAAAATTTCAGTTTCCCTCTCTTTTTCAAAATTCAAATTCTGCATTTTTCAACAATCTTGGTAGGGTTCAATTTTGAGATTGCAACTTTAATTTGGCCTATCTACAGATCGTAAAATCACTCAATTTTTTCAGATTAGCTTTTCATCCCTGAAAATTTCAAAAAAAGTTGCGAGGACTGTGTGCACTCCGTTCGCCACGGTCCCAGACATTTTTTCCGAAATTTTGGGAGATTGTCCTGATTGCATTTAACAGCTTAAATCTAGGAGATTGGCTGATTTTATTGAAATTTTCTACCTCTAAAATTCAAAATCTTCTCTCTCTCTTTAGTGCATGAGTTTTACAACAATAAGCCCTACTTACACTATTCCCGTTAGACGAAGCCTTAGAATTAAGTCTTTCCAAGGTTTAATTACTGAGGAGATGGAACCTAATTTGAATGGCCTATTTAACGAGGACATGGGTAATTCCTCTAATCCTCTTAATGATGAAGAAGATCTCCATGAGGTTTCTGTAGAACAACTTTCAAAATTGGATAACCAATTTGATGATTTTCGACAATGGATGTCTCAAGAATACCCCGATAGCGAAGCTCTTTCATTAATTGAGGGTCTAAAACGTATGGTTCAAAGTGATAAGAATGGAATTGATATTTTGCGAGGTATTGCACACATTGTGGATTTGAATGTGATGCCTATGAAGAGTTGTGCTGAAACTTTAGGTTATACACAACCTCCTACTCAAGTCAATCATTCTATTCCTTTGACAACTCCTATTTCTAGTATACCTACTTTTACATCAAACATAATGACTACTTCAATACAAGACATTCCTCCTATGATCACTAGTCATGGGGGAAATCCCTCTTCTTCAATCAACCCTCTTCCTTCATTCAATCCAACTTCTTCATTCATTCCTTCAATGAGTGTCCCTATTTCATCTCCACAAATAAACATGACGTAAGGGGGCAATTCATTTAACCATTCCATTCCTCCTTGTAGTGTTCCTCCTTTCCAATCATCTCCTATGACTAACTATCATAGTGTCCCACCACCTTACTCTCAATCAATACCTTTTTTCAATAACATAATACCTCCATCACAATCTAACACATCTAATATGAAGTCTTCGACTGAAGCAACCATTAACAATCTTGCACAAACTGTCTCTTCTTTGCAGCAACAAATTGCCTCTATGAATCAATCTAAGACTAGTGTGCCCACATTTGATGTTGCGAGCCCACTTTCTCTTGACATTGTTCGAGCTATCCCCCCTAAACATGTTCAAATTCCGCATTTGGAGCTTTATAATGGTAAGGGTGATCCTCTAACACATGTTAAGACATTTCAAACAATATGTACCAATTTTGCTTATGACCAAAGGTTGCTTGCAAAACTGTTTACTAGAACATTAAGAGATAAAGCCCTACAATGGTATTGCTCATTGCCTTCTTATTCTATTACTTCTTTTGAACAACTTGCAAATGCTTTTATTCAGCAATTTCAAAACAATATAAGTCCTAAAGTTACTTTGATTGATTTAATGCATTGTAAACAAGGTGTTAAAGAAAAAGTGACTGATTTCATTGGTAGATATAAGCATTTGTATGCTCAAATTTCTTTTCGAGTACCTGACAATGATATTCAAAGAATCTTTATTTCTAATTTACAAAAAGATATTAGAGAAAAACTTCTATTTTCTGAGTTTACTTCTTTCCAACAGTTGTGCGCAACTCTTCACAATTATCAACTGACTGTGAGTCAAATGGAACAAGCAAATCCTATGGCTCCAAGTGATAAGGGTGATAGTAGTCAACAACCATTTGGGAAGTTTAAACCGAATAGAGAGTCCATTAAATTCAATGAAAACATCATCAACAACAATGTGAATGCAGCATCAAGTGTGCCTCCTATTTCTAAGTTTTTCAAGAAAGAAAGAAAGTTTACTCCTTTGAATGAATCATTGCATAGTATTATGAATAAGTTATTGGAACAAAATGTGCTTACTCTTCCTCCTATAAGGCAAATAGATCCTGCAAAGATTAATTCACCCTATTTTGATAACAAATCTTTTTGTCAATTTCATCGTCAACCTGGGCATGATACTGAAAAATGGTTTGCTTTAAAGGGTAAAATTCAAGATTTGATTGATAATAACACTATCTCTGTTTCTGGTGTGAATGATAAAGGCAACACATCTGTAGCTCCTCCTAACCAAAATCTTCAGATTTTTACCAATCCATTACCTTCTCATACCTCTAATGTGATTGATACTAACGATTCCTCTTTCTCACCTGATAATCTTGTGTCTATGACTCCGAATGTGATTAACTTTGTGGAGCAGCAGAAAATCCCTAAGGAACCTTCCATCACATTTGATTCCATTGAAACTATCAGGGCACCTGATGGTCCTTTATATATAGTTGCAAAAGTCAAAAATACACCTTGCCGTGTAGTGCTTATTGATCCTTCTTGCATGGTTAATGTCATTACTGAAGAATTTCTTTTTACTTTGCAATTGAATCAAGTGATTTATGATGAAACAAATGTCGTTGTGAAACTATTTGATGCATTTTCTTCTCTTGCAATTGGTTCTATTACATTACCTATTGAGGTCCATAACAAATCCCTTGATGTGGACTTTTCTATTATTCCATCGTCCGAACAATTTCGTGTGAAGCTAGGCTATCCTTGGTTATCTTCCATGAAAGCTATTGCTTCTCCTATTCATAAGTGTTTGAAATTTCCCCATAATGGTGAAGTTGTTACTGTCAATCATAGTCTCTTTAAACCAGCTGAAAGAACTTCTTGCGTTCCTATTGATTATTTTTGGCCTAAACAATTCCAATCTCTTCCTCCGCGAAGTTATCATCTTTTTAAATCTTATCAAAAGTGGAAAAAAGATATGATCCTATCTCTAAGTGAACCTAGAACACCCAAACTTGATATTCCTATCGTTCTTGCGAAGGAAGTTCTTCCTTTGAAAGATAAAACTAATGTCTTTCCTCAAGAAGATTCCCAATCCATCCCTATGAATGTGACTATGCCTATATCTAATAAACTTCCTAAAGGTAGACCTATACCTCCTCATCATGATTGGCTTGGTCTCCTTCCTAAACCAAATATTTCTCCCTTATATGGAGCAGTTCCTCCTCCTTCCTCTTATAGAGAGAAGAGACCTTCTTCTTCTCCTATTACCCAACCTAAGAGACCACAATGTAAACACCCAAGTGATAAGGATGAGAACATTACTCCTCCTCAATCTTCTCAACTTCCTACTAAGAATAGATGAAATCGTTCTGCGCGTGAATGCCAACAAAAGCGTCGTCTTAGAGCCCATGTAGCTGTTTCCCAAAATTTGCAATCCCCAAGAACACCTTTAGCTAGTATTATTCCATTTTCTCCTTAGCCAAAAATTGAGCCAAAATCTCCTAAACATAAGATGCATGATGGTCTTGATCCTGTGCGAGTTAAAGATCCTATTTTTATAAATCTTGATGATGATATAGATGAAAATATTAGTCATGATGAAAATGTTACTCCTGTTCATTCTGATAGTGAATGCGAATATGTTGATGTTGATAACCATTTATCTAACGAATTTTCTAAAAGCACTTATCCTAGCTCCCAGACAAGAACAACGTGGCTCAGAACTTGAACATAGCCCTTGTTTGGATCTTGTGATAGCTCCATCTGCTGTGTTGGATGTTCCTCCTCTAGCATGTTTCCTACCTTCCTGAAATATTGATCAGCAAGATCGGGGGGTAGATGACATGCTAGACTAGTTCATTAGCATAGCAGACTCTCTCCTCCTCTCTTGATCTCTTTTGTTACTTCTTCTATGTGTTATTCTCATTCTTCTATTTGTTGTCCTTAGTGTTGTCTACTTGAGGACGATGCAAAACATTGAGATCTCTTTTGGTCTCTCTCATGTTGACTCAAAAGACACATGTATTCCCTTCTTCTAGGTGACCTTCCTTGATTGGGGAATGAAGAACAATTATGCATACATACATATGATATACATGAATTATCATACAGCATACTGACCCCGAGGAAAGCGAAGTCACCTTGTGCTTTGTGTTTTGTGTCTATTATCCTTAGGCTTATCTCACACTTGGGGGCTAAATCCTTGTGATAACGTGCTCCTTTCTCATTTCTTATATGTATCACTACCTTAAAGCAATCACCCCTGGTGAGGCATGTGTGATCGCTTTAACGTAGGGGGGCATACATCCCGTTTATATCTTTTCAAGATACTTCAAAATTTCTTGGCGAATTTAGCTTTGCCTTGAAAATTTTTGATATCTTTCTTGCATGACTCATAGTGAGGGAACCTTCCTACTGATAGTCATGGTTCTCCCTCATGATCTTCCCTTTTTCTTTGTCAATCAAATTCGTAAGATCCTTAGTCCACTGGGGGCTTGGTGTATCTTGCCTCCTTGACGTGGTGAAAGTTTTTCAATGTTATTTCCTTGTACTTTACCGGAAGTATGAGCGTACGCTTATACTCCCACTAAAGTGGGGGCTAAATGTAGCATCCTAAAATTGCAACACTTGCAATTTCGAGTGCATTTGGGTCTTCACGATGGCGAGCCAATGTTGAACCTGAATGGAGACCCCGAAACCTGTTTACAACACCAAAAACTGCATTTTTCTGCACCCTGGCCTGATCCCTCCTTGCACCCTGCTGTCTTGGGAGGTGGGACCATGGCACCCAGCGCCCTTGTCCTTCAGGACTAGGGTGCCCATTACCTTGGTCCCCCAGGACCATGGCACCTAGCACCCTGGTCCCTGGCCCTATTTTGGGCCTGGTCTCCTTTTGGGCATCGGGTCTTGAAGTTTGCAAATTGGAAAATATTGTTTCTAGGTCGGCCTAAGGTCAGGAAAATCAATCTCTCAACCCTAATTGACAAGTATATAAACTACTTTTCCTCTCCTAGAAAGGGAGGAAGGAAATAAGCAAGAGCAAGAGGCGAAAGCGATAGTCAAACATTCAAACATTCAAGTATTCCTTGAAGCAATTGAGCATTCTAAGTCTCCATTCAAGGCTAGGTGTTGCATTCAAGACAAGGATTCAACCATTGAAGAGGAGATCACTTACAACACATAACATACAACATACATTACACCTTCGCATGTAAGAATACAAACATTCTTACAACAAGGTTGTAGGTACGCGGGTGTAATTGAAGATCTGGAATCCTTGTGCAGAGACGGACAGGTCCCCCTTCGTTTCACAGATTTTTTGGAGGACCGTGTGCACGTCGGGCGCCATCGTCCCGTCAACTTTCACTCAAATTTGCAGAACAGCACTATCTCAACATTTTACTACTAATTCCAAGTCCACAGCTTCATCCCATATCCCTATCTATGTTTATAAGCGAATCTTTCTTACTTTACATGTATTCCTAGTTCAATCATTCTATCTATATTCTTTACAAAAGAGGGTATCCTTGATGTCTTAACCCTTGAAACTCATTTAGAATCCAATCTTGCATTGCGTGGGATTGGATCTTGTGGGTTTCAACCCCTCTTTTGAATGTAAAGTCTCCCCTAAGTGAAAACCATCAACCCTAGTGACTCTCCCTTCTCTCTCCTTGGAGTTGGGGAGGGGAGAACAACTAGGGTTCAATTTTTCTGCTTTACAGTTACTAATGTGTAATTGAGATGCACAGGAAGTTATCCATGTGACCATGGAAATATTACGGAGAACCAAACCTAGACCTATGTATGTTTGTAAAGCTAGGGTTTGTCTATTTGGAGAGACAACACCCCATTTGTGTTGTATTTTATTCATAATAGTAAATGATGCATGTGTGTTATGTGTTATTTAATTGATTTATGTAAAATCCACAAGAGACATGATTTCATGTATAAATTTGTAAAAGTATTTTCATTGTGTCACTTGACACATGTGTGGATTTATGTTTGAATTTTTAAATTTGTCTCTTGGTGGGAATTGTTTAACTATAGTTTTTTCAATTAATGTAATGTGATCCCATAAATGCCTTGGGTAAAGAATCTTTGGGATGGTCAACATAGGTTTGACCCGAAAATAAACTTTAGAGGGGTTAAAAAAGGGTTAAATGGACACCTAGGGGTAGTTTAATAGGGTTTCCTTAAGCCCATAAGGTATACCTAAGGGTTAGGGGTAATTTTATGCAAGTTTCTACTCCCATGTGACCTTTTTGACACCCTAAAAAGTGACTTTTCTAAGTTGTGCGAAAATTGAAATTAGAAGACTTGAACTAAGTTGCAAACCTTCCTTTTCGAATGAGAGTTCCCTTTCCCATTTTACCTTACCTTCCTTTTTAGTTTTAGAAACTTGTGAGAACTCTCACAAAGGGCTTGTTGTTCACCAAAAGTGATAACCCAAGAACACCTACAATTGATCTATGAAGTAGCCAATTCAATCTATGAAGAACCTCAGGGCTTGGACAACATGACAAGGATATGAAACCTTCTACTCTTTAGGCTCTGCAAAACCTAGGCGGGTATACATTTGATGCTTAGAATTAAACATATTACACACCTATGACAGCATCAACATAAACAGATAGATCTCACCAGGGCTCCAAAACAAGTAGTTTACTGCAGATGGGCTAGATCTACACATAAAACTCAACTATGCTTGAGCATGAGATAGATGAAACATTTCAAAACATAACATAAACTAAAGGTATTCTGATTGGATTTTAAATTGGTTTGAGAACCCCTTTAATTGCAAGATCAGTGCCTTATCCAAGGGCAACAAAGTCATACATCAAACTATAAATGAAAGCTTCGATTGCAAATCCATCTTCATTATTAAATATTCATGCATTAATGCCTTCCATAAATGCATTACTAAGATCATTCACAAAATCATCAGATCTTGAAACTATATTCCATTTTTTATGATTTATTACAGAATTTAAATCCTTCCTTGAAGAATCCCTGTAAACAATCATAACTATCTCCTCGAGATAACAAATTTCATCCTCCTTGAGGATCTGATTTGATAAAATGGAAATACAAATCTAGAGACAATCCTGTGTGAATTTATGTATGCCTTACATACACAAGAACCTGCAACTAAGAACACCTATAGCAAGAATTGAACTCCATTACTGAAGGAAAAGCCCTGCCCTGTACAATCTTCAAGAATACTCAAAATTGGAAGCCATGAAAATTGGAGCCATTCTCACAGAATTCTGGAACCCTTACAACTGAGAAGAATTGGGAATAAGAAGGAGAGGGAAGAAAATCAAATCTGCAACTGAAATTGCCAAATATCTCTATAGACGTCTAAAAATGGTCAATGCTTGTGGAGTCATACTTTAACATTTGTGCATTGCCTTATTTTAGGGTTCTTGCGTCGCATTAACATTTCTTCTATGTTGCACACTTAGTCTTTATCATTTGCAAGCATCAAGTCCTTCTTCTGTATTCATCATTTTTATCGCTTTCAAATTAGGTCTTGTTGATAACAATCTTCAGTCATGATTTTGGTCAATCTTATCCTGTCGCATCAATGTACGTGCTCATTTATCATCATTTTGGACATCGTCAATTCTAATCGATGATAGAATTAGGGTTTTGTCCTCTTTTCAATCTCATCATTTTGCGATCGATTCATCATCAATCTTTGTCCTTGTCAATCTCATCATTTTGCGATCGATTCGTCATCGATCCTTGTCCTTGTCAATCTTGTCATTTTGCGATTGATTCATCATCGATCCTTGTCCTTGTCAATTATGTCAATTTGGATCGATTAGTCATTGTTCCTCATCAATTGGCACCTATCAATTTGATCTCCTTGTCAATCTTGGTCAATTTGTCATTGATTTTTGTCAACCAATCTCAATCATTTATCAACATTGGTCCTTTGTCAATCAGAATCATGATCGAACCTACATTAATTTCTTGTTGTCTTGACCTAATTCCTTGTCCTCTTATTTCTAGGGTTTTATGATTTTTTCATTTAATCCTTTTCTTCTTCTTTGTGGGTTAAATAAATCTATTTATTTAGTCCTAGGTCTCTTTCATGAATTAATTAATGGATGAAAACCTATTAATTAATTCACCTAATTTCTATTTCATCTTTTTCCTCAATTTTCTAATTTGCTAATTTCTCCTAATTCCTAATTTCTATTTCTCCTATTTTCTTTAATTTTCCTAATATTTCTCCTTATTTCATGGGAATGGCATTTCAATCTTGTCATAATTTGTCATACATCTTGTATGGCAACTTGCCATAATTTGTGCACAATTTGTCATACACCTTGCATAGAAATTGTCATACATTTGTCATAATTTTGCCATTTTTGATTTGAATTTCCTTTCAAATCTCTTCATGCTAATCTTGTCCTCTCTCCAATTTGTCTATAAATTGGATGATTTTCTTCAGGAATGAATCAATCAATCACATTTTTGAGTAACCTTATGCTACGAATTTCATCTCTCAACAACTTGCTTTCCACATACATTTTGCACTTGTAGGTGAGATCCACATCAAATTTGAAGGTGAAAGAAGAACAATGGAGCCACATGAAGGAGATATCTGCGTCGGTTTGCTTCAATTTCATTCAATTTGAATATCTTGTCTTTATGTCTGCATTGATTGGATTAGGATTGCTTTCATTGCAGTTTTACATTTTGTGATTATCCTAATTGCTATTTGTTTTGATGCTTCTCAATTTCCTGATCTACTTTTTTGGTGAACCCGACGTGAAATAACCCCTTAACCATGTTTTGAGTGCTTTTGAGCTATTTGTAGGTGAAAAACTGAAGAAACAGGGCGACTCAGAGCTCTCTGGGCACTTCTGCGCCTGTGTTGATGGGTTTTGTGCCTGTGTTAATACTTCTGCGCCTATGTTGAGGCATTCTGCGCCTGTGCAAGGCCAAACAAACAAAAAAAAAAAATCAGTTGCTTTTACTCGCAAATTGTTTGTTTTCATTTTGTTTCTTGCGTTCTGGTTTTTCTTTGGTGCTAATTCTCTGTGCAGCATTTTGGCGTTATGTGTGACAAAGACTAAAAATGCAACTACTAACAAATCTTATGTAGGACGTGGTCAAAGACTCTCATTAAAACATCTTGCTTGCAATTTTTTTAAGTAGTTGCACATTTCATTTCTTAAAGGTTAATAAACACCATGCATGTTTTGTCTGTTTTTAATTTGATTGCATGTTTTAACCCTTAGAACGGGGCCTACCTCCCAATTTGCCTGGCACTTCACACAGGCATTGGTGAGAGGTAACGACCCAAAGTGGTGATGGGCTAAAGCCAAGCTCTTTGGAACCACTCTAAATAACTGTGGATGCAACGAAAGTTGTACACAACAGGTGTTGGAATGGTATTGCGATGATTTATTCGCCAAATCAATACCCACCCGAACGGATGCCCTTACTAGAATCTCATGTTTTTAGATGCCAAAATCCTTCTATCTGTTGGCTCAAGCATTGTGATACGTGCATGCTGAAGAAACCTCTCATGTACTCCTCAATTAGAGATAGAAAGTTCTTGGGAAGTGATGCCCCTTGAACTCGAAGCTTGGTATGCCTGAGAAGCGTGTGCACTCTCAAGGGGAGCCAGTGCTACCAAGCGTCTAGCTATCTGGCTGAGTGTTGTATTTTATGGATAGAGGATTCAACAGATATTGCCCTTGCCAGCCATAGGATTTGTTGTGAATGTGCTTGATTGTCTTGAGTCAAAGTCAAACAAACATTTTGTCTTCCATGATTGTCAAAAGTTAAATCAAAAACAAACTTTCAAAAGTGCTCATAATCAACTTGGGTTTTCAAAATCAACAACCTTCAATTAAAAACAAAAGTCCAAATTTGTCCAAGTATTCATCCAACATTTGAACATGGCTTGTCAAAACATTGAATGTCTTTGTTTCAAAATTCATGTCACTTTAGGCTAGGTTTTGCATAGTCCAACTTAGGTCCTAGGGCATATTGTCATCTCCCTTCATTTTAGTCCTTTTCATTGCAAGCATCCTCATTTTGCACTTAGGTTCAAAATCATTTCCCTAAGTTTGCATTTCATTGTCATATCCAAGCTAGATTTCCATTTAGGTGACATTCATGCATTATCCTTGTCATGCTAAAATTAGGTCTTGCCTAGGTTGCATTTTGCATATTCCAAGTCATTGGTCTTCGCATATCCTTATCATTGTATTTTCATCTTGTCTTGGCTTCATCTTGTCATATCATATCCTTAGATCATTTTCATGTCATATCCTAAGTCATTGTCATAATCATTTCCTTCTTGCATTTAGTCTCAAAAATTTGGTCTGTCAAACTTGAAAAATCAAAACTTTGGATGATACCCTAAGTTGTTGTTAAGGAGTCTTGACCTTGTCAAAAATTTGTCTTTTTATTAATATCATTTTTGTCAAACCTAGCTTATATCCAAGCATATAGGTGAGACATTGTCAATTTGTCCTATTGTCATTTGGTCCTTTGTCCTTTAAGGTCTTTGCTTCATTTCAACTTCCCAAGGATGAGTCTTTAGGTTTGCATTCCAAAAAATTTGTCCAAACCTTGAAAAACAACAAAAAAATAGGTTGCACTTAGTTACATAACATTATCAAAGCATAGAAACTCAAAGGTCCAAAGTAAGGTCACATTTTCATTGCATTTAGTTGCATCTAGTTGCCATTCCAAAAATTCAAAAAGTCCAAAAACATTTAGTTGCATTGTCATCCTTTTAGGTTGCATTTGTCAATCCCATTAGTTGCATTTCATAGTGACATGTTTGTTGAAATGAGGTCTCAACCTTCTTTCGAAGCCATTTCATCACAATTGAGAAATCAATCATGTCAATCCAATCTCTACATGTCTCAGAACTTGGATCAAACTTATCATGATGATGTAAATGTCCAAATACAAAAACTAGATGAGAAACTAGCTCAAGAAAAGGAGATTTTGGAACAAAAAGTGAAAAAAATTGAGAAGAATAGATCACAAATGTCCAAAATGTTTCAAAAATTTTCAGGTCGAAATCCAAAGATTGAGCCAATTGATGTAAGATCTCTTATTGAACAATCAAACATACCAGATCTCCTCTCACAAATAGAGACGATGAAACAATTTCAAGAAAAGAGACAACAACATTATGTGCCTCCACAACAAGAACAAGAAGGTGTTTACTATCAATCACATTTTCAACCATCACAACCAATTGTTCAACAGTTCGAACATTTCCAATAGACACAACCAATGGTCCAACATATACAACCAATGGTCCAATTTCAACAATATGTCCAACCAACTATACAATGTCAACAAATGGTTCAACCAATGGTGGAATATCAATGTCAACAACTACAACCAAACATTCAGAAACAAAGGTTGCATCACACACCAACCCAAGTTTCAAACATGTCAAAACAATTGAACCAAGTCCAATATCAAAACATGACATCAAACCAAGACCAAATTCTTGCCAAGAAAGTTAAAAATATAAATCCAATCATGTCAAAACCTTGCAAGGATTCAAATGCGTCTCCAAAGAAAGGTGGCCTTATTAGATAAATCTTAAAGAGAGTCCTAAGTGATTTTCCTGAGGATGATCAAAATTGTACACCAATGTCTAGAAATGGCTCATCCATCCATCAAGAATTTGACCCTCAATTTGCCTCCACTTCCCCTCCCATTCCATCATATTTTGAAGTTTCACAAGAGCAATTTACACCATCACCTCCAAATGATGTATCAAATAATGCATCCTCCCAAGGATTGTTTGCCACAGAAATATATGCTAATCAATTCATTTATACAAATCCCTTGTACTATTTTGAAATGCAAGATTTAATGCCATGAAATGCTTCTCTTTTAGAGAGTCCCATTCAAATTCCATCCCCTTCGTGCCAAAGCATTAATCCCTTGCCAAAATCCCCCATGCATATCCAAACTCCAACCCTATGCCAAGAGGATAATTTAGAGCATGAAGAAATGTGTCTTGAAATAAATCAAGATCAAGATCCTGAAAACTTATCATCCCATCCAATTGTTGACCAAGATCCCATTTCCCCAGACACTCGCAATGATTCACTTATTCCTATCAATTCTATCCAAGAACACAATGTCCTTTCAAAACCCATTGACATTCCACTTCCTAAGAAAGATCAAGATATCCCTTCCATCCTTTCCGATGATCCCATTAAAAGTCAAGAGCAAAGCAACTTTAAAGAGGATTCCAATGATCTTCCTCCTTGTCAAGATCAAATTATTCCTTTAAATCCTCCACAAGATCCTTGTCTTAATGCTCCATATACACTCCAAGATTGCATTTCTTTTGATGATCCCATTATTTTTCCCATTCCATCTCTTGAAGAGCCTGTCATTGAACCATGTCCACTACACAATCCTAGTCTCCCTCATGATCCTAATCCCCTTCATAATTCTAATGTGTCAGTGCAAGATGCTCATGAACCCTCGACATGCATAATGGATTCTTCCACTTTGGTGCAATCCGATCCACTTCAAGATCTCATTATTTCTCTCCTATCATATCCACCTCATAATGGACTCGCGTCTTCTTCCCAAAGAAAAGAGTATCCTACAAGTCAAGATATTCATAAAGGCAAAGGAGTAGATCTCCATAAGCAAGCATCCCTACATGTTAAAGAATATTAAGGGTCATGTCTACACAACTCACTCTCAAGACATTGGTATCCCTCCATCAAAATCAAAACATACACCTTCCCCATCATACTTTCCATCCATCTTAGGTCCTTATATCCCTTCGTCCTCTATGCAAGGTCAGCAAAGGCATACATCCTTGAGTAAATTTCATCAATCCAAAATAACTCCATTTCATTCATATCCATCCATGCATTCCTTTCCTCCTCCAAGCAATTTGGATGCCAAGTATAAACGTCATAAGTCTAGCAATCCACATGTATTCAAGGATCAACATGTCCAATATAATCGACATGTCAAAACAAAGAACAATATGACCTATAAAGAAAAATAAATATCCAAAAGGCCAGAAAGGCCCATTGCTCAAAAACAAAAGTCAAAATATATATGGGTTCCTAAATCCCTTGTGCAAGCAATGCACTACAAGGAACCACAAAAGCATGAAAAATCAAAAACCATGTGGATCCCTAAGCAGCTTCTTGAAGCACAAAAGGAAAAATCCAACTTGGCATCCAAAATTGCTATTCCTCCATCCAAACCTCTCAAATTTGTTCCTCCATCACCTCCTTCTTCCATTTTGGGTCCTTATGTCCACAAATCCCTAGCCTTCATCAAAATCTCCATATCCAAAACCCACTCTTCCTCCATCAGTCCATCACCCCTCAAGGTGTGTGCCAATGTTGATCTTGCCTACATTTCTGTCCATTGAAGCCCAATTCTTCCAATACCCTATCCATTATCCAATGCATATTTTCCATCCTTCGATCCCTTTGATCCCATCCTTTGCATAAATCCTTGCCTTAATTTCATCTCTTTTTCCATGTCCTTATCCTACCAATGTCTTTGAGCATACTTTTAAAGGTCATGGTCCATTTATTTTTAAGGCTACTATCCAAAAAAAAAAAAAAAAAAAGATGTTTGAGTCCTTCTTCCATCCCCTATCATGTGTCCATCTTCTATTGAAAAAGTCAAAATACAAAAAAAAAAGAAAAAGAAAAGAAGAAAAAAGTAAAGCAAAAATAATTCGTCCACTGGTGAAAACCTGGCAAATAGGTGCTTTGGGCAAGTACCGTGATGAAAACCTGGCAAACAGGTGTCATGTGTAATCTATGAACTTCCTGCATACCATACTTGGGGACAGGTTTTATCCTATCATATCCTTTTGTCCTTCATTGTTCCATTATCCTATCAAACCCCTGTCATTACCCTTCATATCCTATTGTCCCTTATGTCCATTTCCTCTTTCCACCTTTGATCTTGACAAGGCTAAGGATCATCATGAGCATCATGCATCTTGTTTGCAACTTTTAGTCCATCATAGCTTTTGGTCTTTATCCATTTGCTTATTATAACCTTTCATCCATATTCCCTAGCTTATTGCAACTTTCTGCCACTATCCCGTATCCTATCCCGACCTTCAGTCCATGTCCCTTATCCATTCTTGGTGTTGCTTATCCTATCCATATCTTATTACTATCCATACACTCTTTTTGTCCCTTGATCTTGATTTGACATAAGGACGCAAAATTTAAACATGGTTTCAAAAACCTCTTGACATGTCCCTCATGCCATGTCACTACTTTACATTGTCATATCTAGTCTCTTGTCCCATCACGCAATAGCCCTTGAAATTTGCATCTGTATTGTCTCCATGATAAAAGGCCTTTGTCTTCCCTCTATCCACCAACATTTCAGAAAGCCTATTTATTCACCTGTCATATTCCTTGCCTTGCTAGACATTGGGGGCAAAATCATAAAAATTGAAAAATGTCCTAAAAAAAAATCCCTAAAAATCAAATAATGTCTTGAAAAAAATCCCTAAAAATCAAATAATGTCCTGAAAAAAATCCCTAAAAATCAAATAATGTCCTAAAAAAAATCCCTAAAAAGTCAAATAAAGTCCTGAAAAACAAACAAACAAAAAAATTTGTAAAAACTCGAAATTCCTACAAAGTGAAAAACATCAAAATCCAAAAACCAATTTCTTTGGCATTTTACATTTTGTCGATAAATGGTCCCCTTTGTGCATAGACAGATCACTGAGCGTACATCCAACGACAATCAATCAAACATTGTGCTTTAATGAAATCACGCATTAACAGATAAACTGTTCGACCAAGCAAGCTTTCAACCTGATCACAGTTGTCACATCAATCCAAATAGCATCAACATTACCATTGGTCCTTGTCAACATTATCATGGGTCTTATACAGGGTGTGGTATACTCAAAACTAGACTATGTCCTATCTTAGACGGGGTACCGCATTCCCTGAAACTAGACAACATGATCATTCTTGTTTTCTACATTTGACAATGATGATTAGACTGTTTGTTTGACTTGGTTGAATTTGTGCATCTTATCTTTTTACTGATTTATCTTTGGCTTCGATCATGTTCCTATGTTGCTCGATGATGTTGCTGAGTGATTTAGAGTGACCGGGATGGTTCATGGTCCCTTTCCTTTTTTTGTTGTGTTTGCTGTTTGTGGAATGTTTGTCACAAACTAGCGCAACTATATCATTGGGTGTCTGTGATAAGTACATTCACTTTATGAACGCCGCACATACCTCGACCCTTGATGTATGCACCCTAGGATACTTCACTCATTCCTTGTGTGCGATGTGTCTGTCTTTTGCAAAAGGGGTTGTGTTCCAGCTCTGGCCTTCAACGCCATGATGCTCTGCATCCACTTTGCTACAATAAATAAAGGTTCTCACCTACTTATGTGCATTTGTCAAAGCAAGTTTTCCTTCATCTCTAACTGTCCTTTGTCTAATTTCTTCTTACTAACATTTCTTCCATCAGTCTTGGCAGTCCGTTTGGTCTAGTTCGGTCATAAGTGCACAATTGCACTTGTGCACACTATCTTGCACTTGTGTAGCATCAAGTTGTGCCTGTGTATTACACAAGCATAGAACATCTCTACACAGGCATAAAACATCTCCACACAAGCGTAGATCTACATTTTTCCCTCCCTTGTGAGCTCCACAATGTCCCACAATCAAGCAAAATGCATGAAATTGAACATATGGTTTTTTGAGCTACATACGAATGCTCCCACATTGTCTGGTCGTCTATAGGTGCGTACACGTTCCCCAAGGTGATTTGCCAATGGAATGTTCACCATCTCTCTACAAGGGTCCTTTTTCCTAAGCAACAACTCCTCCACTTTGGCCAGTGCAAATGAACTCTTTTCCTTCTCCTTGTCTCTTATATAGATCTTTGTCAGTACCTAGATGGACGTGCATGCTCTCCATCTTGTGATGGTCACGATCTTTTGTGCCTTCCACTGCTTGTCCTTTGTGCATCCGACCTTCGATTTTGGATCTGTTTGAACCTATCATCTTCTGTCATTCTTATCAATCACTTGGCCCCTTTTTTGGATTTTTCCGGCCAATTCCTCGAGGGGGCATGTATATGTCATTGTTATTGTCTGGGGAATTTTCATTATTGTTCTTTGAAACAACGCTTAGAATCGCATTGTCTTAAAGAGGGGCAAAATGTAGACATCTAAAAATGGTCAATGCTTGTGGAGTCATACTTTAACATTTACGCATTGCCTTATTTTAGGGTTCTTGTGTCGCATTAACATTTCTTCTATGTTGCGCACTTGGCCTTTATCATTTGCAAGCATCAAGTCCTTCTTCTGCATTCCTCATTTTTATCGCTTTCAAATTAGGTCTTGTCGATAACAATCTTCAGTCATGATTTTGGTCGATCTTATCCTGTCGCATCAATGTGCGTGCTCATTTATCATCATTTTGGACATTGTCAATTCTAATCGATGATAGAATTAGGGTTTTGTCCTCTTGTCAATATCATCATTTTGTGATCGATTTGTCATCAATCTTTGTCCTTGTCAATCTCATCATTTTGTGATTGATTCGTCATCGATCCTTGTCCTTGTCAATCTTGTCATTTTGCGATCAATTCGTCATCGATCCTTGTCCTTTTCAACCATGTCAATTTGGATTGATTAGTCATTGTCCCTCGTCAATTGGTGCATATCAATTTGATCTCCTTGTCAATCTTGGTCAATTTGTCATTGATTTTTGTCAACCAATCTCAATCATTTATCAACATTGGTCCTTCGTCAATCAGAATCATGATCGAACCTACATTAATTTCTTGTTGTCTTGACCTAATTCCTTGCCCTCTTATTTCTAGGGTTTTATGATTTGTTCATTTAATCCTTTTCTTCTTCTTTGTGGGTTAAATAAATCTATGTATTTAGTCCTAGGTCTCTTTCATGAATTAATTAATGGATGAAAACCTATTAATTAATTCACCTAATTTCTATTTCATCTTTTTCCTCAAATTTCTAATTTGCTAATTTCTCCTAATTCCTAATTTCTATTTCTCCTATTTTCTTTAATTTTCCTAATATTTCCCCTAATTTCATGGGAATGGAATTTCAATCTTGTCATAATTTGTCATACATCTTGCATGGCAACTTGCCATAATTTGTGCATAATTTGTCATACACCTTGCATAGAAATTGTCATACATTTGTCATAATTTTGCCATTTTCGATTTGAATTTCCTTTCAAATCTCTTCATGCTAATCTTGTCCTCTCTCCAATTTGTCTATAAATTGGATAATTTTCTTCAGGAATGAATCAATCAATCACATTTTCGAGTAACCTTATGCTACGAATTTCATCTCTCAACAACTTGCTTTCCACATGCATTTTGCACTTGTAGGTGAGATCCACATCAAATTTGAAGGTGAAAGAAGAACAATGGAGCCACATGAAGGAGATATCTGAGCCAATTTGCTTCAATTTCATTCAATTTGAATATCTTGTCTTTATGTCTTCATTGATTGGATTAGGATTGCTTTCATTGCAGTTTTAGGTTTTGTGATTGTCCTAATTGCTATTTGTTTTGATGCTTCTCAATTTCCTGATCTACAATCTCCTCTCTAACTGAATTTCACTCCTGTGGAAACTGCTCTCAAAATATCTCACATTTGTCAAAATTAACTACCTAACCGGATTCCTCATTCTGAGAGCTTTCTGAAAACATATAACACTTCATATTTTTCCCAAAAAGTGAGCCCTAGGCAAATTAATCCTCAACATGTGCACATCATTTAAATTTTTTGAATTTTAATATAGTTTAAACTATATCATTTACTGATTTAAATTTTAATTTTTCGCTCCTTTTGGGCCTGATGCCTTGCCACATGGTGGGATCTGATTGGTCGATGGGGTCTACTAGGCACTGCCTGGGATGACACCTCGTCACTCTACCACGTGTTTGCTTGCTCGTCATCCACCTAGGCACCACGTCATCGCCACCTCACCGGGCCCCCTGTTGGACTGCTAACTAGACTTGCCACTTGTGCGCCACGTGGCTTTCACCATTTCGGAGGGCTTTATCTGGCGTGCTTCTTCACTCCATGAAATCACGCAGGCCGTCGATCTGCTTCAAACTTGCTCACTCTTTAACCTGCTGCATTTTCGCCATTTTGCGTTTCGCTATTTCGCGGACCTTAACTCGTGAGCAACTTTCCTTCGCGAAATAGCATGGACCATCTGATCTCCTGAAACATGCATGATCTTTACCTTTCTCGCCATTTCGCAGGGTTTATCCGGCGTGCATCTTCGGCCCACGAAATCACCCACTTCATCGGATCCTCTACAACCTGCTCATGGTTAAGCCGGCCCTTCTCTACAAAATTTGCCTATTTGCCTCAGGAAGCATGCCTGGGTGGGGTCCACTGGTCGTCGCTTAGTCACCTCCTCCATCACCTTGGGATCCGCACCACATGGGCCCACCTTGGGCGCCCATGGGCACCGTCTGTCAAAAGCCCAGAGGCTTTGACATATTAGATGTGTGTGGATTTGGTTATAAATACCAAAAAATTACCCTCCACAGCCAATGTGGGATATATGCATCTTCCCAAGAATGCATTTTTTGAAATTTTTTTCTGAGTCTTTTCATGGTTGCCTTTGCATTTGCTGACGACTAAATGCTGCCCTTACCAATTTCTACGCAGGAGAATATTTGGCTTTAATGCCTGCTAATAGCATTTGTCTGAAAAGTTTCATACTGTGCCCTCTTTACCCAGCTACTTCCACGCAGGGCAGATAAGAGATGCTGGCATTTACATCTAGTAATATTGTTTGCTTGGGAGTTTTTGTAGCCTGTAGTACAAGGGATTCACATCCTGCACTTTGCATTTGCTGAAGACTTTTCTAAATTGTCGTGCCCAAACTTTAGGGCACAAAAACGGAACAACAAATTTTTTTTTGACGTCATGAACTCGCCATAAATCCTAATACATAACGACTGTATTTAAAGTTTTGTCTTATCTAGGAAGTAATTAACTTACTTACTAAGGTTAAGTTAAATAACCAACTCGAGCGAGTGACTTGATTGATGAAGATTAATTTGCATTGCCGATTAGTTAGCTAGCTCAATTGCCTAAGACAAGTTGTCGCTAATTAAACCAAGGAATAATTGGTTACCTTAAGGTATTAAATCATTCCCAATCCATATAAGGATAATGCTATTGATTAATTGATACACCTGCGAAATTATTATATACATCCAACTGATGAGGGTTCGAATTACTACAATGTCGTTTGTCCACTAAAACCGACAATAAGCTAAGGCCAATTCCAATTTTCCCTAACTTCTTAATTTGTCGATTAAATTAAATTTGGCCCAAGCTTACCCCCAAAGGGTTTATGGTCCATAAAATTGGTTCTACAAATTCCCTTTTTTTTTAAATTTTCCTAATACCCCAAATATAATTAGGGAAGTCTATTGATTAATTAATTAAATTATTCGAGTTGATGTGTGGTGTTTCCGATTTTGATAACCCCTTCATTCTTAAATCCTTTTCTTTTTTAAATTTCAAATCTCCTAAGGAGTAAATGGACGTATAATAATCCTATCATTAATTAACCCCATTTCATATATTAAAATCAATGTTTAAAATTTCCATAATATTTCAATTATAAACTTAACCCCAAATTTTATACTAAAATCTAGCTTTAAATTTCCAATTTAATTTCCCTTTTATATATATATATATATATATATCACATTATAAATTCTTAAATTCTAATCCTCATTATAAATTAAAATCAATTTAAATGTCCCCAAATCTAAATCTCCAATATGTATATAAATATATATGTATATATAAATATACATATATATATATATATCAATGTATTCATTTATATATATATACATATATATATGTATATATATATATTCTTATAATGCTAACCCTAACCCGAAATGGGGTTAGGGTTGCATTTTTACATATTACACTTGTCTTATGTTATTTTTACCCCTTATTTTTTTTTTTACATATTATACCCTAACCCGAAATGGGTTAGGGTTTTATATTAACCCTTTTTCTTTGTTTTGTTTTCTTTCTCTTTTTTTTTGTTTTGAAATGTGACTGCAGGTACGGAGGCGGAGGGTTTCATGCGGGGAGAGCGGAGGTTTTCGCAGGGGTTCGGGCGCCGCTGTGCATACGCACAGTGGCGGCAGCGCCGCCCACTGTGTGTACACACAGTGGCGGACGGCATAGCCGCCGCCCACTGTGTATACACACAGTGGCGGGCGCCGTTCACTGTGCGTAGCACAGTGGCGGCCGCGACCGCCCACTGTGTTACACACAGTGCGGTGCCCTTCGGCGCCGCCCACTGTGTGTAGCACAGTGGTTCGGCCGTGGCCGTCCACTGTGTTGCACACAGTGGCCCGCGAGACTTGCTTCCTTTTTTTTTGCAACATTTTTAATAAGTTTCGTGGGTTGATAAAAATGGTATAAGATGTAGTTTTTTTTCATTTTTTAATTTCCAATGTATATTATGTGTATTATATATATATATATATATATATATATATATATATAATATGCATAGTATCGTTTATGAATATGCAGATATTTTCTTCTACAGGCATCCACAGAGCATATTTTTTTTTGATGCAGAATATATATATATATATATATATATATATATATATATATAGGATAAAAGGGTTTATTCTGCATTATATTTTATATGATTTGTAACAGAGATGCACAGGATTCAGAATACATGTTTTTGTTTCTTTTTAAATTTCGTTGTTACAGAGGTATACATATACAGGAAATCTTATATATATATATTTTCTATATATATAGGTATATATTTTCAATATATATACTTATATACATATAGAAATATATATATGACTAAATGTTGAAGTAATAGGGTTAAAACCCTTATATTGATCTGAGTTTTTTTGTTTTTTTTTAAACCATCTACATTCCGTTTTAGTCTTCTAACAGCATTTAGAATAGATCTATTTATTTATTTCTTTTATTTAAACTTGCTACAGAAATGAAATAGTTCTGGTTTTCTTTTAACAGTCATAAAATAACAAAATCTAAACTATGCAAGTAAATAGTGAGAAATAAATAAAGAAACAATACTAGTTCACTCCTTTTTTTAAAACAGTCATAAAATTACAGAATTTACACTATGCAAGTAAATAATAACCCTACTGCACTTCTTTTTCTTTTCCTTACTAATGCAGTAAATAAACTAATGAATAGTAAATAAGGAATCCTAATGCATTTTTCTGTTACTTTTCTTTAATATTGCAGTAACTAAACATGTTACAGACCAAATTTAAATGTAGTCTTCTACAACACAATAGGCATCAAAATATAATAAAAATTTACATTACTTTCCAGAATGATAGGTTACAATAGCCCAATATAAAAATGGGTAGAATTTCTAAACAGTCATCTTTCTCTAATCTTTACACAGAAAATAAAAATTACATTTATTCAAATAGAAACAAAATCATTTTAAGTCCTATATTTACATCTGCACTTTCTCTTCTTTTTCTTTTTCTCTTTTTTTTTTTGCATTTAAATAAAAATAAGAATCCTGAATAGAAGTCTGCAACACATCAATCTGCAACTCCTAATCTTTTTCCCAAGCCACCTGCAAGTAAAATTTAGGACTGTGACCATGGGATGCTCACCTCCCAGCCTAGGCTTACCAGAAGCCACCCCCGAGCTAGGAGAATCAAGGCATAGACGGGTTACAACCAAGCAATACAACATAACAATAGGGAAAACACACAACACATACACTTTCCCATCCCAAGCTACACTATCACCACATTTGTGGAGATAAATCTATGGGTGGAAGTGGACCAAGTACCGTTGGGGAGACTGCAGCCAAAAAGAATATCACAAGCCACCTCATGGCAACACAAATACCCAATCAGAATTCATCCCAACCACCTTATGCCCCCCCAAAGGCTCAAAGCCATTTCTCTCCCCTTATGACCCCCAAATGCATACACAAGGCTATGCAGCAAGGGTCACAAAGGACACCCTTGAGATCACTCTCCTTAAGGAGAGCCTCTCACCCAAGGCTGTCATGCTTCTTCCACCCCAAGATCATCCTACTCTCCCAAGAGTAGGAGATCTTGGACACTCCCAAAACAAAAACACAAAACAGAAAAAAAAACATAGAAATAAAACTACACATTATTTCCTTCTACAACATTATACATACACACTTCCTTTACAAGCAAATCTTTCCTTCAACAAAACAACATAGCTAACATAAACAACATAAACAAGAGGAGATAACAACCAACCTTATTCTGCCAATAGGTATTCTAAACTTGGTTGAAGATGAGCTGCCCAATCCACACAACTTTCTGCAAATCTTGGCCACCAAATTCCTCTAAATTTTCTAAAACTGGTTTTTCCTTTCAAATTTTTCCAAAAATCTCCAAAAGTGGAGAGTGGGTGATTAGCTCACTAAGCTTCCATTCTTAGCCTAAGAAGGCCTCTCTCACTCCTTCCAACCTCTTGGGTAGAGTGAGTGATCTCCCATTGGGTTGGTCTTCCCTAGGTCTTACACACTCCCTAACCTAGGTGCCTAGAGAAGGGAAATGGAATGGGGAAGAGGGATTACTATCTCCAAGAAGGTTATCCTACCAAGGATGGCACTCCTATAGATGGAATTCGTCCATCTTGGGAAAACCACTTTTTTGGGTGGTTAAACAAGTCCTAAGGGAAAGACACATGGCCAATTTTGGCCTTCACCCATAGGTACCCCATGAGGCCTAATAAAAAAGCTCTAAAATTGACTCTAGGAGTTGATTTGACCTTCAGAAAGTCCACCTGAAGTTAACCTACGGGTCAACTCTGAGTTGACCTTCCTTGTGGCTCTCTAACCTAGATTTCTTGGTTCCTTCAAGGATAATTAGGGGATATAACCATTAACAAAAATAAAACCTTCAAAAAGGTGACATGACAAATTGCCAACACAACATACTACATAGGTGTCAAGTGACACTACAACATAATTCCACATCACAATAAACACATGGCAATTGTCCCTTAAACAATTTAAATATTCCAATAAATACAAATTACACTCATGCAACATTTTACATTTACGAATAAAATACAGTACATACGGGGTGTTGTCTCTCCAAATAGACAACCCCTGGTTTTACTAACGCACATTGGCCTAGGCTTGATTCTCCCTAATATTTCCATGGTCACATGGATATTTTCCTGCACATCTCAATTTAAACATTAGTACTTCCCAAATAGCCTCATATAAAATATAAAATCACATAATCAGAATACAATACATTCATTCTACAAAGACTCGACATTATGAAATATAATTTGTCACAATTCAAAGCAATTTCCTCATAATCCTCAAAATTTGATCCATCTACAATATATGCAAACATTTTCCAAACATTATATCTAATCCTGAAATTCAGATAATAACCTGCATCATCACAACATTACCCTAATCTAGAATCATATAATATTCTATAATCCACAAGGCATAGAAATGAAGCATCCACATATATCAATGTTACCAAAATCGCGGAATCATGAAAAGTTCTATATCCATAGTGTGTCCAAACTAGTATCCAAAATAGTTCCAAAATGAAAATAACTGAAGAGATAGGATGGGTTGGGGTAGGGCCTCACACCCTCCCCCTCTAGGTATGAACGTCCTCCTGGAGTTCATCAAAAAGATGAGGGTACTGTGATCTCATACGTGCTGCATCCTCCCATGAAGCTGTAACCTCATCATAGCAATCCCACTGGACCCTAACCTGGTCCAGCTCTCGACCTCGAAGGGCCAACGTCCGGCGTGCCAAAATGCGAATGGGCTCCAAGGCTAACTGCCCGTCCGACTCCACCTGCAAGGCATCCCAATCTAAAATATGAGACTCATCATAGATATATTTTCTCAAAACTGACACATGAAACACATCGTGGATGCGTGACAGGCTAGGTGGCAAAGCTAGGCGATAAGCAACTGGTCCTATCCTCTCAAGGATCTCGAAGGGTCCAACAAAGCGAGGTGCGAGCTTAGAACCCTTTCCATAGCGGATTGGACTCTTATGCGGTCGCACTCTCAGGAAAACTCTGTCCCCAACCATGTAACTCCGGTCTATCCTCTTTGCATCGGCATATTTCTTCTGCCTATCCTGTGCCTCTCTAAGGCGCTGTCTAATCAAAGTTACCTGTTGCTCCATATCACGGACCAACTCAGGGCCTATGGCCACTCTGTCCTCAATACGATCCCAACTCAAAGGTGTCCTGCATGGTCTGCCGTACAAGGCCTGAAAGGGTGGCATCCCCAAAGAAGTGTGATGCCCATTATTATAGGCAAATTCTACTAAATGCAGGTACTCCTCCCATCGGGTCTGATGATCCATGACGTACATGCGGAGCATATCCTCTAACACCTGGTTAACCCGCTCTGTCTGGCCATCTGTCTCTGGATGGTAGGCTGTGCTGAAGTTGAGCTTAGTGCCCAACGCTGCCTGTAATGCCTTCCAAAAGGAAGATGTAAAGAGAGAATCCCTATCAGAGATAATCTTGCGTGGGACACCATGAAGCCTAACAATGTCTCGTAAGAACACCTGTGCCACTGCTGGAGCTGTGAAGGTAGTCCGAACTGGTGAGAAGTGGGCTACTTTGGTCAATTTGTCAACTGTCACCAAGATAGCATCATGGCGACGCGATGACATAGGAAGACCAATAATGAAGTCCATGGATATAGTATCCCACTTCCACTCTGGTATAGCATGGGACTGGAGTAACCCTCCTGGATGGCGGTGCTCTGCCTTGACTCTCTGACACTCAAGGCATCGGGCTACTAACTCGGCGATAAGCTGCCGCATTCCTGGCCAATGATATAACTGCCTCAAGTCAGCATGCATCTTCTTAACCCCGGGATGTGCTGCATAAGGAGCTCTATGAGCCTCCATGACAATGAAATCTCGCAAACCCCCAGAAGAGGGTACATAAATGCGCCCTCTATGGCGTAATAAACCATCAGACTCCAAAGAGTAGTCCACAAACTTCCCCTCCAGGGTCTCCTGACTACGGATCCTCTGACAAACCTCAAGATACCAATCATCCTCTGGCAATTGCTGCAAAATACGGTCTCTCAAATCAGTGCTCATGGATATGGTGTAAACCTCATGTCGTCTCCTACTTAGGGCATCTGCGACCACATTCTCCTTTCCTTTGATGTAATGAACATCAAAATCATACTCACAAAGGAACTCCATCCATCTCCTCTGACGTGCATTAAGGTTAGGCTGGGTGAAGATATACTGCAAACTCTGATGGTCTGAATGAAGCTCGAAGTGATGACCTAAAAGGAAGTGTCTCCACCTCACAAGTGCATGTACAACTGCCGCAAGCTCTAGGTCGTGCGTAGGGTAGTTAAGCTCGTGAGTCTTAAGTTTCCTGGACTCGTATGCTATAACCCTACCCTCCTGCATAAGAACTGCTCCCAATCCATCTAAGGAAGCATCCGTGCATACCATGAAGTCGGCCGTGGGGTCTGGCACGATAAGAATAGGTGCACTAGTAAGGGCCCTTTTTAGATCCTGAAAAGCCCTCTCACACTTCTCTGTCCACTCGAATTTCTTCCCTTTTCGCTGGAGGGATGTGATGGGGTGTGCAACTCTGGAAAATCCCTCCACAAAACGTCTATAGTATCCTGCTAAACCCATGAAGCTTCTGACCTCTGTCACACTGGTAGGTGCCGGCCAATCCATGATGGCTCTAATCTTTGATGGGTCAACTGAGATCCCATCACCAGATATAACATGCCCTAGGTACTTGACCTCTGATCTAAAGAAGGCACACTTCGACAAACTGCCGAACAACTGGTTATCCCTCAAACACTGCAAAACCTGTCTCAAATGCTCCTCATGCTCCTGCTCATTTCGGGAATAGATCAATATGTCGTCGAGGAACACTATCACAAATCGGTCGAGGAAGGTGCGGAATACCCCATTCATGAGACTCATGAATACAGCTGGAGCATTCGTAAGACCGAATGGGACCACAGTGAACTCATAGTGGCCATATCTGGTGCGAAACGCGGTCTTGTGGATATCACTTTCCACAATTCTCAACTGATGATACCCTGACTTCAGGTCTATTTTGGAAAACACTTTGGCACCCTGAAGCTGATCAAACAAATCATCGATCCTCGGTAAAGGATAGCGGTTCTTGATGGTTACTTTATTCAGTTGCCTGTAATCCATGCATAACCGAAGGGATCCATCTTTCTTCTTCACGAAGATGACTGGTGCGCCCCAAGGAGAGACGCTAGGACGGATGTGACCCTTCTCTAAGAGTTCCTCTAGCTGCATCTTGAGCTCATTAAGCTCATGAGTGGTCATCCTATAAGGTGCTCTCGAAACTGGCTCGGCTCCTGGTACCAAATCTATGTGGAAGTCAATTTCCCTGCTGGGCGGCATACCGGGTAGCTCATCAGGAAACACGTCTGCAAATGCCTCAAGGATGGGATGATCATCTATGGAAGGCTCCTTCTCATTTTCTTCCTCTCGGTCACTGATTGTGATAGCAAACAACTGGCATCCCTTCCGCATGCTCCTCTTAAGCTGCATTGCGGATATCATACGAAGAGACACGGGTCTCTGAATCCCAGTGATTACTATGGGAGCACCATGATCATCCTCACACTCAACCTTTTTCAAGCGACAATCCATCTTGGCTCTGTGGGCGTAAAGCCAATCCATGCCAAGTACGACGCCATAAGATCCGAGTGGTGTAACTCTAAGGTCTATTAAGGTGGTGGTATTACCAATCTGGAGCGGACATCCCCTAACCTCTGAATCCACTGACACTCTAGCTCCTGAAGCTAACTCCACTTCCCAGCTGACACTTTGCCTTACTGCCACTAGCCCGCAACGCTCCACAACCAATGGAGATATAAAGGAGTCAGTCGCTCCTGAGTCAAATAATATAGAAATACTACTACCTCTGACCTTACCTGCAGCCTCGATGACTGTGGCCTGGTGCTCTGCCTGGCGGTTATCAACCGCTGCGAAGACTCTATGGGCCTTGCCCATGTCCCCAACTGTAGGCTCTGATGTTGCCATCCTCTGATTCCCTGTCATCTGTCCCTGTGGACACTCTCTCGCCATGTGCCCCATGGCTCCACACGTGAAGCAAGCACCGCGTGCCTGAAACTGTGCACCCTGAGGCCTAGTAAAAGGATGCCCACCTGTCCGGCTAGAACCACTGTACCCACCCCTGGAGGACTGCTGAGCCCGTGCCGGGGGTGTGTATGTACCCTGTACTCTCTGGTCACGCCTAGGACCCTGTGACTGCCACTGTTTGGGCCTGGAGCCCTGCTGTCCCTGAGGTGGCCTCTGTCTCTGATTCTGCTGTGACTGCTGTGGAGGAGGGGGTTTATGGGACCCCGAAACATTTCTGTGGTTGCCTTTCCAATGGGGTTTCTGAAACCCGAAAGGCTGGGGAGCTGGGTTTCGGTTCTGGAACCGATCCCTCGTGTCCTGTGGCCTGATCTGAATCTCCTCGGCTATAAGGGCCTTCTCTACGGCAACCCGAAGGCTCCCTGGAGCGGCCATCCTCACTGGTCCTGCTATCCCAGCATTAAGCCCCCTAACAAAACGGTTGACGAGTAGCTTCTCGTCCTTTAGGTAATCTACATAAGGTAGGAGCTCAATAAACTTACTCTCGTACTGGGTCACTGTGAGACCCTTCTGCTGGAGGTCATGGAACTCATCGATCCTACGCTGCCGGAAATGCTCTGACAAGTACCTCTCTCTGAACCTCTCTGTGAAGATTTCCCATGTGATGGTATCTGCAGTGAGTCCGCACTTGAATTCCTCTTGCTTCCACCATGTGGAGGCTGTCGATCTCAGAAGGTGGACTGCAACGCGTGCCTTCAGATTGCTTTCATAAGATCGCAATGCGAAGCACCGATCTAGGCTTAAAAGCCATGCCTCAGCCTCTACTCCGTCAGTAGTGCCTCCAAAAGATGGCGGCTGGAGGCGTAAAACCTCTCTAATCAGGTCTCCTGGTTCCTGACGTGCTCTCTCAAAGTACACAGGTGCTGCTACTGGAGGGGGTTCGGGCAGGTGAACAGACTCTGGCTCATGCTCTGCCTCACCCTCTACAGAATTAGGAGGTGGACTCCTACTCCGTTCCCTATCCACTGATCTATGACTCCCTGAGTTCTGATTGTCTGCATGACGGTCCACTGCTGGAAGCCTATCCTGCACGATCCCGATCAAGTTCTGAAGAGCTAGCAAGATGTCTCGGTTAGGGTCAACCGGTGGTTCGGGAGGTGCTTCCGGGTTCCCTTCTGGAACCGGTTCCTCCCTAGCAACATCCTCGCGTGCCATACGTGTACGCCTAGGACCCCTTCCGCGCTTGCGAGCTTGTCGCGTAGTCGGAGGCATCCTATGAGGAAACAAAAATAAAATAAATAAACAATTAATTTAAACAATTCAATTTTCATATATTTATATTTTTATTTTCCGTTTAAGAAAATATTTGATTAATTTAGATAATTAAAGCGAAACGTAATGGAGAAAGGTTCCTAGTGTTGGAAACCTTGCTCTGATACCAAGATGTCGTGCCCAAACTTTAGGGCACAAAAACGGAACAACAAATTTTTTTTTGACGTCATGAACTCGCCATAAATCCTAATACATAACGACTGTATTTAAAGTTTTGTCTTATCTAGGAAGTAATTAACTTACTTACTAAGGTTAAGTTAAATAACCAACTCGAGCGAGTGACTTGATTGATGAAGATTAATTTGCATTGCCGATTAGTTAGCTAGCTCAATTGCCTAAGACAAGTTGTCGCTAATTAAACCAAGGAATAATTGGTTACCTTAAGGTATTAAATCATTCCCAATCCATATAAGGATAATGCTATTGATTAATTGATACACCTGCGAAATTATTATATACATCCAACTGATGAGGGTTCGAATTACTACAATGTCGTTTGTCCACTAAAACCGACAATAAGCTAAGGCCAATTCCAATTTTCCCTAACTTCTTAATTTGTCGATTAAATTAAATTTGGCCCAAGCTTACCCCCAAAGGGTTTATGGTCCATAAAATTGGTTCTACAAATTCCCTTTTTTTTTAAATTTTCCTAATACCCCAAATATAATTAGGGAAGTCTATTGATTAATTAATTAAATTATTCGAGTTGATGTGTGGTGTTTCCGATTTTGATAACCCCTTCATTCTTAAATCCTTTTCTTTTTTAAATTTCAAATCTCCTAAGGAGTAAATGGACGTATAATAATCCTATCATTAATTAACCCCATTTCATATATTAAAATCAATGTTTAAAATTTCCATAATATTTCAATTATAAACTTAACCCCAAATTTTATACTAAAATCTAGCTTTAAATTTCCAATTTAATTTCCCTTTTATATATATATATATATATATATCACATTATAAATTCTTAAATTCTAATCCTCATTATAAATTAAAATCAATTTAAATGTCCCCAAATCTAAATCTCCAATATGTATATAAATATATATGTATATATAAATATACATATATATATATATATCAATGTATTCATTTATATATATATACATATATATATGTATATATATATATTCTTATAATGCTAACCCTAACCCGAAATGGGGTTAGGGTTGCATTTTTACATATTACACTTGTCTTATGTTATTTTTACCCCTTATTTTTTTTTTTACATATTATACCCTAACCCGAAATGGGTTAGGGTTTTATATTAACCCTTTTTCTTTGTTTTGTTTTCTTTCTCTTTTTTTTTGTTTTGAAATGTGACTGCAGGTACGGAGGCGGAGGGTTTCATGCGGGGAGAGCGGAGGTTTTCGCAGGGGTTCGGGCGCCGCTGTGCATACGCACAGTGGCGGCAGCGCCGCCCACTGTGTGTACACACAGTGGCGGACGGCATAGCCGCCGCCCACTGTGTATACACACAGTGGCGGGCGCCGTTCACTGTGCGTAGCACAGTGGCGGCCGCGACCGCCCACTGTGTTACACACAGTGCGGTGCCCTTCGGCGCCGCCCACTGTGTGTAGCACAGTGGTTCGGCCGTGGCCGTCCACTGTGTTGCACACAGTGGCCCGCGAGACTTGCTTCCTTTTTTTTTGCAACATTTTTAATAAGTTTCGTGGGTTGATAAAAATGGTATAAGATGTAGTTTTTTTTCATTTTTTAATTTCCAATGTATATTATGTGTATTATATATATATATATATATATATATATATATATATAATATGCATAGTATCGTTTATGAATATGCAGATATTTTCTTCTACAGGCATCCACAGAGCATATTTTTTTTTGATGCAGAATATATATATATATATATATATATATATATATATATATATATATATATATATATATATAGGATAAAAGGGTTTATTCTGCATTATATTTTATATGATTTGTAACAGAGATGCACAGGATTCAGAATACATGTTTTTGTTTCTTTTTAAATTTCGTTGTTACAGAGGTATACATATACAGGAAATCTTATATATATATATTTTCTATATATATAGGTATATATTTTCAATATATATACTTATATACATATAGAAATATATATATGACTAAATGTTGAAGTAATAGGGTTAAAACCCTTATATTGATCTGAGTTTTTTTGTTTTTTTTTAAACCATCTACATTCCGTTTTAGTCTTCTAACAGCATTTAGAATAGATCTATTTATTTATTTCTTTTATTTAAACTTGCTACAGAAATGAAATAGTTCTGGTTTTCTTTTAACAGTCATAAAATAACAAAATCTAAACTATGCAAGTAAATAGTGAGAAATAAATAAAGAAACAATACTAGTTCACTCCTTTTTTTAAAACAGTCATAAAATTACAGAATTTACACTATGCAAGTAAATAATAACCCTACTGCACTTCTTTTTCTTTTCCTTACTAATGCAGTAAATAAACTAATGAATAGTAAATAAGGAATCCTAATGCATTTTTCTGTTACTTTTCTTTAATATTGCAGTAACTAAACATGTTACAGACCAAATTTAAATGTAGTCTTCTACAACACAATAGGCATCAAAATATAATAAAAATTTACATTACTTTCCAGAATGATAGGTTACAATAGCCCAATATAAAAATGGGTAGAATTTCTAAACAGTCATCTTTCTCTAATCTTTACACAGAAAATAAAAATTACATTTATTCAAATAGAAACAAAATCATTTTAAGTCCTATATTTACATCTGCACTTTCTCTTCTTTTTCTTTTTCTCTTTTTTTTTTTGCATTTAAATAAAAATAAGAATCCTGAATAGAAGTCTGCAACACATCAATCTGCAACTCCTAATCTTTTTCCCAAGCCACCTGCAAGTAAAATTTAGGACTGTGACCATGGGATGCTCACCTCCCAGCCTAGGCTTACCAGAAGCCACCCCCGAGCTAGGAGAATCAAGGCATAGACGGGTTACAACCAAGCAATACAACATAACAATAGGGAAAACACACAACACATACACTTTCCCATCCCAAGCTACACTATCACCACATTTGTGGAGATAAATCTATGGGTGGAAGTGGACCAAGTACCGTTGGGGAGACTGCAGCCAAAAAGAATATCACAAGCCACCTCATGGCAACACAAATACCCAATCAGAATTCATCCCAACCACCTTATGCCCCCCCAAAGGCTCAAAGCCATTTCTCTCCCCTTATGACCCCCAAATGCATACACAAGGCTATGCAGCAAGGGTCACAAAGGACACCCTTGAGATCACTCTCCTTAAGGAGAGCCTCTCACCCAAGGCTGTCATGCTTCTTCCACCCCAAGATCATCCTACTCTCCCAAGAGTAGGAGATCTTGGACACTCCCAAAACAAAAACACAAAACAGAAAAAAAAACATAGAAATAAAACTACACATTATTTCCTTCTACAACATTATACATACACACTTCCTTTACAAGCAAATCTTTCCTTCAACAAAACAACATAGCTAACATAAACAACATAAACAAGAGGAGATAACAACCAACCTTATTCTGCCAATAGGTATTCTAAACTTGGTTGAAGATGAGCTGCCCAATCCACACAACTTTCTGCAAATCTTGGCCACCAAATTCCTCTAAATTTTCTAAAACTGGTTTTTCCTTTCAAATTTTTCCAAAAATCTCCAAAAGTGGAGAGTGGGTGATTAGCTCACTAAGCTTCCATTCTTAGCCTAAGAAGGCCTCTCTCACTCCTTCCAACCTCTTGGGTAGAGTGAGTGATCTCCCATTGGGTTGGTCTTCCCTAGGTCTTACACACTCCCTAACCTAGGTGCCTAGAGAAGGGAAATGGAATGGGGAAGAGGGATTACTATCTCCAAGAAGGTTATCCTACCAAGGATGGCACTCCTATAGATGGAATTCGTCCATCTTGGGAAAACCACTTTTTTGGGTGGTTAAACAAGTCCTAAGGGAAAGACACATGGCCAATTTTGGCCTTCACCCATAGGTACCCCATGAGGCCTAATAAAAAAGCTCTAAAATTGACTCTAGGAGTTGATTTGACCTTCAGAAAGTCCACCTGAAGTTAACCTACGGGTCAACTCTGAGTTGACCTTCCTTGTGGCTCTCTAACCTAGATTTCTTGGTTCCTTCAAGGATAATTAGGGGATATAACCATTAACAAAAATAAAACCTTCAAAAAGGTGACATGACAAATTGCCAACACAACATACTACATAGGTGTCAAGTGACACTACAACATAATTCCACATCACAATAAACACATGGCAATTGTCCCTTAAACAATTTAAATATTCCAATAAATACAAATTACACTCATGCAACATTTTACATTTACGAATAAAATACAGTACATACGGGGTGTTGTCTCTCCAAATAGACAACCCCTGGTTTTACTAACGCACATTGGCCTAGGCTTGATTCTCCCTAATATTTCCATGGTCACATGGATATTTTCCTGCACATCTCAATTTAAACATTAGTACTTCCCAAATAGCCTCATATAAAATATAAAATCACATAATCAGAATACAATACATTCATTCTACAAAGACTCGACATTATGAAATATAATTTGTCACAATTCAAAGCAATTTCCTCATAATCCTCAAAATTTGATCCATCTACAATATATGCAAACATTTTCCAAACATTATATCTAATCCTGAAATTCAGATAATAACCTGCATCATCACAACATTACCCTAATCTAGAATCATATAATATTCTATAATCCACAAGGCATAGAAATGAAGCATCCACATATATCAATGTTACCAAAATCGCGGAATCATGAAAAGTTCTATATCCATAGTGTGTCCAAACTAGTATCCAAAATAGTTCCAAAATGAAAATAACTGAAGAGATAGGATGGGTTGGGGTAGGGCCTCACATAAATTCTCCAAACACCCACCATTCTGCGTAGGGGAAAGCAATGGCTAATTTCATTTGTTGTTTGTTTAACATGGAGTTTTATTGCCTCTTTACATTGCTTTACATCATACTCCATACACCACGTAGGAGATTAAACATTGGATTTACCATTGCAAATGCATTTGGTTCTTGTTTCAATGGCCACCATGCCACGTTGCCTTTGCTAAAAGGTTTCCTTTTATTTTCCCACTCACCACGCAACCTGCATTTCCTTTAAAAATCTCTAATTGCTGCTCAGAAACCATGCAGAAGGGAGCTGAATTCGCTATGGCTGAAAACCTTTTGCATTTCCTAAACTATACTCTACGTGAAGGGAGGGAGGACTGTTGTTTCAATGCCCAACCATTGCATTTTCTTTAAAAATTTAAAGGGCTGCTAATACGTGGGAGAGATTCTTGGCTTTGCACCTGCTAATTGCTATTTGATTTGGAATTTTAAATTGCTTCTCCTCACCAACCAACAACATTCTGCTAAAACTTATTAAATGCCCCTTCAATCACTAGTAAGAGAGGGATGGGAAAAATGTTATGGAATTTGGGCCTTCAGCTGCTCCAGTCATTTGCTTTGAAAGTTTTAATTGCTGCTGAATTTTAATGCTTCAATTTGCACTTGATTTATTTAAACTTCTCTGCTTCTCCTTCCAAATACCACTCCAATTCAATGTGATGTGATGAATGCTCATGAATTGCATTTGCTTTGAAAAAAAAACTCGTGAAGGAAGAGTAAGTATCAGAAGTTTGTTTCATTTGCTTGAAGGTTAGAAAAATTTTATTCATTGCCACACACTTGCCAATATGAATGTTATTGAAGTTTAAAAAACTTTACCATACTCCACTCCATGGCTACCAAGTGCATTTGCATCAAAACATGCCAGCTTTATTTAATTTGAAAACCTTTCAATTTCCACATATCAATTTGCATTTGGTATTGGAGTTTCTCTTCTCTCTCATTGTTCGACTAGCAAATTGCAATCAAACCAATATGGATACACATATATTGCCAGGAAAAAAGAACATTTCACCATTAAAATTAAAACACAGGCATGAGCCAGGTCGGGCCCCAAAGTGGGTCCGACTAAAAAAAAATTTGTTTTCATGCAACTGACCTCTGAAATGCTTCACGGACCTCAAAAACACCTCTAGAAATGATCGGCATCGTTTTCGGATCATTAATCCGTATTTTACAACTTTCAGGCACTTGCACCACATTTTCGCATTTAATCGCGAAGTCGTATTTTTCAAACCTGTCAAAACACCTTTCTGGAGCTCGCCATCTGACAGGTGTGTACTCTGATATACAAGGATGACTTCTACCAAATGGTTTCTCAAGACAAGTCCCGAGCGAAGAGACATTAATCGGCAAAAATGACAAACTGGCTTTGTTGACACAGCGGACTTGATGAAGTCAATGTTCTGGCAACACATGACGCCTTTCTCAAAAATATCAAATGACCTCCATAGGCCCTCAAATTTGAAATATAGGTACCTTGAAGTACATATTAAAACTTGGAAATCTCAGTTCAATCACCAGACTGATAGGATGCAAATGGTGCACTCACAAAAATGGCTACATTAACTGATATGGCACTAAAAGTACGAATAACTGAAAATGATAGCTAAATGAACCCTTTTGAAAACCAATCAAACAGATTGATAGAGGCTTGAAATTTGAAATGTATCTCATCATTTATAACAGTAATAACTTAGAGAAAACATTATGGCATGACGCTTACTGAGGCAACTTTTACACTTGTGTGAAATAGGGCTCTGACTAGCTGTCGAAACAGGGACTTGCCAAAACACACAAACTGCAAATGGATTTGTCAAGACTTGAAATTTTGCAGACTGACTCACATTTATGCATAGAATCCAATACACTTTGAATTTATTCATGACGGTCAATAGGGCACAAGATGTAAATGCTCAAAGTAGGCTACTCAATAAAATATGCATTTGTGCCTAAAATGCACTTTCAGCTCACCCCTCAAAATGGGTACCTTATAAACTTATCCAAATTGAATTCTGAAAGTTGCACATCACTAAATAGGCCAAATGAAAGGTGTAGGACATGAATCCCGAGCCTTACCCTCTGAAAATCAACTGGCTCCATTTTACCCCCTTGCTAACTAGGCCACTCAACTGACTCATTTAGGTACTTTTATAGCATGCAGAGAAATTTTTTGAAATGGGCCTCTAAAATTGACTCAATTTTAAATAGTCCCAATAGGGCTTCTTAAGCAAGAATTTGAAAATTAGTGGGTAATCACCCACTCTCCATTTTTGGAGTCAAAAGAATTTTGAAAAGAAAAAAAAAGATAGATTGGGAGTGGAGAATTTGGCTAAAGGGTAGAAAGAGAAGACTTGTAGAATTGGGCTGCTCATCCTCAACAAAACTAGCATACCTTTGGGTAGTTTAAGGTTGGTTTTATGTTTCCTTATAATGTTTTCTTATTACTTGTTGTTTGAAAGAAATGCTTGTGTAAAGACTTGTTTTCGTGCTTACATTTCTTGGAAATTTATTTGGTGTTTTATGCTTATGCAATGTATGTGTTTTGGGAGTAATCAAGACCTCCTACTCTTGGGAGAGAGGAGGGACTTGTTGGTGGTAGAAGTGACAGCCCTCGAGTGAGAGGCTCTCGATATGAGAGTCATCACAAGGGATTTTATGTGACCCTTGCTGTATGACTTGTTTATGCATTGGGGGTCATAAGGAGGGAAATAAGGAATGAATGCCTTGGGGGGCATAAGGAATATGGGGTTGTGATACTTGATGTATTTGGTTTTCCATGAGGTGGCTACATGTTTTTTGTCCATACTTGCAGTCTCCTCAGGGTACTTGGTCCACTACCACCCTTGAAAGGACATCACCAATGTGTGGTGTAGTGTAGCCCGGGTTGGGATTGTGATTGAGTTTGTGTGTTCTTTTTGTCTACTTCATGTTTGCATGTGTGTCACCTGTCTAGGGCTTGGTTCTCCGAGCTCGGGGGTGGCTACTAGTTAGCCTAGGCTAGGAGGTGAGCACTCCTTGGTCATAGTTTTGATTTATTTGCAGGTTGTTAAAAGAAATATCAGGGCATGCAGTTATGGTGGAAGATATTGATTGAGGAAAATTGTTGTAAATGTAATTAATACCCTTTGAAAAGTCCTCATTTGTTTGAAATGAGAGGCTATTTGTAAAATAACAATAAAGACTTGGGGATATGTTAATTGTTATATATATATGTAGAAATTATCATGTTATTTTGCAGAAAAGATAAATGGTTTATTTCTAAGTTCTAGTCCTAAAGTTGAGGTTGAATCTTGTAGAGTATTTAATATTTCTTGAAAGGAAATGAGTTAAATTTTATTCTTTTATTTAATTGAAAAGAAATAGAATTGATTTGGCATGCATGCAAAGGCTGAAAATAAAAGCATTTAGGACTATACATGGAAATGTGAAAGTATTTTAATTAAATATGTGATTTTAATTTATCTGTGATTTTATTTTACATGCAGAAAAAAAAAAATCTAAAATTATCATAACCATCTCTATAGTTTAATTTAATAAATTCTTTATTTAATATAGTTGTTGTTTTAGGATTAGTTAATTCTGTTATTTACTTTTATTGCAGAAAATACATCTAGAGTAAATAGTCTAATTAATTTAAGTAATATGCTATTTATCTAGTTGCAGTTTAAATTTTATTAAATTCTGACAATATTTTACTACAGAAATTACATCTAAAGTCATATAGTTATTCTTTGATTTATAGAATTTGAAATTTAAAAAAATACGATGACTATAACTTAACTGGTAAGAATGTTTCATATACAACAATATCATTATCTATTTACTCAAAAAAAAAAATACCATGATCCAATATGCACCAAAAATATATATATAAATATATATATAATAATATAATAATATATATATATATAGATGAATATATATTAAAAGATATATATATATATATATATAGTTTAATCAATAAAATAAAAAAATATTTAAATAAACTTAAAAAAAAAAAAATTTATTTGCACACATTATCGGGGGGAAAGTCGGCCAAGGCCGAGCCCACTGTGCACTGCACAGTGGACGGCGTGGGCCAAAACCACTGTGCATTGCACAGTGGGAGCCTCGACCATGCCATCCCCCACACAACGCTTCGCCCCCCCACCATGGCCGCCGCCAGGGTCTTGCTATTCGGCCCTGCACACAGAAAACCTAAATAAAAATAATAATAATATGAAACCCTAGCCTAGGTAGGGCTAGGGTAGAAGTGTGTTGATAACAAAAAAAAAAAAGTTTTAAAGAAAATAATAGGAGAGCCTATTATTATAGAAAAAAATAATAAAGAGGGTTAGGGTTGCATGGAGATTGAAAATATATATATATATATATATATATATATATATATATATATATATATTATTATATATATGTGTATATATATTATTATATATATGTGTATATATATTGTATTATTATATATATACATATATATGTATATATCATATTATAATATTATTGCAAGGTTGTAAATAGATATATGAATGTATATATATATCTAATGATATATATAATTATAAAAGTGGAGATGATATGAAATAAATATTAATGGGATTAACGCTTACCCTTTTATAATAAAAGAAAAAGGTGATTAAGTATTAAATATTAAAAGGGATTAATATTATTCTTTATTTTTAGTTGAGAATATTGAGATGTCATAAAATAAATAATAACGGGGTTAATATTTATTTTATTGAGATAATTGAATTAAATTTTAATGCAATTAATATTTAATCGTGAGTCTAAATGGGATTGAAATATTTATAAATTGAAAACTGTGGATTATTATAGAATTTTAATTAATTTAAATTTAGGTGTTTGAAAATTAAACCCCTAGGAAATTCAAATCCTAAATGTCTCTTAATGGGCTAATGGGTAAATTTTTAACCCTCCTAGACATAGATGCATGTGATTAAACACTATAGGAAAATATGCATTTGCAATAATGATCGACCCTTTAGTTGGCCTAGTTTAATTTACTACTTAAGTTTTGACAAGTAAAGTTGGAGGCACTCTTAAAACTAATCATTGGAACTCCGCTTTTAATTCAATACTTTTGGTTACTTGAACTAGTTAACTCTAAACATAGGTAAGACAAAACATGTTGTAGCTTTTTATATTTGTCATTTTAATGCTTTTAAAAGTTATGTTTTAAAAAAAAAATTATCCCGTTCTTGCCCTAAATTTTGGGCACGACATTGGCAAATCAAACAATAATTAATGGTCAATGTGGCAATTGACCTTCCATTGGGGCTTGTAGACCCATTTAACATATGACATAGAAATTCCATACCATATTCTAGCCCAACACTATCAATGGCCCCATCATCAGTCTTCTTGGCCAGCTCGGGACACGTGGCATCATCTCATGATGCCACAGTCCATAACCTTCTTGCAACTTCTATCCCAGGGATACGAGGGCCATTAGATATGTTCACACTTTACTGTGCAACCACAGTGCCCACTAACCTTTGCAAATTAAAAATTGAGCACCTTTTCACCTGGATCATAACATCAACATCCACTTGAAACATGTGCTAATTGATGGAGCCATTAGTAAACCAGTCTTTACTTCCTAAGAATTGGTAACATGAGATCTTGAAAAGTCAAACCACCAACTTGCCCCTCTCCGTGAGAACACATGGCATCCTCTCATGATGTTGCGGTGTTTATCTTCCCTACACTTTCGACCACGGGGAAGCGCAGACCATCAGATTTAAATTACCTTTATCCACCAGCCGAAATACTTATAATTTTTAGACTTAGGAAAATATGAGGGGCCCGCTGAACACGACTTAGTGCTTAGGAAATAAAATGACCCCACCCATGATAACCAACCCTTGGCTTAAGCAGAAAAAGGTAATGACAAAATATAACAAGGTTAGGGTTTTTTCTTCACATGACTTAATCAGAAAATCACAAACCCTAAACCCTAAACCTTGAACTTTGACAGAGGACAAATGAATCCAGAATGATTAATATTTTTGGCTCTAATATGAAAATTCATTTGCAATTATTTTTAGGACTATCAGATAGGTCATCATACACCACTTCTTAATCTAGACCAAAACTAAGATAAGTGGACCACCAAAATGGGAACTAGGAACATGATCCACCAACCTATAATATACTTTGCATACCATCAAGTCAGGAAATGTAGTGCAATCCTTTGTATCAACCTGAATTGATATCAACCAATTGAACATAGCTCTATTATATTTCTAAACCAAAATAGGGTCTTCATACATTATAAAAATACATCATGGTAGCCTTATTTACCATCTCGAACACCTTCAGACAAAATATGATCATCTACACAACATCTGGCTCATATATACATAGACTATGCTTGAATGTACTACTCCAAATACATCTGGACAACTTTCAGACAAGAGAGTTGACATCAATGGCAAACTGAAGGGCATATTTACAACAATCTCCCCCTATGTCATTGATGGAAACACTTCTGCCAACATATATACATATAAAATACTCCAAAAACTTCTCCAAAACTTCTCCCCATTTGACATCAAAGAAAAGGGTTGAATTATACATCAAATTTACTTTACCTAAGAAAATACTTTATCAACAAAATCTCATGCAAAATATGTATGCAACAATAATGAAATAAAATGCTCACAAAATCTCTAGGACAAGGGATATGATGTTTTTGTTAACAGTTCTTAATTCTTGCCAAGTAGAGCTTCAATCAACATCCATAGATACTAGAATCTTGATTTGGCTTTCCATATCTAGGATAAATTATTCTGCAATGTTGCAGTCTATTGGAATTAAAATAGATGCACACAAGGTTTCAGAATATTGTGAAAACGTTCACCATGCTAGTGAGATGCATATCCATAATATCTCACAACCTATGAAAATATTTCTTCACATGCTCTCTCTACTCTACCAACTCATTCAATTGTTTGTATAGACCTCAATTACTAGTCTTCCATTAGCATCCTCATCATTTTTCATGTCAATGGTTTTAGATGTCTCTAGAAATCTAGCCTCAATAGTTACAATTTTCTTCTAAATTGTACTTGTGGACTCAGGCCATGTATGATAGAACCTGTAAGATTGAATTACACTATTCACACTTTGCTCAAATTTTGCAATTCAATCCTTCAGATGATTTTGTGTCTTTGCATACTTATTCTTTAGCCATTACATAGGGTTACCAACTAGTTTCTTCTCCAATGCATTTGAAATATCTTTCTCAAGGCTTGAAACCTGACCTTTCAATATTTCAAACAAGACTCTCAATTGATCATCATCACTAAAGGAATCATCAGTCTATACATTTAGAAGTTTATCATGGAAAAACTCTAGCATATCTTCGACCAATTCTCTAGACACTTAGCTTTTTTTTGGCTTCCAAATGCAAAACATCACCTAAATGAACCATCTGTCAAGGAGTCAACTTGCCAAGATCCAACATCCCCTAAGTAATTGATAAATATAGTACTTCGGATGAAATTCTTGGTTCAATAATCATTTTAATTTTTTGTCAACTTAGAGACATTAGAAGATTCCTCTATAGGTGTTTTCTCTATCTCTCTCTATTTCTCCTGATTAATCTGAATATTTTCCGAACCTATTTCACCTTTCTCTTTTTCTCTATCTTCAGCTAACTTGTCCAACTCATCCCAAGAATTATTTATCTCAAAATTTTCTTTTATATTTACCTCTTTACCAATGTCCTCTACTATTTCCAATAATTCATTGATAAATTATTTAACCTAATCTACATTCTCTAAAATGTTTTGTTGTCCAATGTCAACCATTTGGTCTTCTGCATCAATAGAGACCTGTACAATATTCACATTGTTGAATAGCCAAAATACTGAGAGGGGAGGGGTGAATCAGTATTCCCTTGAACTTATTTAAACCTCTAAATAACCAATCACATAACATAATTCAAATGTTGTAAACAAAAAAATGGAGACATAACACATAACACTAGATTTGTACGTTGAAAACTCAATATGGGAAAAATCATAGAGAGATGATACTCTTAGGAATAGTGTAATATGCAACTGGTTACATAGTACAAAAGGGGTGACTCACTACTGGTTTGGCTCAGTGTCCAATATATAGAAGAGGGCTTATAGCCAGATTATAGAGTATACAAAATTTGAGTTGTTGTGAGTGGATCTAACTGTTAGATTCAATGATAGTCCCATAGACACTAAGAGGGGGGGGTGAATCAGTGTCTAACCAGTGAAATGAATATTTAAACTTATTTATGACTTTTCAACCCAAAACAGTGTACCGATAAATAAGAATAAGTGCAGTAAACACAAATAACAGAGACAGCATAGAAACACACCATAACACAAGATATTTTAACAAGGAAACCTGGTGTGGGAAAAACCTCAGTGGGATTTGTGACCCACAATATTTACTCATTGGCCAATGAATAAATACTACTTACAATAGGGGCTTGCACATGTAGGGATGCCAACAACCTAGAGCTCACTGCTCAAATAAGAGTCTCACTGACTACAAAATGGATAATTAAATCCAATACAATGTACTTCTCAAAACAACATCTCTAATGCTAGGTTCAGTACTGGTTTAAGCTCAGATAGATACCTTAACCAAAAACCTTTGCTACCACTAAACAATTATTTTCTACCATACATATCTATATCATTTATTTCTATTTCTATTACAAAATGATCTATAAGATCTCATACATATATGAGTCTTTACAATATTCCATGTCGGCTTACAATAGATAATTATATTACAATAAACAAAATTTCATCCCATGTCGGCTAGAGTGTCGGTATGCTTTGTTGTCGATGTAATCTGAATGCCAGTGTAAGCGCTTGTCAATGCTAGTGTCTGCCAGTGTATGATATATGTGATGTTGGGCATGTAGAAACCTATTGCCAGTTGGTTGCCAGTTGGTTTCCATCAATGACAACATCAACTATTCTCATATGAGTGTAGAATGCCAACAATCTCCCCCTTTGGCATTGATGGCAACACTCATGAGAAAAATCCAAAACTGTTATCCAAAAACTAAAATCCAAAAAGATGTGCTCCCCCTGAGTGAGTGATCTCCTTTGTATATGCATTTTTCTCTCTACTACTCCCCCTTTGACATCAATGACAAAGGATGTCATAAATAATCAAAAGAGTACAAAAATGCTACCTCAAGGTCTGTAACCAGTTGGTTACTATTTGAAAAATGTCTGCCAAAACTAGATTCAGACTTTTCATAAACTTGTTGCTGTCAGTTAGAGTTGCCTTAGTCTGCTGGATCATATCAGTGAGATAGTGCATTTGCTACTCCGGTGATCGCTCTCCTTGAAATATTGCCTTAGATAGTTCAGCTCTTTGAGTAATCAAACTATCCAACCTTGGACCAAGTTTACTTTTGAGATCCCAGGCATTGGACCTTATTCTTGCCTTCTCTTTCTCAAGTTTCTCCAACTTCTCCCCAAAAACTACCATTTCCTGCTCAAAAACTGATATAAGTCTAGATGAACCTATCATATTGTCCGTAGTGTCATCAATTTCTTTTTGTGTCTTCTTAATCTCCTCATCAATGTCCTTTGTCAAATAGTGAGGTTTGCAGGCTTCTCTATATAACTCCTTATACTCCAAAATTGTAGAATTGAGTACTGGTAAAAGTGTGTCCAAGTGATCGGTACATTTCTTTATGGTGTTCTCAAAGACTGTGTTTTTCTCTTTGTCAATTCTCTCCTTAATGGTATCCTCATTCACCTTATCTATAGTTATTACATTATCAGCAACGAATTTGGACAATGTGTCCAATTTACCTAAAGAATCATTAATGTGCTCTATCTTACAATTAGGTGCAATCATCTTCAAGATAGGTAATGTTTTGTCAATTTCCTTAAATGCTAAGGAATTGCAATCTGTAATCCTTTTGATAAAATCCAATAGAACCTCTGTTATGTTAGTAGGTCTAAATTCTCTTGTTGATGTGCTTGGTTCTGCTATGGGTTTCTTCTCAACAAATGTTTGACCAATTACCTTCACTATATCCTCTTTACTTCCATCAGATGAATCCACTCTACTTATATTTTCTTCTGGTGGATCTGTTTGTGTTTGTACCTCTGCAACTGCTAGTTTCCCAGATTCAATATGAACCTCTACCTCAAATTGTTTCTCAGTTTGTTCAGCTGTCGATTTCTCTACTTCTAGTTGCCCTGTGCTAGTTGTCTTAACCTCTATTGGTTTCTCAATTTCTGGTTGCTTTGCTTGGGCTGGTATCTCAGTTTCCTGAGAGTCAATAATGTGTGTCGGTATCTCATAGATCTTTTTGTCTTTTAGATCATCTGCCTTAACCTCTACAATTCCTTTGTCCACAACAATGTTTATATCTTGAGTATCTATACTCATAATGAAAAGTATCTTAGACTCTGGGTTAGTATCATCATGAGTTATACCTTCAGTTGCTTTATTCAGTGGATTAGCTGTATGAACCAGTGATGTTGAAGTTAATGGAGGGATGTTATTTGTTATTTTTATAGAAGGTACACCTACTTTACCTTTTCCCTTATCTTTCTAATATACCTTGAATGTCTTTTCCACTATTGGTTTGTTTCTTTCCTCTTGCTTTTCCTTCTCAACAAAAATAATGTCCCATTTATCTATAGTCTCATTTGCAATTTCCTTAACCCTTCTAGCCATCAGGCTTACTTGTTGATGTCCACTAACAAATACTGGCTGGTTAGCTTCAGATATAAGCTCATCTATCTCTTCCTTAGAGTTTACCAGCTGTACAGCCAAGAGTGCTTCAACTTTCAACTTCTTATCCAATTCCATCACAGATAGCCTTTTAGCTTCCAATCTCATGTATAAATCGTTAGGTAAATCATCAATTACTTCTATCAAAACTTTCTTGTAGATATCTAAATGTAGAATAATACTTTCTTCAATGGTGTTTTTGTCAGAATTGTAGCATCCTAAAATTGCGACACTTGCAATTTTGACTGCATTTGGGTCTTCACGATGGCGATGCAACACGGAACCTAAATGGAGACCCCGAAACTTGTTCATGACATCAAAAACTACATTTTTCAGCACCCTGGCCTGATCCCTCCTTGCACCCTACTGTCCCGGGAGGTGGGACCATGGCACTCAGTGCCCTGGTCCTTCAGGACTAGGGCGCCCAGCGCCCTGGTCGCCCAGGACCATGGCACCCAGCGCCCTAGTCCCTGGCCCTATTTTGGGCCTGGACTCTTATGGGGCTTCGGGTCTTTAAGTTTGCAAATTGGAAAATAATGTTTCCTGGTCGGCCTAAGGTCGGGAAAATCAGTCTATCAGCCCTAATTGACAAGTATATAAACTACATTTCCTCTCCCATTTTGAGGAGGTCAAAAAAGGAAGGATATATGTGTACAAGACGCGGAAACGATATTCAAACATTCAAGCATTCAAGCATTCAAGCATTCAAGCATTTCCTTCAAGCAATTGATCATTCTAAGTCTCCATTCAAGGCTAAGTGTTGCATTCAAGACAAGGATTCAACCATTGAAGAGGAGATCACATACCACATACAATATACAACAACATCTATAACCTTCGCATGTAAGAATACAAACATTCTTACAACAAGGTACTAGTAATTGTTTTACATTACAATCATTTACATTTACAGCATTCTCATTTCTTGGTTAATTCCAAAACCGGGGTTTGACCTAAAGGCAAACCCCTCATCCCTAACCCCCCAATCATCCTCTCTTTTCTGTGTGTAGGTTGTAGGTACGCGGCTGTAATTGAAGATCTGGAATCCTTGTGCAGAGACGAACAGATCCCCCTTCGTTTCGTGGATTTTTCGGAGGACCATGTGCACGCCGGGCGCCATTGTCCCATCTTTCACTCAAATTTGTAGAACAGCACCGTCTCGACATTTTACTACTAATTCCAGGTCCGCAGCTTCATCCCATATCCCTATCTCTGTTTATAAGCGAATCTTTCCTACTTTACATGCATTCCTAGTTCAATCATTCTTTCCACATTTCTTTACAAAAGAGGGTATCCTTGATGTCATAACCCTTGAAACTCATATAGAATCCAATCTTGCATTGCGTGGGATTGGATCTTGTGGGTTTCAACCCCTCTTTTGAATGTAAAGTCTCCTCTAAGTGAAAACCATCAACCCTAGTGACTCTCCCTTCTCTCTCCTTGGAGTTGGGGAGGGGAGAACAACTAGGGTTCGATTTTTTCGCTTTAAATTTTGGTGAACCCGACGTGAACATCCTCATTCTGATTATTCATGGTTAGATCTGAAAATTTGCTTTCCTAATTATATTTCCATGTTTGATCTTTTGCAAATTTTAGAGGTGGATTGCATAAAAACCCTAAAATTTTCTTTTTAAGTAATTAAACTTGTGAAATTTTTAATTGTTAATGCTTGTTTCAGATCTACCCTTCTATTGCAAATTGTCAATTCATATTTGTGCTTTAATTCTGAAAATTAAGTGGTTAAATGTCAAAACCCTAATTTTTAAAACCTCCTTGATTCAACCTTTGACTGATAATTTCACTGATCAAAACACTTCCAAATCGGCTGTAACTTTGGATTCTGCAATAAAATCACAATATCTTTCATCCCTGAAAATTTGGAAAAAAGTTGCGAGGACCGTGTGCACCCCGAGTGCCATCGTCCCCGACATTTTTTCCAAAATTTTGGGAGCTAGATCTTACTGTATTTTTCTGCTAAAATCCAGAATTTTGGCTGATTTTATCAATTTTAACACCTTCAAAATTAAAGTCAAAGTTGGTCTAGCGATTGCTTGGATTGAGGCTTCTAATCATTCAAAAATTGGTGAAATTGAAATTCATATCAAAATTGTGTTTCTTACAGTCCTAAATCTGAAAAGTGTGTTAGCATTCATTTGAAATTTCAGTACTTTATTCAAATCTTTACAATTTGTAACTTTTGAAATTAAGTGTTTAATTGCAACACCCTTGATTTCCACTTTCAAATTCGAATTTTGCATGAAATTGAGTCAATTTTTAATTTTCAAAGCCTGTATTGCTTTCAGTATTCCCTCTAAAATCATAAAATTCAAAATTTCAGTTTCCCTCTCTTTTTCAAAATTCAAATTTTACATTTTTCAACAATCTGGGTAGGGTTCAATTTTGAGATTGCAAATTTAATTTGGCCTATCTACAGATCGTAAAATCACTCAATTTTTTTAGATTAGCTTTAAAATCATCATAACTTTCATCCCTAAAAATTTCGAAAAAAGTTGCGAGGACCGTGTGCACTCCGTTTGCCATGGTCCCGGACATTTTTTCCGAAATTTTGGGAGATTGTCCTGATTGTATTTAACAGCTTAAATCTAGGAGATTGGCTGATTTTATTGAAATTTGCTACCTCTAAAATTCAAAATCTTCTCTCTTTCTTTAGTGCATGAGTTTTACAACAATAAGCCCTAGTTATACTATTTCTGTTAGACGAAGCCTTAGAATTAAGTCTTTCCAAGGTTTAATTACCGAGGAGATGGAACCTAATTTGAATGGCCTTTTTAATGAGGACATGGGTAATTCTTCTAATCCTCTTAATGATGAAGAAGCTCTCCATGAGGTTTCTGTAGAACAACTTTCAAAATTGGATAACCAATTTGATGATTTTCGACAATGGATGTCTCAAGAATACCTTGATAGTGAAGCTCTCTCATTAATTGAGGGTCTAAAACATATGGTTCAAAGTGATAAGAATGGAATTGATATTTTGTGTGGTATTGCACACATTGTGGATTCAAATGTGATGCCTATGAAGAGTTGTGTCGAAACCTTAAGTTACACACAACCTCCTACTCAAGTTAATCATTCTATTCCTTTGACGACTTCTATTGCTAGTATACCTACTTTTACATCAAACATAATGACTACTTCAATACAAGACATTCCTCCTATGATTACCAGTCATGGGGGCAATCCTTCTTCTTCAATCAACCCTCTTCCTTCATTCAATCCTACTTCTTCATTCATTTCTTCAATGAGTGTCCCTATTATATCACCACAAATGAACATGACACAAGGGGGCAATTCATTTAACCCTTCCATTCCTCCTTGTAGTGTTCCTCCTGTCCAATCATCTCCAATGACTAACTATCATAGTGTCCCACCACCTTACTCTCTACCTTCTTTCAATAACATAATACCTCCATCACAATCTAACACATCCAATATGAACTCTTCAACTGAAGCGACCATTAACAATCTTGCACAAAAGTTCTGTTCTTTACAGCAACAAATTGCCTCTATGAATCAATTTAAGTTTAGTGTGCCCACATTTGATGTTGCGAGCCCACTTTCTCTTGACATTGTCTGAGCTATCCCCCCTAAACAAGTTGAAATTCCGCATTTGGAGCTTTATAATGGTAAGGGTGATCGTCTAACACATGTTAAGACCTTTCAAACAATATGTACCGATTTTGCTTATGACCAAAGGTTGCTTGCAAAACTGTTTACTAGAACATTAAGAGATAAAGCCCTACAATGGTATTGCTCATTGCCTTCTTATTCTATTACTTCTTTCGAACAACTTGCAAATGCTTTCATTCAACAATTTCAAAACAATATAAGTCCTAAAGTTACTTTGATTGATTTAATGCATTGTAAACAAGGTGTTAAAGAAAAAGTGACTGATTTCATTGGTAGATATAAGCATTTGTATGCTCAGATTTCTTTTCCAGTGCCTGACAATGATATTCAAAGAATCTTTATTTCTAATTTACAAAAAGATATTAGAGAAAAACTCCTATTTTTTGAGTTTACTTCTTTCCAACAGTTGTGCGCAACTCTTCACAATTATCAACTGACTGTGAGTCAAATGGGACAAGCAAATCCTATGGCTCCAAGTGATAAGGGTGATAGTAGTCAACAACCATTTGGGAAGTTTAAACCGAACAGAGAATCCATTAAATTCAATGAAAACATCATCAACAACAATGTGAATGCGGCATCAGGTGTGCCTCCTATTTCTAAGTTTTTCAGGAAAGAAAGAAAGTTTACTCCTTTGAATGAATCATTGCATAGTATTATGAATAAGTTATTGGAACAAAATGTGCTTACTCTTCCTCCTATAAGGCAAATAGATCCTGCAAATATTAATTCACCCTATTTTGATAACAAATCTTTTTGTCAATTTCATCGTCATCCTAGGCATGATACTGAAAAATCTTTTGCTTTAAAGGGTAAAATTCAAGATTTGATTGATAATAACACTATCTCTATTTCTGGTGTGAATGATAAAGGCAATACATCTGTAGCTCCTCCTAACCAAAATCTTAAGATTTTTACTAATCCATTGCCTTCTCATACCTCTAATGCGATTGATACTACTGATTCCTCTATCTCACCTGATGATCTTGTGTCCATGACTCCGAATGTGATTAACTTTGTAGAGCAACAGAAAATCCCTAAAGAACCTTACATCACCTTTGATTCTAGTGAAACTATCCGGGCAACTGATGGTCCTTTATATATAGTTGCAAAAGTCAAGAACACACCTTGCCGTGGAGTGCTTATTGATCCTTCTTGTATGGTTAATGTCATTACTGAAGAATTTCTTTTTACTTTGCAATTGAATCAAGTGATCTATGATGAAACAAATGTCGTTGTGAAACTATTTGATGCATTTTCTTCTCCTGCAATTGGTTCTATTACATTACCTATTGAGGTCCATAACAAACCCCTTGCTATGGACTTTGCTATTATTCCATCATCCGAACAATTTCGTGTGAAGCTAGGCTATCCTTGGTTGTCTTCCATGAAAGCTATTGCTTCTCCTATTCACAAATGTTTGAAATTTCCCCATAAGGGTGAAGTTGTTACTGTCAATCACAGTCTCTTTAAACTAGCTGAAAGAACTTCTAGCGTTCCTATTGATTACTTTTGGCCTAAACAATTCCAATCTCTTCCTCCGCGGAGTGATCATCTTTTCAAATCTTATCAAAAGTGGAAAAAAGATATGATCCTATCTCTAAGTGAACCTAGAACTCCCAAACATGACATTCCTATCGTTCTTGAGAAGGAAGTTCTTCCTTTGAAAAATAAAACTAATGTCTTTCCTCAAGAAGATTCCCAACCCATCCCTATGGATGTGACTATGCCTATGATTAATAAACTTCCTAAAAGTAGACCTATCCCTCCTCATCATGATGGACTTGGTCTCCTTCCTAAACCAAATATTCCTCCCTTATATGGAGTAGTTCCTCCTCCTTCCTCTTATAGAGAGAAGAGACCTTCCTCTTCTCCTATTATTCAACCTAAGAGACCACAACCTAAACACCCAAGTGATAAGGATGAGAACATTCCTCCTCCTCAATCTTTTCAACTTCCTACTAAGACTAGATGGAATCGTTCTGCACGTGAATGCCGACGAAAGTGTCATCTTAGAGCTCAGGCAGCTACTTCTCAAACTTTGCAATCCCCAAAAACACCTTCAACTAATATTATTCCATTTTCTCCTCAGTGGACGAATGAGCCAAAATCTCCTAAACATAAGATGCATGATGGTCTTGATCCTGTGTGAGTTAAAGATCCTATTTTTATAAATCTTGATGATGATATAGATGAAAATGTTATGCATGATGAAAATGTTACTCCTATTCATTCTGATAGTGAATATGAACATGTTGATGTTGATAACCATCTATCTAACGAATTTTCTAAAGCACTTATCCTAGCTCCTAGACAAGAACACCGTGGCTTGGGACATGAACATAGCCCTTGTTTGGATCTTGTGATAGCTCCATCTGCGGTGTTGGATGTTCCTTCTCTAGCGTGTTTCCTACCTTCCCAAAATATTGATCAGCAAGATCGGGGGATGGATGACGTGCTAGACTAGTTTCATTAGCATAGCAGATTCTCTCCTCCTCTCTTGATTTTGTGTTACTTCTTCTATGTGTTACTCCCATTCTTCTATTTGTTGTCCTTAATGTTGTCTACTTGAGGACGATGCAAAACATTGAGATCTCTTTTGGTCTCTCTCATGTTGACTCAAAAGACACATGTGTTCCCTTCTTCTAGGTGACCTTCCTTTATTGGGGAATGAAGAACATTTATGCATACATACATATGATATACATGAATTATCATACAGCATACTGACCCCGAGGAAAGCAAAGTCACCTTGCGCTTTGTGTTTTGTGTCTATTATCCTTGGGCTTATCTCACACTTGGGGGCTAAATCCTTGCGATAACGTGCTCCTTTCTCATTTCTTATATGTATCACTACCTTAAAGCAATCACCCCCGGTGAGGCATGTGCGATCGCTTTAACGTAGGGGGGCATACATCCCGTCCATATCTTTTCAAGATACTTGAAAATTTCTTGGCAAATTTAGCTTTGCCTTGAAAATTTTTGATATCTTTCTTGCATGACTCATAGTGAGGGAACCTTACTACTGACAGTCATGGTTCTCCCTCGTGATCTTCCCTTTTACTTTGTCAATTGAAGTCGTAAGATCCTTAGTCCACTGGGTTCTTGGTGTATCTTGCCTCCTTGACGTGGTGAAATTTTTTCAATGCTGTTTCCTTGTACTTTACCAGAAGTATGAGCGTACGCTTATACTCTCGCTAAAGTGGGGGCTAAATGTAGTGTCCTAAAATTGTGACACTTGCAATTTTGACTGCATTTGGGTCTTCACGATGGCGATGCAACACGAAACCTGAATGGAGACCCCGAAACTTGTTCATGACATCAAAAACTCCATTTTTCAGCACCCTGGCCTGATCCCTCCTTGCACCCTGCTGTCCCAGGAGGTGGGACCATGGCACCCAGTGCCCTGGTCCTTCAAGACTAGGGTGCCCAGTGCCCTGGCCCCCCAGGACCATGGCGCCCAGTGCCCTGGTCCCTGGCCCTATTTTGGGCCCGGTCTCTTATGGGGCTTCGGGTCTTTAAGTTTGCAAATTGGAAAATAATGTTTCCTGGTCGGCCTAAGGTCGGGAAAATCAGTCTATCATCCCTAATTGACAAGTAGATAAAGTACATTTCCTCTCCCATTTTGAGGAGGTCAAAAAAGGAAGGATATATGTGTACAAGACGCGGAAACGATATTCAAACATTCAAGCATTCAAGCATTTCCTTCAAGCAATTGATCATTCTAAGTCTCCATTCAAGGCTAAGTGTTGCATTCAAGACAAGGATTCAACCATTGAAGAGGAGATCACATACCACATACAACATACAACATACAACAACATCTATACCTTCGCATGTAAGAATACAAACATTCTTACAACAAGGTACTAGTACTTGTTTTACATTACAATCATTTACATTTACAGCATTCTCATTTCTTGGTTAATTCCAAAACCGGGGTTTGACCTAAAGGAAAACCCCTCATCCCTAACCCCCCAATCATCCTCTCTTTTCTGTGTGTAGGTTGCAGGTACGCGACTGTAATTGAAGATCTAGAATCCTTGTGCAGAGACGAACAGATCCCCCTTCGTTTCGCGGATTTTTCGGAGGACTGTGTGCACGTCGGGCGCCATTGTCCTGTCAACTTTCGCTCAAATTTGTAGAATAGCACCATCTCGACATTTTATTGCTAATTCCAGGTTTTCAGCTTCATCCCATATCCCTATCTCTGTTTATAAGCGAATCTTTCCTACTTTACATGCATTCCTAGTTCAATCATTCTTTCCACATTTCTTTACAAAAGAGGGTATCCTTGATGTCATAACCCTTGAAACTCATATAGAATCCAATCTTGCATTGCGTGGGATTGGATCTTGTGGGTTTCAACCCCTCTTTTGAATGTAAAGTCTCCTCTAAGTGAAAACCATCAACCCTAGTGACCCCCTTTCTCCTTGGAGTTAGGGAGGGGAGAACAACTAGGGTTCAATTTTTCCGCTTTACAAGAATCATTAAAAGAATTATACAATTTGTTTACATTTACCAGATTACCTTCTTGTGTAATCTGATTCAGTAGTTCATCCAGTGTAGGGGTAACCGATGTTTGTTTCTTCTTTGGTGTAAGCTTCTTATGCGGTTCCCTAACTGCATGTTGCTTCTTCCTCAGTGTCCTTTGTTTTCTTAGGAGGAGGAGAAGGTAGCGGTAGGGTTTTCCTTTTTCTTTCTACTCTCTTAAACTCAGTAGCCTTGCCATTGTCAGTATCAAAAGATGTTACAACCAGTGAAACATGCACTTCTAGTTGCAATCCTTTAAGCTCACTAGCTGATATACCACTGATATTCATGACATTTTCTTTAATTTCACTAGCCTTCTTAGAGGCATCTCTGATAAACTTGTCTCTTTTCTTCCTTTCTTTCTGCATAGATACATTACATGCAATAGTTTCTATATTACCAAATATTCCTTCGGACGGCTCCCTAGGTGCATCAAGTAGGGCTTTTGCATATGTTTCCAAAACAGGTAGGTCTACCTCATAGCCCATCTCAGTAACCCAAATGGTTCTAGGGCTTACTACTTCCATCCAATTCTCATCTCGCTTAATGAAAAAACATATTTGCTTGCCATATTTATCAACTATGTTCTGTGGTAATCTCTCTCTTGCTCTCATCTTAGTTTGAAATGTTTTGAAGTAATCTGCAATGTTCTTATCATAGTCAGTGCCCATACTGGTGAAAGCTTCTTGTATCTATTTTCCTACTGGGATGTCATAACCAAAATCCTTGTGACCTATGTCGGGTATCTCTTTGGTAAATTATAGCATTAAGCATACTAGTAGGTTCCCAAAATGGAAAGTACCTTTCTTATCTCCCTTAATCTTCTTCAAATTGTCAATTAATTCATCTTTGAGCCATTCACAAACATCTATCTTAGCATTATTGTTCACCATCTCATATGCACCATGAATACAAAGACTAGAAACAAAATTCAGTCTATTTGCATGTGTTTCTTTATATCCAAGTACCATACTCACATGTCACATTTATATCCTTTACATAATTGACTCTAAGTGATCTGCTATCAGATGTGGCTCTAGTTAAGCTTGTCACATGCTTGTTGGGTATTTTTTTGGTTTTATCAGGTCTACTACCAGTTGAAGGTAAACTAGTAATTGCCCTAATAGCTTCCTTGGTTATTTTGCAAACTGATTCTAGCCATATGAACTCTCCATGGACTTTGCTTAATACAAGTCTTACAACTTCCTTAGGAAATTCGAGAATGCTCAGTATTTCTACAAAACCTAAATCTTCCATAATATTATGTTCAGGTTTAATTACACCTTGTTCATCGGTAATGACCTCATTAAACATTTTCTTCAAATCCTCAGTCCTTAGGTCTTCTATGTTGCAATGTATGTAGATTCTAGAGTCTTCAACAAATGCTACACCCTTCAAAATTTTTGAAAAAGCTCCAACAGAATCATCCTTCTTTGCAATCTCGGGGATAATCTTACACATGGGTCTAGGGTGTTTGATGTTAAGTTCTAATACTAAATGTAAAGTACAGATGCCAAGCTAACAAGATGAGAGGGGGGCTGAATATACAAGCTTAATCTTCCATAAAATCAACAGATTCAACCTCGGTAGCTTTAATAGATATATGTAACCAAAACTGTAAAACATGCAAACTTATAAACAGATAACATCACAATACATTCAACACCAGATTTAACATGGAAACCCAAATAGGGAAAAACCACTATGGGATTTCGGAACCACTAAGAAATATACTCTTCTAGAGTATGCTTGGTTAAAAGAAAATCTTGTTAAAGATTACAAGCACATTGCTAGATGTGACCTAGTTAAGGGATTTCCCTTAGATCTGTTAGGATCTTCACTTTGTTAGAAGTGACCTTGTCAAAGGATTTCAAACACTCAACTAGAATGTTACCTTGCTAGAGGGTTTTACAAATAAGACTGTTAAGTCTACTCGGTTAAGAGATTTTCTGTCACTTTACAAAATAACAGTAATAAGAATATATCTGCAACTTTACATATAAAATGCTAAAGTAGATTCTTATTTTCTCAATACTTCTTAGTCATAGGACTTATCTTGTCCATCTGTTGGGTTCTATACTCTGTTAATCAAACAGGTCTTCAAGCTTTTGTGCTCGGTAATCACTATGTAGCATCCCTATGCTTACATTTGCCCGCATCCATTATTTATCAACAATTCCTTATTTATAAACAATTTGCTAACTGCTGAAACTCCTTGATCACATTTCCCATGATCAATCATAGGCATCAGATCTTGAAACTTGACCAGGTTCAATGTATCCTTTGATCTCAAAACATTTTACCTTGCCTTGGAACTTGCATATATTTCTTGGAACTTGTGCTAGGGTATTGCAGTTCAATCTGAGCTGTAGATCTTCCTGTCGATCTTTCATTGTCATAGATTCTTAACAAACTTCATGCATGACATAACAATCATTTAATCAACTCCAGCTCATTAGCTTCCTTCATTAAATAACACTTTTAATCATTCAATGCATTTTGTTACTACTCGGTTGCAACTTTGTAAATACTAAACTTCACTCGGTAGACATTCTTCCTTCATTAATTGATAGCAATAACCTTAGGGTTTACCAACTAGGTCCCTTAGGGTTTACCGACTAGGTTCTTTGCTCGGTGACATAGTATAGTATTAACCTTACAATTAACAACATATGTAGGATATCAAAATAATCTAAACATCATGATCTCATCATTGTCTAACTCGGTAATAGTTGCCCATTGAATAACTTATTCCTCCCCTTATTCATCATATTCTTTTTGTGTCTTTTACCGACATCTTAATTCTCTTCAAATCAGTCTTCTCAAGATATGGCAACATCTTACTAAATCAAAAAATCAATTTCTTGACATCAATGACAAAATAATGTTATTAAGATAGTAAACATCCTTGATCAATTATATCCATAGTCATTAACAACCTTCTCAATATCCTCATTGAAATGCCAACAATATCTCATTATAATTGGAATGCCAACAATCTCCCCCTTTGTCTATTATAATGCCAACATTTATTGTTTTTAATAATGGTAGGGTTTGCATAAACTCAGGAACAGAAGATGAGGTTGCCATTTCAAAAGATAAATGCCTTTTAACTAAAGTTTTTTGAATGTCTGAAAATAACTTCACAGCTTCACCTTAGGATGCCCTTGCTGAGTTTCGTGCTCTCTGATTGCTTGAATGCTTGGTGAGTCAAAATGAGGGTTTTTTGGTACTTTATAGCCAAAAAGGTTCTTTAAAACCACATTAAATGCTCATCGATTAACTGAAAACTTAACACATCTGCCGGTAAAGAAGAAATGTATCTTCTCACCATCAACCGAGGGTAGAATGCATAATTTTCAATTTGCTGCAATACCCCCTAAGGATTATTCCTTAGTTAGATGAAGAATCTCCTACTGGTGGAGGAGTACTCTATTCTACTGATGCAGAGACAGTTTCATCAACTTTCTGATCGGCCTTCTTAATCCATTGTTTTGAAAATTCTTGCTTCATCTACCTTTTCTTTGCCCTTCAAACTAGATCCTTAATTGTTTTTCGGTGAAGCCTTGCTTCTACAAAATTTTCCAATATGCCCAATCTTGTTACATGCATAACAAGTTACATTATTCCTTTGAATAGCTTTTCCATATCCTTGACCAGTTTATGATCTGCATTGATTAGATAAATGTCCAAATCTACCACAAACATAGCATTTTACATTCATTCTGCAATTTTCTGAATTATGACCAACTTTGTTGCATTTGGAACATTTATCGATGGGTGAGTTTGTATTCTGATTATTTCTAAATCTACACTAATTTTCTCTATGACCATATTTGTTGCAATTGAAGCACTTCCCATTAAATTTATAAGCATTAGGTTGTCTTACCGGTTTGTTCTGATCTTGATTATTTGTAGTACCAGAAATTTCTCCAATTTCAAATCCAAGTCCATTTGTATCTCCATCAGGTTTCTGTCTTTTCAGCATGTCATCAAGCCTTTCTAAACTTTTCTTGAATTTATCTTTGTGTTCATTTGCAATGACCAACTCAGTTTCCAGAATTCCAACCTATCTCACTAGCTCATCCTTATCATGTTGCATGTGTATTAGATCTGTCTTTAGCATATCATTCTCATGACTAAGTCTCAGATTTTCATTTCCTACATCATTAAGTCTCCTAGTCAAGTCTTCTTCATTCTTCTTCCTATCTTCAATATCCTTACATAACCTCATAGTCATATCTTGCATTTCATTCTTCATATTAGTATTCTCTTGTCTCAATTTATTTTCAATATCTCTAAGAGTTTCCTTTTCATCATCATCATTCTACATTTTCTCATGAACTTCCTTTCTCTTGTTTTGTGCTATAACCAAGTTCTCCTGAAGTCCTTAAATGAATTCCTTAGCAGTCCTCAGATCATCTTCAAGTTTGAATCCTCTAGTACAAAGAACAACTATCCAAAGAACAAAACTGCTCCTAAAGTCAATAAGACTACTAGTAAGATGGGTTTTAAACCTGTCTGCTTTGTTTGTCACAAGCCTATTCATACTGCAAATGTCTATAGAGATAAACCTAATAGAAATGCAAATTACAATACTAATGTTAGGTATGTGTCTAGAAAGTTTGAAGGTCATTGCTACACTTGTGGAATGTATGGGCATAGACATATTGAGTGCAGATATGGAGAAAAAAATTTCGTACCACACATGCATCCTAGACCAAATGGTGATCAGATAAGGAACTTTGATAACCGGGTAAACCGGAACTAGGAAAGATCCTATGGCAACCGGTTTAGTCCATTCGAAATAGAAAAGGTAACAAACATTGTTTGCACCTTTTGTAATAACTTTGGTCATGTGGCTATGAACTGCAGAAGAAGAATAGGAAGAGGAAATGCAGGACCCTAGAGATCATCTGGTATGGTCTGTTATCACTGCAACAAACCAGGGCACTTAGAAAAATTTTGCAGATCAAGAAATAGTAAACCGGTCAACTCTTTCAAGGATCAGAAAGGCAAGCAGAAAGTTGATATTGAGGAAACCAGAGAAGATATGAATTAGATTTGGAAAAAGAAAGGTGATGACTCACCTAGAGAAGAAATTGTTCCTTCACCCAGCAAAGAGAATCCAACACTGATGACTTAAGCCTATTTAACATGGCTAAGCAGAGCTTAATGGTAAAACATCTCCAGACCCCTTGTAAAATGAGCGGGACTGAATTTTTGAATTATGAATTTTTTGTGATTTTTTTGTTGACATGTTATCAACCGATATTTCACTTAAGTGGTAGAATTAGGGTTTGTAACCTAAAGTGCGAGAATTTATTTGATGAATACTAAGAGGGGGGGTGAATTAGTATACTAAAAAATACTGTAAACAAACTCTTAAATAGTTTAGCAGATAACTGGTATAGAAGATTCACTAATAAACCGGTTAAGATAAATGCAAACCAAATAGAAAACAAAGCATTCACCCACAAGAGAACAATCACCATAACACAAAATATTTGACGTGGAAACCAAAATGGGAAAAACCACAGTGAGTAGAAACTCACAAGTAACTATCTGCATAATAGAAACTAGACCGGTTAAGGTCATACAATCTTCTTCACCAGAACAGATCCTATGAGGAATCTAGATCTCTTTTAGGAGATAAGTCCTGTTAAAGACTACCTTGTTAAAGGATTTCAGATCCATAGTTGTGAACCACCTTGTTAGAGGATTTACAAAGGCTTTGCTGGGTCTACCTGGTTAAGGGTTTCAGACTTATCGAAGATGTGAGTAATCAACAAGTGAATGATCTAGATACTAGCATAGTATGCTTGGTTATATCCTTGACAACTCATTGTTAATGCATTTCAGCATTACTTCAGTCTTCAATATCTCCACACTCTATCTCTTCACACAGACCTAATCTTCTCTGCAAAGATCACACATAACCTTATCACACATCTCTTACATCATACATGCAAACCCTAGACATGATGTCCTTATAAAGGAAATTGATTTCATGTCAGTCCAATTGTATTAGACTACAAGTTCCTAGGTTCAGTGCATTTGGACACATTTGGTAACATGACACAAAATCACCACCAAAGTGTCGGTGGATGATAACTCATCACACATTACAGAAATGTCGATTGGTAACTCATCACAGAGTAATACCAGTTAATACAATATACTGATTACCAGTTGTCAAAAATGAAGACAGGAAAATGTTAACTAAAACTTTGTTCCTTCATACCACTTGAGATCCTCAAACCACTTGAGGTCTTCATACTGCTTGGATCTTCATATCGCTTGGGTCTTCAGTCAATCTGCGACCGGTAAACATCTTCTGCAAAACACCGATAGTCTAAAGACTATAATACACAATACACAATACCGGTTGGAACAATTACCGGCTGAGCATAACTCATACATCAAGAAAGTGTGTGTCCATGAATGACAATCACAATATCATCAAAATGCCAACAATATCCCCCTTTGGCATTTATGGCAACACTTAGGAAAATTTTGACATCGAAGTGTTTTTACAACAAAAATATGCGATAATCAAAATTACTCCGCCTAAGCATAAACACTATCCCTTTTGCAGAAGTTACAATGTACACTACTTCCCAAAATGGTAACATGAAAGTATACATGAAATGGTAACATTCACCAAAATTTTAAGTACTACTCCCCCTTTGCCAACAATGACAAAGTAATGCAAAATAACCCCTATTTCCTTATATATAAAAATAGAGTAAATGTTCATGACAATAAGGAATGAAACTTATCAAAAATAGATTTAAAGTCCTGCATAAAAGTTTTCATGGCCAATTTCCATGACTCAAGTAATGAGGTAGCAACCTCACTTTCTGTTTGTATCTAGAATACTAGTTCTTACATTGCATCAATGGTACTCATCTCTTGAGTTACTATGATGGCTTCTAGGTTGAGAAAACATTTATGAAGAATCTGTAGTCTTGGAAAGAAGATCAGTTGAAGCTCCTACAAATATTTAGACCCATTGTTGATCTTTGATTCCATCTTAGCAGTTTGAAGCTGATAATGATGAATTGTTTGCCCATATGTAGTGAAGGAATCATATGGCATCTTGAAGTTGCTTATATATGCCTGTAACTCTGATTGGAGTTTATCTTTTTGTTTATGCACATCATCACAAAATAGATGGGGTTGGCAGATTTTACTCAACAGTAATTTGCCCTCATCCATAGCAACACAGATATCCTTCTGCTACTTCAAAAGTTGTGACCAGAGCTCATTCATTTTCTTAACTAAGGTAGTGTTGAGTGCCTTTTCATGATTCTTCTTCGCAGTGGTTGTAGCAACATCTTCCAAGCATTGTACTTGGTCCTCCACTATGGTACAAAGAAGTTTAAGCTTGGACAGAGACGAATCAGTACTGCGGAGGTTGGTACTGGGAATCAGACTGGTAAGGGTGTCAACCATAGTTTGTATGACATACTGTTCCTTCTTCCTCCGCAATGCTTTCAGTATCTCCTATGCAAGTTTTATGCTTTGAAGCAATTCAGACTCATTTGCTGATTGAAGATCAATAGGACTGGTGGTATCAACCTATTTGGGTTGATCACCGGTTGCCTTAGGAGTCTTCACTTGTTTTTTCTTCTCTTCCTTCCTTCTCCTCTTCTTCTCTTTTCTTTTCCTCTTCTTTCATCTTTTGCTCCTCTTCTTGTTTCTTCTTTAGTTCTTCCTTCTTCTTGTCCTCTTCCTCTTTTCTCTTCTCCTCTTCTTGTTTCCTCTTCTCCTCTTGTTTCCTCTTCTCTTCTTCTTTTCTCTTCTACTCTTCTTTTCTCTTATCTTCCTCTTTCTTTTTCTCTTCCTCTTTTCTCTTAATTTCCTCTTGCCTTGCTTTTTCTGCTTGCTCTTTCTCCACTTTCTCTTTATCATCCTTTTCCTTGTCCTGTTTCTCTCTCTTTGCTTTTTCTTTGTCCTGTTTTTCTTTCTCTACTTTTTCTCTGTCTTGTTTCTCTTTCTCTACACGTTCTTTGTCAGGAGTGACATCCTCAACATCTAATGCATCCACATCAATGGGATCATTTTTCTTTGTCACTCTTTCCCCTTCACTGTCAAATGCCTCATCCGGTTTGCCTGGTGATAGGTTAGGTTCTTGTTCAGCCTGTTGGCATATGGACACTCCAATGAGACATTGTGTGTGATTGAAGGTTTTGTCATTGATGGCAACCTTGCAATCCTATGGCACTGGCAAAGCATTACTCAGGAAACCTTGCAATCCTATTGCACTGGCAAAGCATTACTCAGGCAACCTTGCAATCCTATGGCACCGGCAAGACATTATACCAGCAAAGCATTACTCAATCAAAACAGTGCTTTGGAATCAACAAAATCAATCTACACTGGCACCGGCATAGAAGATGTACACTGGCACAGAAGATGTACACCGGCACAGAATATGTACACCGGCACAGAGGCCGACAAGATTTTTGATATGTAATATTTTGTTTATTATTGTAAGCCGACTTGGTAAATTGTAAAATGACTCTTGTATATAAAAGAGATCATTGTAGTCATTTGTAGGATATGGATAGAAAGCAATAAATAAATTATAAGGCAGACCTAATGTGAGAATTGTAGGTCAAGGGTATATGTAAAGAACAGAGCAAGAACCAGTACTGAATCTGGCATTGAAGATGCTATTGTAAAGCAGTACAAGATATTGGATTTGTGTAAATCCTCATTGTAAGTCAGTGTGACTTCTTATTGAGTAGTGAGCTCTAGGTAGTTGGCCTTCCTACATGTGCAGGCCCCTATTGTAAGTAATATTCTCTTATTGGCCAGTAAGTGTATATTGTGGGTCACAAATCCCATCGAGGTTTTTCCCACACTGGGTTTCCTCGTTAAACATCTTGTGTTATGGTGTTCTTTTCATGTGGATGCTTTTGATTCTGTTATTTACATTAATTCTTGCATACCGGTATACTGTTACTTTATATTCTACATATTTAGTTTTAAGAAAATTTCATTACCAGTCAGATACTAATTCACCCCCCCCTCTCAGTATCTGTGGGAACCCTAACAATTGGTATCAGAGCCTGGTCCTCTATTTTCAGAAGCCTAACAGCTTGAGGAAGATCTTGACACCGGTAAAGATGGAAAATCTGATGAAGCAACTTGAATTAGCTCTTACTGACTATGATGCAAAGAAGTTGAAAAATATCAAATTAGAAGATGATTTAAAAGCAGCTCAAGACATTATTCAGGCACTTCAAGAAAATCTTACTATTACAAGAAACAAGAGAAGAGAACTTTGTGAAAAATTGCAAAATGAAAATGATGAAAAGGAATCACTAAATGATATGATAAGCAAATTGAAACAAGAGATCATGACAACAAAAAATGAAATGCAGGATATGACTATGAGATTTTGCAAAGAGATTGAGGACAGAAAGAAGAATGAAGAAGAATTGACCAGAAGACTAAGTGATGCAGCAAATGAGAACACAAGACTTAGCTATGAAAATGACATGTTGAAGACAGATCTGATGCATACTCAAAATGACTCGAATGAACTAATGAGACAAAAAGAGATCTTGGAAAGGGAATTGGAAACTGCAAATCAACACAAAGAAAAATTCAAGAAAAGCTCAAAAGAACTTGGTACCTTATTGAAGAATCAAAAACCCAAAGGTGACACTTTTGGAGTTGGATTTGAAGTTGGAGAAAGCTTCGGTACTGCAAATACCTAGGATCAAAGCAAACCGGTAAGACCCTCTAATACTTACAAATTCAATGGAAAATGTTTTAACTGTAATAAATATGGTCATAGGGCAAATGAATGTAGATCTAGGAATTATCAGAACATCAATCCTCCCACCGGTCAATGCACCAAATGCAACAAAATTGGTCATAACTCTGAAAATTGCAGAATGAATGTAAGATGTTATGTTTGTGGAAGATTTGGTCATTTATCAAATAAATGCAAAATACAAACTGGCATAGGTTATGGAAAAGCTATTCAGAAAAATAATGGAACTTGTTATGCATGTAACAAGATTGGTCGTATTGCTAAATTCTGTAGAAGTAAAAGTACACCGGTAGATAACAAAAGTACTAGCTTGAAAGGTAAAGAAAAGGTTGAAGAGGTTAAGCAAGAATTTTCAAAGCAATGGATTAGAAAAGGTGATCTAAATATTGGGGTTACTCCTCCACCGGTAGAACCAACAAATGCTTCACCGGCAGGACAATATGATGCTCCACCGGCAAGACAGAGCAATGCTCCACCGACAGGGTGTTCTTCATCAAATTGAAGAAAATTATCTTGAGGGTTTGGTAATTTAATGACACATGTGCTATTATTCCCTCGGTTAGAGAAAAGAAGTTGAAAATTATTCATTATCGGCAAATAAAGTTGAGTTAATACATTGCCGGCAAACAATTAATGTGGTAGGTAGTAGAAAAGACTTTATAAAATAAGGTTTTTGGCTCCATTTCATTTCACCGTGAATTCAAACTTTCAGAAAGCGTGAAGATTTCCAAGCTAAGGCATTCCGAGCAAAGAGGCAAAGCACTTCAACAATCAATCCATCCAAAGGCAGAAAAAGGTATTTATCATCATGGCATCCTCCTCTGCACCTGAATTCATAGCAAACCCTACAATAGTCGAGGTTATAAAATGACCTAGGCCCGTGTTTGAGCTAGTTCCTGAGATAGCTAAGCAAGATGACAACACAGGCGCTTTTTCCAAAATTCCAAAGGGTGTTGTTTATGTAGAAGACCCTAGAATGTATATTCATTGCAACATAGAGGAATTAGGTGATGAAGAAATAAAAAACATGTATAAATCTGTTATATGTGACAATGCCGAAAATGTGAAACCTGAACATAAAATTGTTGAAACCCTAGGATTCACTAAAATCCTTTGCATTCCTGAATTTCCCAAGGAAGTGGTTAGGATAGTTCTTAGCAGGGTACATGGCTCATTCTTTTGGCTTGACTCAGTGCATTAAATTACAAAGGTAGCTGTGAAAGTAGTAATAGGGTTACCTTCCACCGGTACCAGACCCGACAAAACCAAGAAGGTCTCCAATGACCTAGTAATGAAATTAACTGGTGCAACATCTAACAAAAGATCATTGAGGGTTAATGATGTGACCGATACAAATGTGAGATTCATTAGCATGATTCTAGGTTACAAAGCAACTAGTGCAAATAGGCTTAACTCTGTTTCCAATTTATGCATAAAAAGTGCTTATGACATGGTTAAGGACAATGTAAAAATTGATATCTGTGAATGGTTAAAAGATGAGTTAATTGACAATTTGGCAAAAATCAAGAAGGATAAGAAAGGAACCTTTAGATTTGGAAATCTACTTGTATGTTTAATGCTACATATAACCAAACAAGCTTCTGGTATAGGCAACAGGGATTTTGGATTTGACATACCAATAGGAAAACAATTATCTGACTTATTCAACAACATGGGTGAAAACAGAGAAAAGAATATCAATGAGTATTTTCAAGCACTAAAGGTCAAAATGAATAAAAGAATCAGACTATCACAGGAAATTGTCAACAAATACAAGGATGACATATGTTTTGTAATAAAAAAGGATGAGATCTGGATGGAAGTAGTCATCCCAAGAACAATCTGTGTTACAGAGATGGGGTATGAAACAGATGACCACATAGTGGAAACTTATGCCAAATCACTTCTGGAAGCCCCCAATGAACCAAAGGAAGAAGTATTTGGTAGTGTTGAGACCATCAAAAGTCAAATTCAATCTAAAAAGAGAGTAAAGAAAGTTGAGGTAGTTGTGAGGAAAGGAACCAGGCAAGCAAAAGCCATAAAAGATGATGTATTAAAGAAAACGAGCATAACAGAAGAAGAGTTGGCAGCCCAATAGCCTGAAACTCATCTATCACCGGTAGATACCTCCTCAGAAGGAGATATGCTAGCAACTTTCAAAAGAGTTGTTAGGAAAAGAGACCCCTCACCGGTATCTACTCCTTCACCTAGAAGGACAAGACAGAAGCAACAAGGTGTAAGGTCTCCAGTCAAGAAAGCCACACCTAAGAAAAAGCTAACCCCCAAAAAGAAGAAGACAAACACCGACTTGGCCCCTTTTGACATATTACTGAATGAGATCACAGAGGAAGGTAAATTGAAAAACATAGGGAAAAACTATGACACCCTATCAGATAATGAGAAAGGACAAGTTGAGGAAAGTGTTATATTACACATGGACATGTATAAAAAGTTTTTGATGCAAGTCCTAAATGAAATTCCTGATGAATTATATAAAAGACTTGAGGCCAAAAGGCAAGGTATAGTTGAGTTGGATAAGAAAATTAAAATAGAAAAATTACTTGCAGTATACCTGGTCAACTCACCTAAGGAAATTGATGATTTGATAGCTCAGGCCAACTGGACTATTTTTTCCACTGCACACCAGCAAATTTCACTAATGGCAGGTAGAGTTACAGAAGTTTCAGAGAAAACAAAAAATGGTTGGGATATATTCTTGGTTGAAAAAGAAAAACAAGAAGAATATAGGAATCCCAAGCCCATTCTGGTATATCAAAAGGACAAAGGGAAAGGTAAAGTTGGTGAACCACCAAGTATCAAGATTAGAGACAACTTACCCCCACCTCCTTTAAATACTCCATTGGTAAAAACAACAACTGCAGAAGATCAACTGACAGCTGAGAGCATGGACACAGAGGATAATAATCCTAATCCTGAAGTCCTATATACTATGAATGTTGATACTCAAAAAATCAACATAGTGGTAGATAAGGATACCACAGATAAATCTGATAACAAAGAGCAACCGGCAATAGAAAACAAAGAGCAACTGGCAACAAAAAACAAAGAGCAACCAACAACAAGAAACAAAGAGCAACTGGCAGCAGATTCAGATAAAAAGGTGGAATCTAGAACACAAACAGAGCAACCAATAGAGCTAAAGGCTCCAGAACAGATGCCACTAGTAAGAAATGATGTAGGAAAAACTGTGCTTAAAGAGATGGAGACACAAACAGACCTACCAGAGGTCAATACCAGCATGGTCACTTCCATTGGCACTCAGTCTATTGGGTCACCATCAAATGTAATAGAGGTATTGCTTGAATCTATCAAGAAAATAACTGATTATAGCTCACAAGCCTATAAAGCGATAGATGATTCAATTCTAGTTTTGAAATCAATAGCTCCAAATTGTAATATAGCCAACAAAGATTCTTTAGGCCAGTTGGATACACTTTGTAAATATATTTCTAGAAATTTTGAGCAAACAAAGGTAGAAACTGTAAAGGAAAGTGTAGAAAAAGAGAAACAGAAATTCTTTGAGGAAGGAATAAAGAAGTGTAACAAGGAATTTGACACACTTCTACTGTAACTGTGCAATTTATTGAAAGAGTACAAAACTTTGTACAAAGATACCAGTAAGATAAACTTTTTGACCACGGATGTAGACAATAAGATGAGCAAGGTACAGGAAGAGATCAATAAACTTTTTGATAATTTTGTTAACTCACCTGATCCATTATCAGTTTTTGAAGAAAAGATAACAAATTTTGAGGAAGAATTACTCAAATTAAAAAGAGAAAAAGAGAAAATAATAAACAAGGCAAAAATTTTGAGATCTAAACTAAGTCCAAGATTGGACTATTTAGCATCTCTACATAAGGAAATCTCAGAGGCACTAACACAGCATAGCAAAACACCAGCAGAGCACTTGCAGCATCTCACCGGTACAGTATACAGAACTGAGATAGCAATAAAGGAGAGCAAGAAGTTTATGGATGACATAAACTTAATTTTGGGAGATATTCTTCAGATAATAACTACCCAACTACAAGGTTGAGGTTATGAATTGGTACAACTAAAAAATCTACTAACCTTTGTCATTGATGCCAAAGGGGGAGTAGTAGATGAGAAAATTCAAAACATAGGGATCACATGCTCAGGGGGAGCTCTCACATTTTTGGTAACATTTTTTGGTCTACACATTTTTGGATATCTTTTTGAAATTTCTCATGAGTGTTGCCATCAATGCCAAAGGGGGAGATTGTTTGCATATGGACACTCCAATAAGACATTGTGTGTGATTGAAGGTTTTGTCATTGATGGCAACCTTGCAATCCTATGGCACCAGCAAAGCATTACTCAGGCAACCTTGCAATCCTATTGCATCAGCAAAGCATTACTCAGGCAACCTTGCAATCCTATGGCACTGGCAAGACATTATACCGGCAAAGCATTACTCAATCAAAATAGTGCTCCGGCATCAACAAAATCAATCTACACCGGCACCGGCACAGAAGATGTACACTGGCACAGAGGCCGATAGGATTTTTGATATGTAATATTTTGTTTATTATTGTAAGCCAACTTGGTAAATTGTAAAATGACTCTTGTATATAAAAGAGATCATTGTAGTCATTTGTAGGATATGGATAGAAAGCAATAAATAAATTATAAGGCAAACCTAATGTGCGAATTGTAGGTCAAGGGTATATGTAAAGAACAGAGCAAGAACCGATACTGAATCTGGCATTGAAGATGCTATTGTAAAGCAGTACAAGATATTGGATTTGTGTAAATCCTCATTGTAAGTCAGTGTGACTTCTTATTGAGCAGTGAGCTCTAGGCAGTTGGCCTTCCTGCATGTGCAGGCCCCTATTGTAAGTAATATTCTCTTATTGGCCAGTAAGTGAATATTATGGGTCACAAATCCCACCGAGGTTTTTCCCACACCGGGTTTCCTCATTAAACATCTTGTGTTATGGTGTTCTTTTCATGTGGATGCTTTTGATTATGTTATTTGCATTAATTCTTGCATACTCGTATACTGTTACTTTATATTCTCCATATTCAGTTTTAAGAAAATTTCATTACCGGTCAGATACTGATTCACCCCCCCTCTCAGTATCTGTGGGAACCCTAACACAGCCTTCATATTGGCTTCAGATACTTGGTGTAACCTGACAATAGCTTTAGCATGTAAATGTGTGTCCTTTTCCACTTCAGAAGCTCTGCCTTCTAGCAGTCTAAGTCTTCTCCTTCTCATGAGGAAGAGGCCTTTGTTCTTATCTATTATCTCAAATAATTCTGAATTAGAAGCATCAGGAAAATATTGTGCAAAAATTTTCTCTCTAATCTCCTATTCTCTTTCAATGGCAATGCACCATTTATTATCTAAAGAATCTGTAGTAACCGATCTAATCTCTAACGATGACCAGTCATTTACACATAATATTTGATGACTTCCTTTTCTACTTCTTCTTTTTTATTATCAATAAAATCATCAAAATACTTCTTTAAATCATCGAACACTTTTCTCCTAATATTCTTAATAGTCCTTTGACAATGTGTCATCAGTTTATAGGAGGAAATATATATATTTACCGGTGTTGAAGCTGCAGGGACATTACCGGTAGATTTTGCCTTCTTGCTTGATTGTCTTGTCTTCTTTGTTTGGATCTTTGGTTCAATGTCCTCTGATTCTGGTGAGTTGGTTTTGGTTTTCTGCTTCCTCTCAAAGACTTTAGCTGGAACAACCTCAGGTTTCTTCTTAGCTGGTGACCGCTTGGTCACTTTCGAATTGGCGAAGGTAACCGATGGCACTGCTTTGTCCTTTTTCTATTTTGGTTCTTCAACCAGTGTGACCCTCTCCAAGTAGGTACTAGCTCTCTTTTTCTTAGCATCTAGTGGTGAGGCAAGTGGGGTAGAGGCATACCCGATCAATAGGTCATTCACCACTTCATAACCCATCGGTTCAACCACTTCCTTTCTTGGTTCCACCACTTCCATTATGCACTCATCTACCTTTATTGTGAAGCAGATGTCATCTTTATAATCCTTCACAATATCATCAAATATCCTCATTCTCTGGTTTATTTTCCTCTTGAATTCATTAAAATACTTGTTCAAAACCTCAGAATATCCGATTCCCACTACTTGTAGGCTCTCCTTGATTTGTTTGGAGACCGGTAGGTCAGCAAACCATTGAACATCACCTACTCCAGGGAAAAAACCTTGAAAGTAAAAGAATAAGCTGACCAAAAGTTGTCCAAACCTAAACCTTAGAGAATTATCCTGTTTGATGGACTTCAGGTTCAATAGCAATTGCTTTTGCAAACAGGTACATAAGTCAAATGTAGTGTCTTCCTTAATCATCTAGTAAGTAGGGACATAGTTCATTCTGCTGGCATAGAATATCCAGTAACCAATCACCATGGAAGCATACTTCACCAGATCATCTTTGATGGTGTTGATGGTCATCGCCCATTGGTCACTCAAAGAACCAGTGAGCTTAGTCATTTCAGTCTTGGTGACCTTCCTTAGAGGTGGCATCTCTCCAATATTACAAAAACTGGTGACAACATGAATTGCTTCCGGTGTAATGTCATGTGTCCATTCAAGATACATTTTATCACCATGTACTCTGCTGAGGATGATGCGGATATGTTCTTCTATGAACTCTTCTAGAAAGTACACCACATTGTGCAGTTTCATCTTCTCAAGGACACTATATTCAAGTTTGATCTTCTTATCATCCCCACATAATAGACTTAGCTGGGAATGAATCACTAGGGATCCTGGGTCTTCTAATTTACAGTCAATATTCCCTGAGATATCTTCCTCAACAATAACTCTGATGGGTATTTGAGATAGGGCATTATATTTTTCTTTCTTTCAAAGAAATTTAGTTGAATCTATAGGTGCACTAGAACTAGAGTGCGATGCAGAAGCCATGATAAGAAATAAATTCAAGAAATACCTTCACAATCTAAAATCTAGGGTTTAGCAATGTCGCCCACAATACACCACTTCAGTTGCTCGATTACCGCTTAGTGTTCTTCACTGATAGATTGAAAAAGATCTCGATATTCCCCTACAAGATTTTTGAATTCACTTTAAATCACAAGATGAATCTCTCTTTAGTTGCTCTGCACTTGAAAATTCTTCTCTCAAAAATAGATAAGTGAAAATGGCATCGAAAATCCCTTTTAAACAAACTTTCACCTACCATAATAAATGCATCACCGTTAGGGCACAAACCCTAATTTTGCCTTTTACCACTTCAAGTCTTCTGCTGATTGACAAGTAACATATATTAGTTAAGGTCTTTACCAATATAAACCAGGGGTTCAAAATATTTCACCAATATGCTCCCCCTAAGCCTTTTTGAAGCTCAGTTTGCTGGTTCAGAGACTTCTACACTAGGTGCAGAAACTGATTCATCTTGTGACACTTCTTCTGGTTTCTTTTTCCAAGTTTTATTCATTTCTTTTTGAATGGTTTCAACATCAATCTTCCCTTTTGGAGTGATTGGTATATCATCCAATAGGTTCTTTCTCAGTCTGCAAGTTCTGGCAGTGTGTCCGGGTGGTTTGTTGCATTGATAGCATACCGTTCTAGGTGTTCTCCATGGTCCATTATTCATACTTCCATTCTTCCTTCTACATGTTAAAGCAGTGTGACCGCTACCACAACAGATCAAACAAGTTGCTCTCCAACTGGTTGCTGCTTGATAACCACCTAACTAATGGTCATAGGTATTGTACCGGTTGGGATTCTAGTTCACAGAGGGTTCCGGGATAACTCCTTGAGTCCTTGGAGGATATCTCCCAGTGTTGTGTAAAGCTGACCTACATTCAAATGCTCTATGCCCAAACTTGTTGCATGCATAGTAGTTTCCATTGAATCTATTGGATCTAGGCTTATTATTTAGAAAATAAAGAAAAATTGTTGTAGGCCTTTCTTCTACACACATTAGCAGTATGTCCTTCTTTGAGACAATTAAAGCAAACATGTTTAAATTTTTTCTTACCTTTATCCTTGGATGTTGGTTGCTTCTTTGATGCTTCAGCTTTTGTTTTAGAGGTCTCACCTTCCTCATACCTAGAGAAACCAAGTCCAGTGGTATTCTTTACTAGTTTTGTCAATTCTAGCTTTTTCTCTAGCTTAGTAGTACTCTGATTGAATTTGGCAAGTATCTCCTTTGACTCAGTAAGTTCTTTGGAAATAACAACATTAGATTCCATCAAGGTTGCATTCTTAGAAATAGCCATGTTTAGTTCACCTTGCATTTCCTCTTTTTACACTTTACTCTCTTGGAGGTGAGCGGTAAGGGCACTGATTTCTTGCTTCAGCTTGGAGATCTCATGTTCTTTGTCTTTTACCAGATCTTTAGCTTTCCTTCTATTCTCAAGCTCTTGACACATTTTGATAGTCAGTCTTTCCAACTCTTTTCCCAGATTGGCTTTGGATTCATTCAATTTTTCAACTTCTTCAACTAGGGCATCCATGTCAGCTTCATCAGAAGAGTTATTTTTAGTAAGTTCCATCAGTTTCTCAGCATGCTCTCTTCTCTTGGCCAAAGAGGCTTTATACTTGACTTTGAGTTCATCATAGGCACTCTCAGTCTGAGTGAGATGATGAGTAAGTTCCCTCATAGTGTATTCCCCCATATCTCCTTCCAAGTGGTTAGACTTGTAGAAAGGTTGGCTCTGATACCAATTGATGAATACTAAGAGGGGGGGTGAATTAGTATACTAAAAATTACTGTAAACAAACTCTTAAACAATTTAGCAAATAACTGATACAGAAGATTCACTAATAAGCTGGTTAAGATAAATGCAAACCAAATAACAAACAAAGCATTCACCCACAAGAGAACAATCACCATAACACAAGATATTTGACGTGGAAACCTAAATGGGAAAAACCACAGTGAGCAGAAACTCACAACTATCTGCAGAATAGAAACCAGACCGGTTAAGGTTAGGCTAGTTAAGGTCATACAATGTTCTTCACCAGAATAGATCCTGTTAGGAATCTAGATCTCTATTAGGAGATAAGTCCTATTAAAGACTACCTTGTTGAAGGATTTGAGATCCACAGTTGTGAACCACCTTGTTAGAGGATTTACAAAGGCTTTGTTGGGCCTACCCAGTTAAGGGTTTTAGACTTGTCAAAGATGTGAGTAATCAACAAGTGAATGATCTAGATACTAGCATAGTATGCTTGGTTATATCCTTGACAACTCATTGTTAATGCATTTCAGCATTACTTCAGTCTTCAATATCTCCACACTCTATCTCTTCACACAGACCTAATCTTCTCTACAAAGATCGCACATAACCTTATCACACATCTCTTACATCATACATGCAAACTCTAGACATGATGTCCTTATAAAGGAAACTAATTTCATGTCAGTCCAATAGGATTAGACTACAAGTTCCTAGGTTCAGTGCATCTTGACACATTTGGTAACATGACACAAAATCACCACCAAAGTGTCGGTGGATGATAACTCATCACACATTACAGAAATACCGGTAGGTAACTCATCATAGAGTAATACCGGTTAATACAATATACCGATTACCACTTGTCAAAAATGAAGAATAGAAAATGTTAACTACCACTTTGTTCCTTCTTACTACTTGAGATCCTTGAACCGCTTGAGGTCTTCATACCACTTGGGTCTTCATACCGCTTGCATCTTCATACCGCTTGGGTCTTCAGTCAATCTGTGACCGGTAAACATCTTTTGCAAAACATTGATAGTCTAAAGACTATAATATACAATACACAATACCAGTTGGAACAATTACCAGTTGAGCATAACTCATACATCAAGAAAGTGTGTGTCCATCAATGACAATCACAACATCATCAAAATGCCAACATTATTACAGTTGGTAAGTAGGATAAAAACAAGTTTTACTTTATCATTTTTACTCCAACTCTTTCAAAAAAGAAATTTGAAATGAAGGCAGAGTAGAACAAGATTGTCTCGATGTAAATTAGTGAATTGCTTTGTGATTAGAGAAATTAAGTTGAGTCAGAAGTTGAAGAGAGGCGAACGGGTGTGCATTCGAATATTTCAATCGGGAAACAGAGCGATGTGCAAGATACAAGGTATTTCTTTGTATACCACTTTAAAACTTGTTTATCTAGAATGGCATCTACTTCTAAGTCTGTAGAGAGGTTGATAATCACTGCTGGGCCTGAGGAAGCTCTAAAGGTAGATGAAATTATGTCTTATAATGCATTGTCGCAAGTCTCGAGTGGTGTTATGGTCAAAGATGACTTGTCCAGCTATATAGATTGCAAAATAGAAGATTTAGGAACTCTACACATCTATACTCAGTTGAAATCACTATGTGATAAGAGCGGAAAGATTGAAACCAAATATGCTAGGGTTTTTGAAAAAGGTTTTCATAATGTTGCCTATTTTCTTGAAGATTTTGAGGACGATCACATCAAGATCATTTTGAGTCGAGTCCACAGAGAGAATGTGTATTTGGAGAGGACTCACACAATAACCAAGGAATCTATTTGGGCTGTAATAGGTTATTTCTCAACTGGTGAAGTTCCTATGTTAAGAAGAATTTCAAAGGATACTGTCTTCAAGTTAACCAGTTCTACATCTAATAAGCATGCTTTTTCTATCAACCATATTAGAGACCCTACAGTGAAACTTGCAGCAATGGTGATAGGCTACCGGGTATTTTACTCCAGTAGATTTAACAACGTTCCATCTGCAACAATTCATACAGCACATAGAATGATTGTTGATAATGCAGATTATGATATTTGTGAAGCCATCAGAGAGCAATTATTTCAAAATTTGAAATCCATTAAGAAGAACAACACACAAAAGTTCAAATATGGTCAGCTATTAGCCAGGTTACTTTTCTATTTTCAAAACTTCCTACCGAGTATAGGGGACATTGAATGGTCCAAAGAACAACTAGTCAATGCATAGATCAAGAACAAAATTAAGGCTATGAAGAATACTTTTTTAGCTACCTTGAACAAGTATTTTAATGAATTCCAGAAAAGGATGAGAATGAGAATGAGGCTACTGGAAGATGTGGTAAAACACTTTGCAAAAGACAATCTTCATGGTTACCACTGACTTTTGCTTGATGAAAGCAATTGAACCTAGAGAGGAAGAGATGGAAGATATGATCTACGAGGTTAATCATGATTTACTAGTCGGCTATGCTAATACCCTGTTAGCAACAACTAAAGATAAAAAGAAGGAAAAATTGGACATTGTGGCAGTCCAAGTTGCACCAACTAAAACCTGTATTGCACTTGTAGCTAAAGTGAAAGGAAAGCAAAAGAATTCTGATGAAAAATCTCCTATGAAAAAGACCACAAGGGTGACTCAGAGTGTCCTAACCAAGAAGGAACCAGCTCCTAAAGTATATGTAAAGAAGGAGAATGCACCAAAGAAGAGAAATCAGAAATTGATTTTGGAACTAGAGTCTGAGGGTACAGATCTGAAGAAGAACCAAAGAAGGAAAAAGCAACCGGCAGGACACCCAAGAAGGTAAAGGTAGTGCCAAAGGCAACTACACCAATAGATATTTCTACCTCCAAACTCGACATAGTTTTTGAGAGAACAATAAAGACATTAGGAAGAAACAAGTTTGATAATGTCAAAGAATATTTTGATTCTTTTACTGAAGATGAGCAGAAGCAAGTAATCCAACAGGTAATAACTTATTTGGGTCACTACAATAGATTTCTGCATGAATTGGAAAAATATATTTCAATCTCTTTGTATAATACTCTATTACATAAATGGGAGGAAGCAATTCAATTGGAAAAGAAGATTATTGAAGAAATATTTGTGCAATATTTTCCCAATTTATCATCGGATGGAATTAGTGCTCTAGTGGAGCAATACAAAGTATATTTTGATTTTAAAGTGAGAATATTGAAGCTTCTTAATGCAAAAAGGTTAGTTGTTGAGTCTGAGACACATTAGCTAGCCTGTGTAACCAAAAAGAGGGAAGAAGTAATCCACTCTAGCAATAAGGATGATACTACAGATGATGTTCCTCAACTGGAAATGGATGAAGAGGAAATTGTTCAAGCTGACATAGTCTATCCAATCAAGAAGAAGGATGATTCCATTATTCTTGTTGATGAAGATGTTTAGGACATAGTAGACTTGTCTGGAGACATCACTGCACCAGATATGGAGCCTCCTACAATCACTGAAGTACAAGTTTCATTAGTTGAACAATCATGTATTCAACTAACAGTGGACAATGAACCAACAAAAGAACAATTGGAGAAACCCCAATCTCCACCGGTTATTGAAAATACTCAAAAGGAGTCTACTGAGAAAGTTGTCACTCAGTTACCTAAAGGAACAACATAGAAGAACACAGAAAGAGCTATCATTAAGAGTGTACCCCTTGAACCGGCGAAGCAGAAGCTACTTGAAGATGATGATGATGATTCTTTAAGTCTTTCAGGACCCATTGACATGAACACCTTGAGTGCATCTGAAATGATGAAGATTGCAACTGTTATGCAATATCGAGCACACAAGAAGAGACTGAAAGAGAAAAGGATTGAAGTAGAGACAATCTTGAATGTAGTAGAAATTTTGTATGGTTTACTACCAGAAATAGTTGTTGCACATCTTCCTACACCCATTAGCAAACCTGGTCAGTTAGTTGCAGATGCATCTAATCAAATCAAGTCGCTTGAAGATGTTGCTCAAATGTATGTTGAGAAGAGCCATAAGAAGAAATATGGAGATAAACTGGCAAAGAACATTGAAAGTGGCAAAATGGCTTTATCTCATAATAGAAGTCTATTGAAGAAAGCTATTGAATCTGGAGTAAAGTATCTTGTCTCTACCTCCAATGTTACTTTCTTTTATTCTAATATTTCTAAGAGTCAAGTTGAAACCGAGCAGGAAATAGAAAGGTTATGCAAGGCATATGTCCCACTCCGGGACCCTATTCATGCCTTTATCCAGTTTGTAGATGATTTGCATGACAGATTGAATAGGAATGATAACGAGAAGGCTAAGAGATTTGAATCTCTAAGAGAGCTCAAGAGTTAGCTCACCTCATAGGTCAATGTTCTTCAGAGAGCCTACTCCAATGTAGAAGCTATTCTTGCTACACTTGAAACCTACACGCTAGACTCAATGGAAGAATTCCATTCCTAGTTGGTGTCTATATTTGAGTATACTGATAACATACTAGAATCATGGGAAAATTCTTTATCCCAGATGAAGGATAACCTCAATGATATTTTTATGAGACTAGCCAATGCATGAACTTTTTTTTAAGTTGTAATATACACTGAACACTTTGATACAGATTTTTTATATATATGTATATATTTTACTTTATCATTTTGGCATTGCTGTCAAAGGGGGAGTAATAATATGTATGTGTGTTTTTAAAAAATTTGTATTTTTGCATTCATTAAGGGGGAGTATTTCATTAAAGGGGAATATGAGCACATGTGTACATATGTTGTGTACGCACACTTAGCAGTATTGTATTACTCTAAAAAAATTCTAAGTTTTGTCATCAATGCCAAAGGGAGAGATTGTTGGCTTGATGATGATTGTAATGTATTCATCACTTGTTGTCATTGATGAAACACTCTCACACACACATATGATTACATTGACTACCGGTGTAACTTCATTGGTGTACACTATTAACCGGTATGTTTAAGGTTCATCTCTAACTAGTACTCTGTTTCAACCGGTATGTGCATAAGAGATAACCTATGATTACATTAAGTCGGCATCAAAATGAAAATGAAGATGAAGATTGAGATCAAGCGGAAGATTCCAGGACAACAATTCACATGTTTTGTTCCAACCAGTATTGATTGTTCTAACCGGTATCTATTTTTGTGATGAGTTACCAGCACCGTTTTCTTGGCGGTCATTTTTGTGATGAGTTATGTTTACTTGTCTAGATACACTGCACCTAGGAAATTGTGTTTTGATTTCCTATGACCGACATAAGATTTGAATGTCTATTTAAAGACATCTTAGTGAATCATTTCAAACTGATAAATGATAACTGATAACTGATAACTGATATAGAAGAGGAGATTATATGAATGCTGATATGCATAAAGAGTGAAAGCTTTTGTTGAAGAGCGATAAGTGTTAAGATGAAGAGCAGTGTTGAATATACTTAGAATGATCTAATCAAGCAAGTATTGTGCTACTCAGAATAGATCAAACCATTCTTGTTGTTTTTTAATCATTACAATAGAATCAAATCCTCTAACTGGGTAAGCTCTAACAAGCTTCATTGTACAAATTCTCTAACAATGTGGTCCATTAATTTGGATTCTCAAATCCTCCAGTGAGGTTACTCCTAACAGGGTAGTACTCTTAACATGGTATAAGCTTCTAATCAATCTTGGTATCTCTAACAAGATTTGCTCCTAGCAGAGCACTTTGTAAGACCTTAACCGGTCAGTTATCTATTACTGCAGATAGTTAACTTGTGAGTTCCATCTCACCATGGTTTTTACCTATTTGGGTTTTCCACGTATAAACACTTGTGTTATGGTGGATGTGTTACTTTTTGTAGATGTTATTCTTTCATTTTGGATAGCATGTATTTTGTTTAAATGCTTGGTTAAGTTCATCTACTGGTTAGTGTTTGAAGTAGTGTTTGTTTTGGTGTCATTGATTCACCCCCCCCCCTCTCAGTGCTTTTCAAGTCCATCAGTCTTTACAATATACCATGTCGGCTTACAATAGATAATTATATTACAATAAACAAAATTTCATCCTATGTCAGTTGGAGTGCTGATATGCTTTGTTGCCGATGTAATCCGAATGCCGGTGTAAGCGCCTGTCGGTACCGATGTCTGCTGGTGTATGATATATGTGATGTCGGGCATGTAGAAACCTATTTCTAGTTGGTCACCAGTTGGTTTCCATTCAATGGCAACATCAACTATTCTCATATGAGTGTAGAATGCCAACACTAACATATGCATAGAGTACAGTTCTCTTGAAGTACATAAATTGTCACATGAATTCATTGTATTGAACTTGCACACAAAACATAACAACAATAGTACATCAAAATAGTTGTTTTTAACAACCATGCCTCTATCATATGATATCCCCAATGATATATATCTGCATCATTTGATTGTCATGTTGGCTCAACTGGAATGGATGAGATTGGAATTAACCACACGCTATAGTAATTCGAGTGTCTTCATGTGATGTTGTCTATCAGCTACAAACTAGAGGAATACACATTTCAACATATCCAGATGGGACCGGATCTAAATATATCTTGAAACATGTCCAAAAATCATATCTAGATCAACTTCTAGTAACACAAAATATCAAACCTCAAAACTGTGCATACATGGTAAGAAAATGATGAAAACTTTCTAGATCGGATCACATACATACATGCCAGATGACATCAATGACAAAAATGACAAATAGGCCAACAATCTCCCCTTTGTCATTGATAGCAATATATAGGTTATACAGAGTAAGTTTGTTGAAATAATAACAGGAAACGACAGTTTTTGCATGAAATGAAAAAGAGTAATTAATTTCTAGAATTACTCCTACTACTCCCCCTTTGACAACAATGACAAAGGGTAAGCAGATTAAAAAAATATGAGCTCCCCCTAATGGGAACAACTACTGATTTTTGGAGGATTGCTTGAGATTCTAGGCATGAGTGGTACAAGTTTCCTTGTGCAAGTCCCAATGAGAGATTGCTCCTATGAGAAATTCTATTCAAGCCAATAGGGATGCATGAAGTTGCTATGCTTTAGGAATGGAATCAGGATTAGTATAAGATAATTGAGAAGCAAGAGAAAGGGCCCTATTCATAAAAGAGATACTTTTGTTGCTCAGATCTCTTATCTTTCCTAAGGGAATGATGATGTTGTATCTTTGTTGCTATGACTCATAATATGTGTCATGCAGTTCCTCAATCTTTGACCTTCCAGAGCTAGATAGATCCTTAGATAGCTTGAATTTTTCCTAAGCCTACTATATTTTGTCTTCAATGATATTGATCTCAATTTTGATGCTTTGAGTAGCATCCAGCCACTGTAGACTACAAGCAAAAAATATATCACCATTCTCCAAATAAGACCGACCTTTAGAAATAAGCTGGGAGAGATGTCGTGATAACTTTAAGAAACCACCTCTCAAAAAAATGTATAAATCTTGGTGAATATTTAATTTTTCTAAAAATAATAATACTTTTAATTGGCAAATATTGCTTTCTTTCAAAGAAAAATATTAATTTTATTAGCAAATTTGTTTATATCAATTTTTTTTGGTAGAAAATTTTGGTGAGTCTTGGAAAATAATAAGAGTATGCATTAATTACTACTGCAAATCCTTTCATTTCAAAAAAAAATTCTTTTTAAAAAAGTAAAGGTCAAAAAGTGGAAATCATTAATGATTTTAAGGGGTAGACTCTACTTTATTTGGTTTCTACCATGAACTTAAAATATTCTAATATCTCTCTTTGTATTTTGTGAGATAAAATGTTCCAACAATTTGTAATACTCATAAGGCCAAAAATTGCTTTTAGACCATTGATTTTCATTTAGGTCAACAATTCAAAAGCAATTTCAAACCCCGCGAGCATTACAACTTGTAGGTATATTTTACCTCATGGAATACAATCAAGGTCATTAGATTATATTTTAAGTTAATGGTAGCAACTAAAGATTTTTTATATAACCCTAAAGTAACTAATAATTATGATATATTATTGGTGAATTAATTTAAATTTCTACAATAAATTATAAAATGTTGGCGAATCTGATCCAACCATGTATCAAATATTATGGCAAATGTTTGAGTTAAAAAAATTAATAAAATAAATTCTCTGGCGATTTAAATAACACTAAAATAAAAATTTGTAAAAATGTGGCGATTTGGGTCACCTTAAAGTTGAAATTATTAGCCAAATTTTGATTCCCAAGTTTCAAAAAATAGCCAATTGGCAAATATTAGCCACTAAAAATTTCACTAGAGAGATGATGACAGGCTGATTCACATTTATACTTGATTTCCTACAAGAGCTTTTCTCTGCCATCAGATAAGTCCTTTTAATACTTCTTTTTTATTGTCTCAACCTAATTGCCCAAGGAATTGATCAATATTCTGCATTTTTCCATACTAGGAATGTTCAAATCTAACTTACACTCAAGAATAGTAGCATGAAGAGCTACTAGAAGGTCTTCCAGAAATCTTCAGTTGAACCAAGATTGGTACCAATTATGGATACCTATACACTGGAATCTTTTGTTAGGATATTTTCCTTCACTTCTGATGGTGTTACTTCAATATTTTTTTTGAACCAATAATCCGCATTTAATTTTATTTTTGTCTTCTCCATCTTTAATCATGCGCTTTTTGGTTCCTTATGCTTCACCTTTTCTGTCCCTTTGAACCTACCGCTTGAACCATTTGTAATTCATTTCAAGGTTACGGGTTCAACTGATCCTCTTGTGCGGGTTGCGACTTTGTAATGTTATTTAATGAGCAAGTGTAAATGTGTTAAGTGGGTCTTGAACTTGAACTTTAAACCATTTGTAATTCGGTTCAAGGTTCAAAGTTTGAAGTCTTCCTTTTTGTTTGTTAAAGGTCTTTGCTAATTCCCGGTGTTGTTTTGAGCCACAAGTTGAGAGTTCTCTATTTTTCTTCCCATTGAACTTGAACCATTGAACTCCTTGTGAGTTGGTTCAAGGTTCAAAAGTTCCTTCCAAGTTTTGGTTCTGAGGACTTTAATAACACTAAAGGTGGTGTGACAAAAGGAATATTCCCAACATCTTACAATTTAAAATTCTAAATTTGAAAAGAAATCATGGAAGCATAAACTATTTGTGCGAAGTTGATGTGTAATTAGGAAAGTATCAGGTTCCTATGAAATCATTAGTTATCTCACACGTTCGAATAAATCATTATAAGGCGTGTGTAGATGTTACTCAGTTGTTTTCCTTTTTACATGTGAATTCTTAAAATTGCAAAAGTTGTAGCTGCTATTATTGAAGGAGCAGGAGACACTGAAGGTAATTTTAGTTTCATTCTTCTGAAGGTTTCACAAATTTCATGGTGGAAACAAGTGAGATTTGACAATTTTCCTCCACTGTGTTATTAGCTCAGAAGGTTTGCCAGTGTAGGAGAAATCTTTTGTTTTGGAATAGAATTTTATCCTATTTAGGAATTGTTTGATAAAAGTAAAAGTGGTCACAATGAGACTAACTCTTATAAAACTCAGTCATACATCATGTCTGGTTAGTATACTTCCAAAGATGTGCGACGGCTGTTTGGCCCAAGCTGATTTGGGAGATTTCTTAGAGAGAGCTAAAAACCCTAGGGTAGGTTTTGTTGGAATTATACACTCAAATGAGAAAGGTAGATGTTGTCATTAATGGCAACAAGGTTCAAAAAGGTTCTATAGGTTCAACTGGTAGTAGACTTCACCTACCACCATCGACATATACAACAAGGTTTATTCACACCGGCATCCAATTTACACTAGCAGTAGATCATACTGGCACTCAAACCCGACTTGGCAATAGTATTGTTTATGCGAAATGAATTGTAATATAAATTGTAATTGTATGGCTGACATGTTGTTGTTGGTATTTTGGTATGGTTTTGTCATTGATGTCAACACCTACTAAAACACTAGCACTTTGGAGATCTAGCAACATTCATCGGTAAACAAGTAACTATTGCACAGTTACTGGTATATGGTTCACCGATAGGATATAATCATCACCGGCACTTGGAATGACATGGAAGACACCTAGTAATGTCAAAGACAACATAGGGACACCTTGTTTTGAAGAATTAATCATTGGTATATTCATACTTGCATATTTGCTTTTACCCGCAAATAGGTCCAGGGTTATCTAGGGTTACACTGGCAGGTTTAACTCTTCCTGATCAGCATGGCATGCTATGGAGATAATTAATTAATGTTGTAAATGCATTGAGCTGACATGTTCAATCGGTTATTGCATCGGATATTGTATTATTTGTAAAATTATTTTATTGTAATATCTTGTAGAGCCAACCTACTATAATTGGTCTTAGGTTATGGTATAAATGTAAGATCTTAAATGTAAGATCGAATGTGAAATGTGAAAAAGGTTGTGTGTGAAGGTATATGCGAGATTTAGCAGAGCTATACATGAAGACATCATTTGAAGGTAAAGCTAGGGTTTTGTGAAAGCATATCAGCATTACACCAGTATTGAATCCAGCATATGAAGATGCTATTTTAAGCAGTACATTCTTATTGTATTTAACCATCCAATTGTAGTCAGTGTGACTCCCATTTGTGTTTGAGTAGTGAGCTCTAGGCGGTTGGCCTTTCTGCATGTGTAGACCCCATTTATGTACACTTACTATCTGCAGTAGTATCATCTGATTGTGGGTAAGGTTTCCCATCGTGGTTTTTTCCCTTACAGGGTTTCCACATACAAATATTGGTGTTATGTGTTGTGAATTATTTTGTCTTTTGGTTTCATGCATTATTCTTTACTAGTATTGCATTTATCAGTTAATTTGTTTCACCGGTATCACAGACTGTTTCACTGGTATTAAACTATAATTGGTTTAAGTGGTTTTTGGTTTAATATTTAAAGACAACTGATTCAACCCCCCCCCCACCTCTCAGTTGTCCTCGTGACCTAACAATTGGTATCAGAGCTGAGTCCTCTTTTTGCAGAAACCTAAATACTTGAGGAGATCCAATGTCTAGCAACTATTTCAGGAAGGATAGTCCTAAACTTGATGGAACTAGCTATGGAATATGAAAGATTAGAATGGAGACACACCTGAATTGTATTGGAAAAGATATCTAGGAAGTTACAAAGAATGGATATACTGCCCCTACAACAACTCAACCAAATCCTCCTAATCTGACTAAAGATGAAGAAAATGTTTGCAAAGCAAGAGAAGCACTTCTGAGCGCATTATCAGATCAGCGAATCATGGGACTATCACATAGGTCTACTGCTAAAGCTATATGGGATCATTTGGAAACACTGAATGAAGGAGATTCCATAGTCAAAATTCCAAAACTTGAAAGCTTCCGGGTCAGGTATGAAAGTCTGAAAATGGAAGAAGATGAAAGAATTTTTTCTTTTATGGAAAGAGTAAATGAAAATGTTTTGGGTATTAAGTGTTGTGGAGGAACCTTAAGTGAAGATGAAATTGTTTCAAAAGTTTTAAGAGGTTTGCCACCGGCATACAAAATGAAGGTTATTGCTATAAATGAACTTAGAACAATGCCTAACACATCAGTAACTAGGGATACATTGATTGGAAAAATATCAGCCTTTGAGATTGAAGAATTTGGTCCTATTATTACTATAAAGATACATCTAGCTTTCAAAGCATCAACATCATCTACATCATCATTTGACAAATCTGATTGGAAAGCCTTTTATGTAAGAGAACTTGAAGAAACTAGGAGAGAAAATGAAGAACTTCAAGCACTATTTGCAAGGGAAATGCCTAAAGGTCCAATTGGAAGTAAGTATGAAGGTAAAGCACCCTTTAAATGTTTCAACTGCAATAAGATTGGTCATATGGCTTCAAGATGCCTTAATAGACATGCTAGGTTAAGAGAAGAAGCTAGAAGAACATACAAGCCTAATCTTGAATATCAGAAATATAGATTCAAGAAAAATAAGGACAAATCTTGTTATCTTGCTAATGAAGGAGTAACTGATGATTCTAATGAGGATCCGGTAGACAATGGATGGGTTTTTGTTGCTATAAAAGAAGATCAACTGGCACCTGCAGTGCAACTGGTAGAACAGGCCTTGGCAGCAAAAGTTGAAGTAAAGGATGAGTGGATCATTAACTCAGGATACTCACATCACATGACTGGTGACAAAAGTAAATTCTTGAACTTTCAAGAATATAATGGAGGTCTAGTAAGATTTGGTGATGACAAAGCTTGTTCAATTAAAGGTAAGGGTTCAATGTCTCTTGATGGTAAGCATAACACTGAAAATGTTTACTATGTTGAAGGTTTAAAGCATAATCTTTTGAGTGTTGGTAAATTAGTAGAAAAAGGATTTCAGTTACAATTCAGAAATGGAAAATGCAAAATTATGAATAGAACTGGTTTAGAAATTGCAACCAGTAATCAGACTAGAGGTAATATCTTTCATTTGAATAATAGTGAAAAGACATGTTTGATTGCACACATTGATGAAAGTTGGTTATGGCACAAAAGACTCTGTCATGTAAATTTTGATTGCATGGTAAAAAATAGTACTACTAAGGCAGTTAGAGATTTACCTAAAATTGTCAAACCTCACAACACAGTATGTAAGGAATGTCAATTTGGAAAACAGGTTAGAGCTAGTTTTAAAATTATTCCAGAGAAATCAAACAATGCTCTTGATTTAATTCATACTGATTTATGTGGTCCAACTAGAACTAAAAGCTTGCAAGGTGATAGATATTTCATGCTAATCATAGATGACTATTCTAGAATATGTTGGGTTACTTTTCTCAAAGAAAAATCAAAGGCACTTGGAAAGTTTAAACTATTCAAAGCAATGGTTGAAAATGAAACCGGCAAGAAAATAAAATGTTTAAGATTAGACCAAGGAGGTGAATTCACATCTAAGGAATTCAATGCATTTTGTGAAGTGAATGGAATCAGAAGACAACTATCAACACCACGGACACCATAGCAGAATGGGGTTGTTGAAAGGAAAAACAAAACTATCTTGGATGCAGCAAGAAGTATGTTATCAGAAGCAAACCTACCACATATATATTGGAGAGATTCAGTAAGCACAACGTCCTATACATTCAACAAAGTCCACATCAAAGGTGAAACCGGTAAGACCCCTCATGAACTATGGTTTGGTATTATTCCTACTCTTAAATAATTCAGAATTTTTGGAAGCAAATGCTATATTAGGAGAGATGAGTATATTGGAAAATTTGGTCCTAGAAGTGATGAAGGAATATTTCTTGGTTATTCATCTAAGAGCAAAGCATATAGATGTTTTAACAAAAAATTGCAGAAAATTGTTGAAAGCACAAATGTAAAGATTGATGAACAATTCAGAGGAACTTCAAGGTATATGAATTATGAACCGGCAATAGAAATTCTGAAAAATGAATCTAAACTGAATCCACTGACACAGAATGAAGATCCAATTACACTGGTATCATCTGAAAATTCCACAGTAACTGAGGAACAACATCAAACAAAGACACCCCGGTATGTAAGATTGAATCATTCTAAAGATCAGATAATTGGAAATAAATATAGAGGAGTTATGACAAGAGGAAGATTGGAAAATGAAGAGGTATGTCTTATTTCTCAAATTGAACCATCTTCGATTAATGAGGCATGTGAAGATAAATTTTGGATTAAAGCTATAGAAGAAGAATTAGAGAAAATTGAGAAGAATAACACTTGGACATTAGTTCCCCGGCCTAAAGATAAAAATGTTATTGGAACCAAGTGGGTTTTTAGAAACAAACTGAATGAAGATGGTAAAATAATCAGAAATAAAGCAAGATTAGTGTGTAAGGGATATTCTCAAAAGGAAGGAATTGATTACAATGAAACCTTTGCACCAGTAGCCAGAATTGAAGCAGTTAGATTATTTTTGGCTTTTGCAGCTCATAAAAACTATAAAGTATATCAGATGGATATTAAATGTGCATTCTTGAATGGAATTCTTGAAGAAGAGGTTTACATTGAACAACCTGATGGATTTTCTTTAACAGAAGACAAAGATATGGTATGTAGGTTAAAGAAAGCTTTCTATGGGTTGAAGCAAGCTCCAAGAGCTTGGTATGCAAGATTAGATAAGTATCTTTTAGAGATTGGTTTTTCTAAAGGTAATGCAGACAATAATTTATACTATAAAGTAACTAATGATGACATCTTGGTTATAGAAGTTTTTGTTGATGATATAATCTTTGGAGGAGAAGATGGGTTATGTAAAGATTTTTCTATCAAAATGCAGCAAGAATTTGAAATGTCTATGATAGGAGAAGTAAAATTCTTCTTAGGATTGCAGATCTCTTAGACTGATAGTGGTATATTCTTGAGTCAATCAAAGTACTTAAAAGAGATACTAAAGAAATTTGGGATGGAAAACTCTAAACCGGTAAGTACACCTATGACTACAAATGACAAATTATCAATAAGGATGAATCGACACTTATTAATCCAACCAGGTACAAATCTATGATAGGAGGTTTACTGTATTTAACACAAACAATACCAGATATTATGAATGTAGTATGTATTGTTTCAAGATTTCAAAGTAATCTTAGGGAAAATCTTTAATCAGCAGTAAAAATGATTTTTCGGTACTTACAAGGCACTACAAGTCTTGGCTTATGGTATCCTAGAGATGAAAATTTTGATCTATGTGCATACACATATGAAAATTGGGCAGGAGATGTAGATGATAGGAAAAGCACCCTCGGCAGAGCATTTTTCCTTGGAAGCAAATTAATTTCTTGGTTAAGCAAGAAACAGTGTTGCACATCTTGATCAACAGTAGAATCAGAATATGTTGCAGTAGCAACAAACTGTACATAGGTATTATGGCTTAAACAAATGTTAAAGGACATAAAAGTGAATTGCAAGGAACCTATAACTATCTATTGTGATAACATTGCAGCAATTGATATATCCAAGAATCAGGTACTACATTCTAAGACTAAACATGTTTCTATCAAACTGAACTTTCTAAAAGAAAATGTTGAAGCAAAACAAATCAAACTCGTTTATGTAAACACTAAATAGCAGATTGCAGATATTTTTACTAAACCTCTACCTAAGGAGACTTTTGAATATCTCAGAGATCAGCTTGGAGTCATACCCCCACCGGTAGATACTTAGAGAGTTTATGTCTGTCATCAACCGGCAGAATTAACAGAGATATATTCTTAATCTGGCTTTGATTAGGAAGCTACTTCTTAGGGGGAGTAGATGGTATATTGAAAATAGTTGGTATTTTGTATGTGAAACTAACAAGTGGTATTTTACATATAAATGGTATTTTGTTGTAACTCTAGCATTTGATGTCAAAGGGGGAGAGATTGGTATGGAAAAACACAGAAAGATACATGTTACCCATATGGGGAGAGATTGTTTATTTTGGTTTTTGAACTCAGTAATAATCTTTTTAGGAGATTGTTGGTTTTTGGTACTTGGCATTTCTATTTTGGCACTTTGATGGTTTTTCCATCTTGTGTTGCCATCAATTCCAAAGGGGGAGATTGTTGGTATTTTGGTATGGTTTTGTCATTGATGTCAACACCTACTAAAACACTAGCACTTTGGAGATCTAGCAGCATTCACCGGCAGACAAGTAACTATTGCACAGTTACTGGTATATGGTTCACCGACAGGATATAATCATCACCAGCACTTGGAATGACATGGAAGACACCTGGCAATATCAAAGACATCATAGGGACACCTTGTTTTGAAGAATTAATCATTGGTATATTCATACTTGCATATTTGCTTTTACCGGCAAATAGGTCCAGGGTTATCTAGGGTTACACTAGCAGGTTTACCTCTTCCAGATCAGCATGGTATGCTATGGAGATAATTAATTAATGTTGTAAATGCATTGAGCCGACATGTTTAATTAGTTATTGCATTGGATATTGTATTAGTTGTAAAATGATTTTATTGTAATATCTTGTAGAGCCGACCTACTATAATTGGTCTTAGGTTATGGTATAAATGTAAGATCTTAAATGTAAGATCGAATGTGAAATGTGAAAAAGGTTGTGTGTGAAGGTATATATGAGATTTAGCAGAGCTATACATGAAGACATCATTTGAAGGTAAAGCTAGGGTTCTATGAAAGCATATCAGCATTACACTGGTACTGAATCCAGCATATGAAGATGTTATTTTAAGCAGTACATTCTTATTGGATTTAACCATCCAATTGTAGTCAATGTGACTCCCATTTGTGTTTGAGCAGTGAGCTATAGGCAGTTGGCCTTTCTGCATGTGCAAACCCCATTTATGTACACTTACTATCTGCAGTAGTATCATCTAATTGTGGGTAAGGTTTCCCACCATGGTTTTTCCCCTTACAGGGTTTCCACATACAAATATTGGTGTTATGTGTTGTGAATGATTTTGTCTTTTGGTTTCATGCATTATTCTTTACCGGTATTGCATTTATCAATTAATTTGTTTCACCAGTATCACAGACTGTTTCACCGGTATTAAACTATAATTGGTTTAAGTGGTTTTTGGTTTAATATTTAAAGAGAACTGATTCACCCCCCCCTCTTAGTTGTCCACGAGACCTAACAGTTGTGTTGTAAAGACTCATATATCTATGAGATCTTGTAGGTCATTTGAAATGTAAGAAATGTATGTAGGTATGTATGTAAGTGGTAATATGAGATGTGATAGGTTAAGATAGTGAATAATTGTATATGCACTTTGATGTATTTATCTTGGAGTGAATAAGAGCATAGCAGAGCGAAGACTATTCTATGTAAGAAGAATCATTTGATAGCATACCAACAAGGGTTTTTGGCAGAGGTATCAGACAAACCTTAAACTGATACTAAATACAGCATTGTAGATGCTATTTTGAAGTAGTACATTGTTATTGGATTTAACCATACAATTGTGTAGTCAGTGAGACTCCATTTTTGTTGTTGAGCAGTGAGCTCTAAGAAGTTGGCCTTCCTGCATGTGCATGCCCCTATTATATTAGTATTTTGATGTATTTATCTTGGAGTGAATAAGAGTAGAGCAGAGTGAAGACTATTCGATGTAAGTAGAATCATTTGATAGCATACTAGCAAGGGTTTTTGGTAGAGGTATTAGACAGAGCTTAAACTAGTACTGAATCCAGCCTTGTAGATGTTATTTTGAAGCAGTACATTGTTATTGGATTTAACCATCCAATTGTGTAGTTAGTGAGACTCCATTTTTGTTGTTGAGCAGTGAGCTCTAAGCAGTTGGCCTTCCTGCATGTGCATGCCCCTATTGTACTGAGTAATATTTATTCATATTGGCCAGTGAGTAAATATTGTGGGTCACAAATCCCACCAAGGTTTTTCCCTTACCGTGTTTCCTCGCCAAAATATCTGTGTTATGGTGTGCATTGATGTTGATTCTTTTGTTTCTCTTTACTGCATTATTGTTTGTTTACCGGTATATTAATTTCAGTTACAGAATTGCAAATAAGTTTAAATCTTTCATCTACCGGTCAGACACTAATTCACCCCCCCCCCTCTCAGTGTCTTTGGGATTAAACAATTATCTAATAATTGGTATCAGAGCCTGGTCCTCTATTTGTAGAAGCCTAACAACTTGAGGAAGATTTTGAACAGGTACCGATGGAAAGTTTGAGACAACAGTTGGAAGTGACTCTTGAATATTTTGATGCAGAAAAATTAAAGAATATCAAACTAGAAGAAGAACTCAGATCTGCTCGAGAATTCATCAAATCACTTCAAGATAACCTGGTCATGGCACAGAATAAGAGAAAAGAATTACATGTACAACTATAAAAACAAGATGATGAAGAAAAAGAAACTCTCTGAGATATTGCAGAGAAACTGAGGCAAGAGAACAGTAACATTAAGAATGAGATGCAAGATTTAACCATGAGACTATGTAAGGATATTGTGTTGTTCACTAAAAGTGATAACCCAAGAACACCTGCAAATCTTTCTATGAAATGACCAATTTCAGTCTACAAAACACATCAGGGCTTGGACAACATAACATAGGACCCTAATTGATCCTCCTGCACTTCAGGTTCTGCTAGACCTAGGGGGGGACACCCTCTTGATGCACTAAATACAACAATTACAGACACGTAACTGCATCAACATTAAGCAGATAGATCATTTCACAAGCTCAACAGGTTAGGAAACATTACAGATTGGCTAGATCTATATTAACAATAGGATGAAACAGAGCTTGGAAAGAATGGAATACACACCCCTAAACATAAAGGGAAATAGATTTGTCTTTTAAAATGTTGATCTGAAACCATCCCCCAAACTTGCAAGACCAGTGCCTTGTTCATTGGGCAACAGAGTCACAAACAGAACTACAAATATGAATCATAGATGCAAATTTGTTTTCCTTAAACAAGATATTCATGCACCAATACCTGATACTAATGCACTATTTAATTCATTCACAAATTTATCAGATCTGGAAATACATTTCATCATTTATGACTGACTTTAGAATTTAAAACCTTCCTTGAAGGATACCTACAACAGTCACACAATCTCCTTGAGATGACAAATTTCATCCTCCTTGAGGATTGAATTCATAATAATGAAAAACATATCACAGAGACAATATCATGGGAAATTTACTCATGCCTGACACAAGTAAGACCTGCAACTAGGAAACAATCTGTCATCCTACAATGTAGCCTCTATACCCTAAATAGATCCATAGAACTTTACAAGTGTGGGTCAAGATTTTCAGAAAATGGAAGCCATGAAAACTGGAGCACTTCCTCCTAGAATTCTGGAACCCTTACAACTGAGAAGAATGGGGAATAAAAAGAGGAGGGAAGAAAAAAAAATCCACAACTAAAAATTGCCAAGTGTCTCTCCTCTCTAATTGAATTTTGTTCCCGTGGAAACTGCTTCTAAAATATCCCACATTTGTCCAAATTAACTTCATAATCGGATTCCTCGCTCTGAGAGCTTTCCGAAAATATATAACACTTTATACCTTGGCCAAAAATTGAGTCCTGAGCGAATTAATTCCTCAGTGTGCTCAAACATTTAAATTTTTCATTTATTAATATAGTCTAAACTATATAATAAACAATTTTAAATTTAAATTTTTGCCTCCATTTGTGCTCTGACGCCTTGCCACGTGGCGGGGTCTGATTGGCTGATGGGGTCTACTGGGCGCCACCTGGGATGACACCTCATCTTTTGCCACTTGTCGGCCATGTCATCGCCACTGGGTACTTGCTTGTATGCCACGTCATTGCCACTGGGTGCCACCTCACCGGGACCCGCCTGCTGGACCGCTGACTGTACCCGCCACCTGTGTGCCACATGGACGGCTGTCGTTCACTCTCGCTATTTCGCAGGATTTAAACTACGTGCATCTTCTTTCGCGAAATAGCGCACGCCGTTGATCTCTCTCGAACTTGCTTGCTCATTAACCCGGCCTTCGTCTTCAAAATTTCGCACATTTGCCTCGGGAAGCGTGTCTGCATGGGGTCCACTTGGTCTTGGTCCAGTCAACTCCTCCATCACCTCAGGAAGCGTGCTCACGCATGGGCCCACCTTGGGCGCCCATGGGCACCTTGTGTCAAAAGCCTTTAAGGCTTAGACATTATACTACTGTGCGTTTTTGTATATAAATACCAAAAACTCCCAGTGCACAGCCAATGTGGGATAATGTGTTTGCCTGAAACTGTGCATTTTTTGAAACTTTTAATGGCGCCTTGCCTGGGGCTTTCATTTGTGAATGGGATTTGTTGAAAGTTTAATAGCCACGTGAAGGAGAGTGTTGGCTTCACCTGGTAATTGATTTGCATAAAGATTTTAACTGTTTTTACTTACCCTTTTCCATTGCATTGGCTGAAGATTTCAATGTCTTTCCATTATTTAACAGCACAGAGGGAGGATGATTGGAGGGCACGTGAGGGAGGTTTTCATTGGTTTGGAATGTTCTGTGCCTTCCACAAAACACAACGCAGGAGGAAAAACATTCATTTGCTGATCCAAATTGCCCCTTTCACCAATCACGTGGGAGGAGGAGCTGATTGTTGTTGTTTTACATTTGTTTGAGTTTATTAATGCATTTCAACAGCATTCTCCATGCATTTTCTTCAAGGATTTCTACCCAGCACCTTCATCATCCTCCATGCACTTGCTTGCAGCAGATGGGAGGGCACGTGAGGGAGGACTGCTGTAGTTTATTTACTTGAAACATTTTAATGTTGCTTACACTTTGCTTGAAGGTTTATACATGCTGCTCACTGCAATCTACAAACTCTAATGGGCCAAGCAACAACAAAGAGGGAATGGGGAGACCATGGGGATTTTGTTTGCTGCCCCTTTCTTTAACTTCATGCCCAGCACCTTCTGCTACCCCTTCTCCATCACCACATGAGCATGGGAGGATGCTTGGCAAAATCACGTGGAGTGTGGGATGCCCATTTGCATTTGTTGAGGACATTCTAATGTCTTTTCAACCTCCATGTTCCTCACACATAGCAAGGAGGACATTAACAGAGTTCTGGAATTTGGAACTACACCTTGTAATTCAAATTTTGAAGTTTTTATTGCCAACCAAAGGAATACCATAAAGTTCCATAAAAACTTCTCAGTTATATGCCCACATAATGAAACGAAATCATCTCTTAATAAACCAATTTGCCAATATGCATTTGAGCTAGTATTGATATGCATTACTCGCCATGAAATAAGAACATTTCACAATTAAAATTAAAGCGCAGGCATGAGCTAGGTCGGGCCCCAAAGTGGGTCCGACTAAAAAAAATTTCATTTTCAAGCTACTGGCCTCTGGAATATCTTAGGAACCTCAAACATACCTCTAGAATCGATCGGCACCATTTTCGGATCATAAAATTGCATTTTACATCCTTCAGGCAATTACGCCACAATTTTCGCATTTAATCGCGATGACGTAATTTTCAAACCTGTCAAAACACCTTTCTGGAGCTCACCATCTGACAGGCATGTACTTTGATATACAAGGATGACATCTACCAAACGGTTTCTCAAGATGAGTCCGGAGTGAAGAGATATTAATTTCCGAAAACGGCCTACTGGCTTTGTCGACACTGCGGACCTGATGAAGTCAATGTTCTGGCAACACATGATGCCTTTCTCAAAAATATCAAACGACCTCCGTAGGCTCTCAAATTTGGAGCATAGGTACCTTTAAGTACATATTAAATCTTTGAATTCTCAGTTCGATCACCAGACTGACAGGATGCAAACAACGCGCTCACCAAAACGGCTACATTAACTGATCTAACACTGAAAGTGCGGATAACTGAATTTGATGGCAAAATGAGCTCTTTTGAAAACCGATCAAACGGATTGATAGAGCTTTGAAATTTGAAACGTAGCTCACCATTTATACCAACATTATCCCGGAACAAACATTCTGACATGACGTTCACCAGGACATTTTTACACTTGTGCAAACATCACAAACTACAAACGGATTGAGCTTTGAAAACTGAGCAAACGGATTCATAAGGACTTGAAATTTTGCAGACTGACTCATATTTATGCATAGAATTGAATCCGTTTTTAATTTCTCCATGATGATCAACAAGGAAAAAGATTTAATCGCTCAAAGAAGGCTACTCCATAAAATCTGCATTTGTGCCTAAAATGCACTTCCAGCTCACCCCTCAAAATGGGTATCTCGTAAACTTATCCAAAATGAATTCTGAAAGTTGCAACACACTGAATAGGCCAAATGAAAGGCGTGGGACATGAATCTCGAGCCTTACCCTCTCAAAATCAACTGGGTCCATTTTACCCCCTTGCTAACTAGACCATTCAAACTGACTTATTTTAATCATTCGGAAATGTTGGGCAAATTTTGAAATGGGCCTATAAACTTGACTCAGTTTTAATTAGTCCCAACATATTGAAGATAGAAAGAAGAATGAGGAAGATTTGACCAAAAGACTTAATGAAAAATTAGATGAATCTCTAAGGCTTAGTTATGAAAATGATATGCTTAAAAAATATTTGATTCACATGTAACATGACAAAGAGGAACTTATGAAACAAGTTAGCACTTTGGAAAGTGAGTTGGTCGCTACAAATGAATACAAAGACAAATTCAAAAAGAGTTCAGATAAGCTTGATGATATTTTGAAGAGTCAAAAACCTGATGGAGAAATAGTTGGACTTGGATTTGAACATGGAGAAAGTTCTGGAGCTGCAAACAATCATGATCATAGCAAACCGGTAAGGCAACCCAATGCTTAAAAATTCAATGGCAAATGTTTTAATTGCAAAAAATTTAGTCATAGAGAAAATTAGTGCAGATTTAGAAATAATCAAAATACAAACTCATCCACCAGTCAATGTTCAAAATGCAATAAAAATGGTCATAACTCAAACAATTGTAGAATGAATGTAAAATGCTATGCTTGTGGTAGATTTGGACATATATCTAATCAATGCAGAACTCAAATCGGGAAAGGTTATGGAAAAGTTATTCAAAGAAACAATGTAACCTATTACACATGCAACAAGATTGGGCATATTGCAAGATTTTGCAAGAGAAAGAATGTAACGACAAACAACAGAGGATCTAATGACAAAGGAAAGGAAAAGGTGAATGAAATCAAGAAAGAATTCTCTAAACAATGGGTCAAGAAGAGAGATCAGAGAAATGATGAATTTGGCTCTGCATTGGCAAAACAAAGCAATCCTGCACCAGTAGGAGATTCTTCATCTAACTAAGGAATAATCCTTAGGGGTAAGGCAACTAATTGAAGATCATGCGTTTTACCCTCAGATGGTGGTAAGAAGTCATAATCCTTCTTTACCGGCACATATGTTGAGTTACAATGGAAATTCACTAAATTGGCTAAGCATTTAATGCAGTTGTTAGTTAACTTTTTAGTTATAAAGCATTGCAATTTCTCATTTTGATTCACCAAGAATTCAATTATTTGAAGAGCACAGAAGTAGAGTGGCAACATTCAAAAATTGAAGCAACAAAGCTTTTTCAGGACATCCAAGGTTTTCACTTAAAAGGTATTTAATTTACGACATGGCTTCTTCATCTTCCACTCCTGAATTCATTGCAAACCCTACTGTTGTGGAGAATATCAAATGTCCTAGACCAGTCTTTAAGATAATCCCTAAGATAGCTAAGATGGATGATTCTATTGGTGCATTTTCAAAAATTCCGAAGGGAGTTACATTTTCTGAAGACCCTAGGGCATACATTCACTATAACATTGAAGATTTAGGGTCTGAGGATATAAAGAACATTTTCAAGAATGTCATCATAAACAAACAAGGTGTAATAAAACCTAAACATAAGATTGTGGAAGATTTAGGGTTGGTAGACATCCTTCATATGCCTGAATTTGAAGATGAAACTGTCTGATATGTTCTTAGTAGAGTTCACGGTGAATTCTTATGGCTAGACTCAATTTACAAAATCACTAAGGAAGCAATTAGGGTTTATTGGTTTACCTTCTACTGACACAAGGCCTGAGAAGAAGAAGAAAATTCCAAACAAAGAGGTTATGAACTTAACTGGTGCTACATCTAATAATAGATCACTCAGGGTTAGTGATATAACTAATAATAATGTCAAATATGCCAATATGGTTATTGTGTTACAAGCTAGGGTTGTCGTTGCACCAAAAGATTGACCTGTCAATGCCCAATACAACCAGTAGACTTATAGAATCCATAGGAAGCTATTAAACCATGTCACGAATCCCTGCAAGGGATGCTAGCCCACTACCAATAATTCCCCTCCTAGTGTCAGTCATCGCGGCATGCGTGATTCGAACCTATGACCAATCTCTGATACCACCTGTTACAAGCTAGGGTTTCCGTTGCACCAAAACATCGATCTGTCAATTCCTGATACAACCACTAGACTTATAGAATCCATAGGAGGCTATTAAACCATGTCGCGAATCCCCATGAGGGACACTGGCCCACTGCCAACATATTGGATATAAGGTTGCACATACAAATAGGCTGAATTCTATTTCAAGTCTATGCATTCACAGTGCTTATGAGATTATAAAGAACAATGCTAAAATTGACCTTTGTGAATGGTTGAATGATGAACTGATAGAAAATCTAGACAAAATCAAGGGTGACAAAAAGGGAACTTTCAAATTTGGAAATTTGATTGTATGTTTAATGTTATAATTCTCAAAGGAGATTCCCGATATAGACCACAAAGACTTTGCCTATGATATTTCTATTGGAAAATAGATTAAAGAGGCAATTAACGGCATGGATTTAGAAGGTGAAAAGTAGGTAAAGGAATATTTCAAAATCTTTTAAGCTAAAATGAAGCAAAGGGAAAGAATCCCTCAGAGCATTGTTGATAAATATGACAAACAGATATGCTTTGTAATTAAGAGAGATGAAACATGGATGGAGGAAATTACACCTAGAACTATCTGGGTAACAGAGATGGGTTATGAAGTGGACTCAAACATTATAGAATCTTGTACCAAGATAATTCTAGATGCCCCATGGGAACCTACTGAAAAGATCTTTGGCAATGCTGAAACCATAGAAAAAGATGTTGATATTCAGAAGAAAAGGAAGAGAAGAGATAAAATATTGAAAGATGCTTTGAAGTTTGTTGAAGATGTCACAAAGCGACTGATGAAACTTGATCAGATGAGTGGTGTTGCTGCAAAAGAAATAAAATCTGAACAGCAACCGGTAACACATGTTTCCCCTATTGTTACCTCATTTGACTTTGATAGTGACAAGGCTGGAGAATTTCAAAGGGTGGATAGGAAGAAGAGAAAATCCTCACCGGCACCTGCTCCACCACCTAAGAAGACAAGGACACTTAGAAAGAAAGAACAGGTTGTGAGAGAACCTAGCAGTCCAAAGAAGAAGGTTACACAGAAGAAACCAGAACAAAAGATATCTAATGCTCTTTCACTGGAAGAACTGATAAATGAAATAACTCAAAAAGGAAATCTTGGTAATGTCAATAAGTTCTATTTTTCTTTTAATTATTCTGATAAGGATACTATTGAAGAGAGTATAATTTTATACTTAGATATATAAGAAGGTTCTTATTGAAGTCATAGAAGTTCTTCCAAATGATTTATATCTGATACTTGAAGCCAAGAGAATGTCTATTATGGAATTGGATAAGAAATTAAAGGTTGAGGCACTGTTAGTGGTTCATCCTGTTAAATCTAAACAATAAATTGATGATTTAACTTATGAAGCTAACAGGACTATTTTTGTAAGTGGTCACTGGAAAGTAAGCCTCATGACCGATAGAATAAAAGAAATAGTAGATGAGACAACAGATAAATGGGATATTTTCTTTGTGGAGAAAGAGAAAAGAGAAGAAAAAGAAAGACAAAAGGTCGACAAATCTTTTACTAAGGTATACCAAAAAGGAGATAAAAGAAAGAATAAGGTTTACAATGTACCTGACTTCACAAAAAAAGATAACTTACCCCCATCATCTCAGGACACCCCACCGGCAGTAGTAGAGACACAGGCAGATATGCAGAATCAACACAAAGAAAAGATATCAGAGGAAGTAAAATCAGATGATGTTGATCCTAAGTCAAACATTCTATTTACAATGAATGTTGAAACTCAAGACATCAATATTGTAATGGATAATACCTCTATTTCAGAAAGCTTTGAGGAGAAGAAATCTGAATCTGTAAATGTTGAGATCTCTGTCTCACCAGTCAAGGTATTTGATACTCAGCAGAATGTTGAGATACCGACATAAAAAGAACAAGAACAAATAGCATCCAAATCGACAGAGAATAAGAGTGAGAATAAGGAAGAGGTTAAGGTAACTGAACAGGTATCAGGAGAAGAGAAGAAACTAAATGCAGTACCTAGTACTTCTCCCAGTACTTCAACTGTGGATTTCAGACTGACAACTATCATTGAAGTACTTTTGGACTCAATAAAGAAGATAATAGAGTGTAATTCCTTAGCATTCAAGGCTATTGATGACTCTCTATTAATTTTGCAGATGATTGCACCGGAGTGCAAGGTAGATCACATTGTTGGATCAATAGGTAAATTGGACACATTGTCTAAATTCATTTCTACTAACATTCAGACATTAGACAAAATAAATGAGGAGACTATTCAAGGAAGAGTTAATAAAGAAAAGGAAGAATTCTTTGGTAAACCAATAAAGGATTGTACTTAGCAGATTGATTCACTGCTACTGGCATTGAATTCCACTATTTTGGAGTATAAGGAATTATACCGAGAAGCTTGCAAACCTCATCATTTAAATGAAGATATTAATGATCAAATAAGGAAAATTTAGAAGGAGATTGATGATATTGCGGATAACTTAATTGGTTCTTCAAAACTAACATCAGTCTTAGATCAGGAAATGGCTATTTATGAGGAAAAGATTGAAAATCTGGAAAAAGAAAAGGCTAGATTGAAAATGGAAACCTAGGAGTTGAAGAATAAGCTTGGTCCAAGATTGGACAATCTACTAACTCACTGGAATGAACTATCCAAGACAAAAATTCAAGGAAATAGATCACTGGAACAACAAATGTGTTATCTTATCGGGGTGATCAGGCAGACTGAAGCAATAATTACCGACAGTACAAAGTTCATGTAGGGTTTGAACTTAGTTTTGGTAGATATTTTTCAGATTGTACATAACTGACTTCAGGTATCTAGGTAATTTTTGAATTTTTGTAAATACTTTTGACATCCTTTGTCATTGATGTCAAAGGGGGAGTGGTATAGTGATAAAATGTATAGAGTAAGGCATGGTGGAAAGTAAACAGAAGGAGATCATTTACTCAGGGGGAGCACTCATAGTTTTAGATTTCAGTTTTTGATTTTCTCATGAGTGTTGCCATCAATCCCAAAGGGGGAGATTGTTGGCATTATACACTCAGATGAAAAAGGTAGATGTTGTCATTGATGACAACAAGGTTCAACAAGGTTCTATAGGTTCAACTGGCAGTAGACTTCACCTATCGGCACTGATAGATACAACAAGGTTTATTCACACTGGTTTCCAATTTACACCGGCAGTAGATCATACCGACACTCAAAGCTGACTTGGCAATAGTATTGTTTATATGAAATGAATTATAATATAAATTGTAATTGTATGGCCGACATATTGTATTGTAAAGACTCATATATCTATGAGATCTTGTAGGTCATTTGAAATGTAAGAAATGTATGTAGGTATGTATGTAAGTGATAATATGAGAAGTGATAGGTTATGATAGAGAATAATTATATATGCACTTTGATGTATTTATCTTGGAGTGAATAAGAGTAGAGTGGAGCAAAGACTATTCTATGTAAGAAGAATCATTTGATAGCATATCAACAAGGGTTTTTGGCAGAGGTATCAGACAGAGCTTAAACCGGTACTGAATCCAGCATTGTAGATGCCATTTTGAAGTAGTACATTGTTATTGGATTTAACCATCCAATTGTGTAGTCAGTGAAGCTCCATTTTTGCTGTTGAGCAGTGAGCTCTAGGAAGATGGCCTTCCTACATGTGTAGGCCCCTATTGTACTGAGTAATATTTATTCACATTGGCCAGTGAGTAAATATTGTGGGTCAGAATTCACACCGAGGTTTTTCCCTTACTGTGTTTCCTCACCAAAATATTTGTGTTATGGTGTGTATTGATGTTCATTCTTTTGTTTCTCTTTACTGCATTATTGTTTGCTTACTAGTATATTAATTTCAGTTACGAAATTGCAAATAAGTTTAAATATTTCATCTACCAGTCAAACACTGACTCACCCACCCTCTCAGTGTCTTTGGGATTAACCAAAGATCTAACAGGTTCAATGATGGAGATGATAGTAAGAAGTGGTCTAATTGAAGCTATTTCTTTTCCAATTGCTGCTCCTTCTCCAGATTTAGTAATAGCATGCATGAACAGATATGATGTTGATAGCAGATGCATTAGAACCAGTAGTAGTGAGCTATTAGTGGAGATTAACAAAGAGATAGTAATGGATGCAATGAGAATCCCTCATAAGGAGCCCTATGAAGACTTGTCAATTGGGACCTCATATGTGTTTTTCACTGAGAAGAAAAACACATATAAAAGTGTTATTGATAGAAATTGGCTTCTGAAGATTCAAAAGGGCGGGTCCCAATTGCCTAAGCCCCTTACCAGAGAACACTTCATTACAGAAGTGCGAGATATTGTCATACTGCTGAACAAACTCAAAGGGAACTCACACTCTTTCTATTGGGAGGATTGGATGTACTTCTATATCCAGGTGTTATTAGCTGGTGAGAAATACCTTGACTAGGCATAGGTTGTTGTTGAAAGGCTCCATGAGGGTTTGAGAAACTTTGTTGGAATGTCCAACTTTTACATGTCTTCATACTTATTATACATACTGGCCTCTACCAAAGATTGGCAAGGACTGCATAATGAGCCTTGGGTAGATGGCATGAAAGTCTATGACTATTACCCTTTACTGCAACAACAAAACTATGTAGAGCATTTCACCAAATGGAATGATGTTTTCACGGGAAGGCTTCCCTTTGAATTGCAAGGAGATATTAATAAAAGAATGTCGGTTGAGGCCATGGAGCTGATTAGCATATATGAAAGATTTTTCATTCAGTTTCCTAGATTTACCTATCTCCGAGTAGGCAGTTTTGAGGGTGAACCATTCAAATTATCCAGATATGCCTTTGGCAATTATGTACTTATTGAAGTAAGTAGACAATTGGCTCACATTGACAAAAAGTTAGGAACAAAGGGTAAATCCAAAGTTGTTTTTCCATTTGAACTTGGTTATTACAGTTGTAAATCTATATTTGATGCTTTGATTTTAGAGTTAGAATTCAAGAAAATGAATTTGCAGCCTTACATTGTCAGGTGAAAGTTTGACAGTAGGGGATATGTTGTAGAAAATCTGATTGTGGACGACCATTTCTTCCATGAACCCCAGTTAGAAGACTACTGGGAAAATGGTGGCGATGAGTTGGAAGTAAGAAGGAGATTATGCTCAAGGTTCACTTTACAGCAAGTGATTGCCATGAGACTGCCCATTAATGTGTCAGGTGTACAAGAAGAAGAAGGGGAGGATGTCTTGGATCCTAAATTCAATGAAAAGATTCAAGGATAGCCAATTCCTAAAATTGACTAGGATAGAAGAGAAGAAGAAAACATTCAAACCAGGTCCTTTAATGTCATAAGTAGAAAAATGGCTAAGGGATCAAAAATTTAGAAAGGGGTCAATCATGCCTTCCCATGAATTAATAGTTGGTCCACATGCTACAACTCAGCTTCCTACTTCCTCCTCTAACAAGATTGTTGATATTGCAAGTGACACAAGGCCAATCATTAAAGAGGTTCAACCCAGAAGATCAAAGAGGTCTCCATTGAGGTCTTTAGCAATTTGAGTTACTTGCTCGAGGAGCAAAAAGAAGAACAAAGAACTAGTGGTGAATCAAATCAATGTGGATTTGGATACAAGTGGAGGAGCTAAAGTGAAAATAGATCAACAAGTGTTGAGTAACCCTCCAGTGCAGGATGTGGATACAGGTAAGGAACATGAAGAAGAGCCAAACCCAATGAGCACCCTGACTATTATTGCTCACTCTGATGCTCAGACACCTCCACCGTCTAAAGAAACTTCTAGCACTTCTCGATGGATAGGAGCTTCGATTGGGAAGAAATGTAATGTTGTTCCTATCACAATTCCCATGGAGGATATGGTGACCAAGTGCCTTGGGAAAATATCTAAGCCCAAGAAGCTCAAAACACAGGCAATGTTGGAAGTGGATGAGGCAACAGGTCATTGGGTAGCTGAAGTTGCTAAACCCATCTCTAATAGAGATCTAGAAAAGGCCATTGAAGATGATTTTACTATGGAGAAAATTGATTTGGGATCTACTTCAAGGGTGGTAGATGCTAGAGATCTGGAATCTTCCACAAAGAGGATGACATCCAGATCTTGGAAGGATGAGAAAGACAAAAAGGAACTGAAATAGGTCATCACCCAAATGGTAGAATACATCAATGCCTTACATCATCCAATCCCTCAACCCCTGTGTCAAATGACACTATCCTTTGACCCCAAATCACTGGTGAACCAAAAGTTGTTAGATCAAGTCTAGAGGAGCCGCATGATAGCTGAAATATTCGATGAATGACTTGATTTTATAGTACAACAGGGTTCAAATTACATTGTTAGCTTGGTTAACGTGTATGAAGATGCTATAACCATGAGTAAATAATTAGAGCTAGAAGATGTTGCATGGGAGAAGGAAAGAGCCAAGTGGGTAGCAGTCTTTGCACAGATGAATGATGTGCAGAAGTTTGGTGTGATGATGTTCCTAGCTAAGAAAGTCATGGAAAACTTGGATGATAATGTGCTTTATGTGTCAAGGAAAAATGTCGAGTGGAGAAACTCTATCATCAAACAAGGCCATGAGGAATTTGCTAAATTACTTAAAGGGTTGAAAGATCTGATTGACACAATGCAGAAAGATTTAAAGTGCATTGATATATAGCTCATTGAGGAGGATGGGTAGACAATTAAAGTTGTTGCAAACATGACCAAGATCTTCAAAGAGAGAGTACAACTCATTAAAGAAACAAATTCTTTGACCACAGATGACTTTTTAAAAGTGGCAAGGATAGAGAGTCGATGCTGATAGTCTGCTTTGATCACTTGGAGGCATATAAAGATAAAGTGATGCATGTGAATATGGACAAGGAGGTTTGGAAGCAGCACATCTTACACATTGGACTCCCATACTTTCAGGTTATCTTGACTTTCTTAGTATCACATCTAGAGTGGTGTAATGTGTGTGGTGCCACAACAAATTAGGTCAAATCAGCAGCCACTTCTTCTACGATGGAGTCTTGATCGGCTAATGGATGAGCTGTCATCCTATTTGTAGCCTTTGTTTATTTTAGTTTCATAGAATTTCAAAACAGATAGTTTCTTTTGACTCTAGGTTAGAGTTAAAAGATGTAGGGTTATTTTTCAAACAAACTATTGGCCTGGGGGCTATATATGTAATAAAGCAAGTTTTGTTTTGGGGTCAGAAAAACTTTGATTTAGAGGAACAAATTAGATTGTCTTTGATTTTCTCAGAACTCATATTTCTGGTACTTAAATGAAATGCTATTTTGGCCTGATCTTTAAATCTGTGTGTTTGAAAGATTAGCAATCTCTATTGGGATTTATGTGGATGTGCGAAATTTATCGTTCCATTACTAGTTCTTTCTGTGCCTGTGAATTCATTTATTTTCCTTATTTAAAAGAAGTTTCATTGTTATTTAAAAAGTGTTGATCCCCCTTGTCTTGTGAGGAATGAGCGAGAATCAATCAATATTTACACTATTTTGAGTTTATTGAATGAATATGTGTAGGATTAAAAGTCTATGAGATTTACACTTATAAATAAGTCTTTTGTAGCATTCTTTTGTGTTGATGAATGAATGCGAAGGCCTTTCTCGCTTTCGGGTGAAAAGTGTGTCTATTTCTAAGTTAATTGTATAAAAATTTATTGTAAATCTCACGAGGAGTTGCACTCTAATGCAGAGGATGAACCTCAATTTGGTTCACCCAACTATTTGTTCATTTTCTTTTCTTTCATAAGGGGTACTCATGAGTCAATGTTGTAAGATATATATATATAAATTAAAGAAATGGGCAAATCTGTTAACCAATAGATTTTTGGCGACTTTGTTGGGGAGTTGAATAAACAAGATTAGTTGTTTGATTATAGGATACAAAGAATTTTCATGTGAACTTTTGAGAATCTATTCAGTTCAGTTTAAACTTTTACATTGAGAACAAGCTAGAGCCAAGAAGGTACACTAGGTCTTGAAGGCATGAAGGAATAGTTGCTTCTATTTTTCAAGAACTGCAAAACCTAAATTTTCAGCCATCCTTCCCATGCAAGAGATAGGCAAGGAGTAGGCCTCCTTCTCCACCCCCTTTATTTCTTGTGTCTTCCATTTGTCAAGCCTTAACCCTGCATGGTGTTGCTTTACCTAGTGTAATCAACCCAACACCTCTTAATATCATCCTTCCAATGGTAGCCAACAATCTCTGGGGGGCCATAGTAGGTCCATTGAATCTTGGTCTAAATTTGAATTCTTTACCTAAAGGAGCTAGGGATCATTTACCTAAATTCAGTGGTGATGGGAAGGTCACAGATGATGAACATTTGAATGCATTTAATGTTACATGTGGTATAATAGTTGTCCAGCATGAAGATGTTGTAGTAAGATTGTTTTTACAAACATTAACTGGAACCGTTGCAGATTGGTTTTATCATTTTCCAAATAGTGTAATAACAAACTGGCAAGATTTGAAAACTAGGTTTGAAGCTAGATTCAAAGTAGTAGAGGACGAGCATTCCCTTTTGGCTCAGTTAGCCCAATTAAGAAAATAAATTCCTGAATCTATGAGAGATTTCATGGCCATGTTTGATAAAATTATTCATAAGATTCTTGCAAATCAGAAACCTTCAGATGATAATTTGAAATGCTTTTATTATAAATTCTATGCCATCAGAAATTAGTTTCTTGGTTCATAGACAAAGAGCTACAACTTTGAGTGATGTAAAAACACTTGCTGTTGTATTAGAAGATGACTTGATTATTGCGGGAAAATCGAAGAGGGAGATACAAGTGTCAAATTCTCAGCCCCCTACCTCCTCAGATCCTGTAATACAAAGAATTATGAATGATGTAATAACTCTCAAAAGACACTTACCCAAGGCTAGTACATCTTATTCATAGCCTTATCAAGACATACCAAGAAGGGTTACAAATCAGGTTATGGGAACAAGGAATAAGGCCTTACAATTGCCTTCGTCTCAACAAAGATTAGCTATTGAAGCTCCACTACATAAGGGAAATATGTGTGTCTTCCATCTCACTGATGACCATGATGGTGATTCTTGTCCAGAGATGCTGCAGTATGCACAAATGATAAATACAAGAGAGACTGTAATTGAACTTGGTCCAAAAGAACAAGTCCATGGGAAACTTGGTGACTCTGGAATACGCTTCCTGGAGTATGAATCTAATTCACACAAAGGAGGTGACATATTGGTAACCCTCAGAGATCCTTCTTGTGTCATCCTCACTAGAGGTCAGCGTCAATCAAAAAATATAGGTACCACAATCTTTCCCAAAGTTATAGCTAAAGGTAAGGAACCTATGAACCGGAACTTGGAAAATGGTTCAAGAGTTCAAGATGTTTAGATGTTGAGGCATACTGACCCTAATTCTTCTTTTGATATTTTCAAATTTTGTAAGGCATCTAAAATTCATATTTCTCCTACTGAATACCTTAGGTTGAATCCCATAGAATTAGAGAAATTTTTTAAATATGTTCAAAGGGAAACCATTCAGCCGCAATATAGCAACTCACCAATGACTAACCTTGAGTCTTCACAAGATGAAAAAGACACCAAGTCTATAGAATTATCCAGTACTGTCCTAAAGACATTAGCCAATGAACCAACTGAATCATCATTAGTACCTGACCAGAAACCCAAGCCATTCTATGTGTCATTATTTATCAATGGTTTCAAACTTAATAATTGCATTATTGATTCTGGGGCTTCAAATAATATTATGTCATCTATAGTTACAAAAGTGATAGGCCTTTTGCTTACTAAAACATTTGGTAAATATTATTCAATGGATTCAAAGCAAATTCTTTTATTAGGTCAAATCAAAGATGCACAGGTTGCTCTAGCAGTGCATCCTAATAAGAGAGTGAAGTTGAATATTCTAGTGGTTGATATTCTTGCAAGCTATGGAATATTGCTAAGAAGGACCTTTTGCAAGGATTTGGGAGGAGAAATTAAAATGGATTGGTCTGAGGCGATGATTCCCATTGGTAGGAAGAAATTTATTCATCCTAAACCGAAGTCCAAGTATATTGTCTTTCCCTCTAATGACCCAAAATCATAAATATTGTATCATGAATGTGGTTTTGGTAATTACTTGCTCTTCTCTAATGATAAGGAAGTTACACTAGAAGATGTAGTGAACCCTATTGCAGGCTTATGGGAAATGGAGTTTGATGGTAGTTGTGCATCGACTAGATTGGGTGTTGGAGTGGTTCTCATTTCACCATGAGGAGAAAAAATTCTTTTTTATTTCAAACTAGAATTTAAGAACACCAATAAAACTATAGAATATGAGGCATTGTTGTTAGGAATAGAGAAAGATAAGAAAAAGGGATCAAATTGTTGCATTCCAAAGGTGATGTGGATTTGATTGTTAAATAGGTATGAGATCTCTTCTTAGTAAAAAATGAAAGGCTTAGACATTATAGGAACTGTGTCTGGGATGAGATTGAACATTTTGATCCTTTCTCAATTGAGGCAATTCCTAGAGACCAAAATTCTCGGGCTAATTCTTTAGCAGTGTCAGCATCTTTGTTGCTTCCACATCCTGACTTTGGTGCAGATGTCCATAGAATTGAAGTTTTATATCATCCTAATGTACCCAACAATTCAAACTTCTGGCAAGTGTTTAGAAATGATAAACGCATAAACCAATTCTTGCAAAATGCTGAAATATTTGCCTCCTCTTTCTTTGAAGGTTCTAAAAATGACTATAATGAGTTTGGTTCAAATACAGGGGAAAACTCTAGAAAGGAAGTTGATCAGTTGAAGGGAAACTGAATTCCTAAAGGCCTCGTAACCTTAGAACACCTCTTTGATCACAATGATAGGTATGTTAAAGAAGATGTTCCCCAAGCCGCCGACACATTGGGACAATATGAAAAGATTAATTTAGGTGATGAAAAAAACCCGAAGATGGTCAATTTAGGCAAGTGATGTAATCCTAAGGAAAAACATTTGTTTGTGAAACTGCTACAAAAGTATTTGGATATTTTTGCTTGGTCTTATGAGGATTTGAAATATTTTAGGAATGGTCTATTGGTATTTTTGTATGTTTTTGTCATTGATGTCAACACCTACTAAAACACTAGCACTTTGGAGATCTAGCAGCATTCACCGGTAGACAAGTAACTATTGCACAGTTACTCATATATGGTTCACCGACAGGATATAATCATCACCGGCACTTGGAATGACATGGAAGACACCTAGTAATGTCGAAGACATCATGGGGACACCTTGTTTTGAATAATTAATCATTGGTATATTCATACTTGCATATTTGCTTTTACCGACAAATAGGTCCAGGTTATCTAGGGTTATACCAGTAGGTTTAACTCTTCCAAATCAACATGGCATGCTATGGAGATAATTAATTAATGTTGTAAATGCATTGAGCCAACATGTTCAATCGGTTATTGCATTGAATATTGTATTAGTTGTAAAATGATTTTATTGTAATATCTTGTAGAGCCAACCTACTATAATTGGTCTTAGGTTATGGTATAAATATAAGATCTTAAATGCAAGATTGAATGTGGAATGCGAAGAAGGTTGTGTGTGAAGGTATATGCGAGATTTAGCAGAGCTATACATGAAGACATCATTTGAAGGTAAAGCTAGGGTTTTGTGAAAGCATATCAGCATTACACCGGTACTGAATCTGGCATATGAAGATGCTATTTTAAGCAGTACATTCTTATTGGATTTAACCATCCAATTGTAGTCAGTGTGACTCCCATTTGTGTTTGAGCAGTGAGCTCTAGGCTATTGGCCTTTCTGCATGTGCAGACCCCATTTATGTACACTTACTATCTACAGTAGTATCATCTAATTGTGGGTAAGGTTTCCCACCATGGTTTTTTCCCTTACAGGGTTTCCATGTACAAATATTGGTGTTATGTGTTGTGGTTGATTTTGTCTTTTGGTTTCATGCATTATTCTTTACCAGTATTATATTTATCAGTTAAATTGTTTCATCGGTATCACAGACTATTTCACCGGTATTAAATAGTAATTTGTTTAAGTTGTTTTTGGTTTAATATTTAGGACAACTGATTCACCTCCCCCCTCTCAGTTGTCCCCGGGACCTAACAATTGGTATCAGAGTTGAGTCCTCTTTTTGCAGAAGCTTAACAGCTAGAGGAGATCCAAAGTCCAGCAACTATTTAAGGAAGGATAGTCCTAAACTTGATGGAACTAACTATGGAATTTGGAAGATCATAATGGAGACACATCTGAACTATATTGGAAAGGATATCTGGGAAGTTACAAAGAATGGATATACTGTTCCTACAATAACTCAACCAAATCCTCCAAATTTGACTAAAGATGAAGAAAATGATTGCAAGGCAAGAGAAGCACTTTTGAGTGCATTATCAGATCAGCAAATCATGGGACTATCAGATAGATCTATTGCTAAAGCTATATGGGATCATTTGGAAACACTGAATGAAGGAGATTCCATAGTCAAAATTGCAAAACTCAAAAGCTTCCGGGTCAAGTATAAAAGTCTGAAAATGGAAGAAGATGAAAGAATTTCTGCTTTTATGGAAAGAGTAGATGAAATTGTTTTGGGTATTAAATGTTGTGGAGGAACCTTAAGTGAAGATGAAATTGTTTCAAAAGTCTTAAAAGGTTTTCCACAAGCATATAAAATTAAGGTTACTACTATAAATGAACTTAGAACAATGCCTAACACATCAGTAACTAGGGATACATTGATTGGAAAAATATCAGCCTTTGAGATTGAAGAATTTGGTCCTGCTACTACTATAAAAATAGATCTAGCTTTCAAAGCATCAATATCATCTGCATCATCATTTGACAAATCTGATTGGAAAGCTTTTTATGCAAGAGAACTTGAAGAAACTAGGAGATAAAATGAAGAACTTGAAGAACTTGAAGCACTATTTGCAAGAAAAATGCCTAAAGCTCCAATTGGAAGTAAGTATGAAGGTAAAGCACCCTTTAAATGTTTCAACTGCAATAAGATTGGTCATATGGCTCCAAGATGCCCTGACAGACATGCTAGGTTAAGAGAAGAAGCTAGAAGAACATACAAGCCTAATCCTGGATATCAGAAATATAGATTCAAGAAAAATAAGGACAAATCTTGTTATGTTGCTGATGAAGGAGTAACTAATGATTCTGATGAGGATCCTAAAGACAATGGATGGGTTTTTGTTGCTATAACAGAAGATCAACTGGCACCTGCAGTGCAACTGGTAGAACAGGCCTTGGCAGCAAAAGTTGAAGTAAAGGATGAGTGGATCATTAACTCAGGATGCTCACATCACATGACTGGTGACAAAAGTAAATTCTTGAACTTTCAAGAATATAATGGAGGTCTAGTAAGATTTGGTGATGACAAAGCTTGTTCAATTAAAGGTAAGGGTTCAATGTCTCTTGATGGTAAGCATAACACTGAAAATGTTTACTATGTTGAAGGTTTAAAGCATAATCTTTTGAGTGTTGGTAAATTAGTAGAAAAAGGATTTCAGATACAATTCAGAAATGGAAAATGCAAAATTATGAATAGAACTGGTTTAGAAATTGCAACCAGTAATCAGACTAGAGGTAATATCTTTCATTTGAATAATAGTGAAAAGACATGTTTGATTGCACACATTGATGAAAGTTGGTTATGGCACAAAAGACTCTGTCATGTAAATTTTGATTGCATGGTAAAAAATAGTACAACTAAGGCAGTTAGAGATTTACCTAAAATTGTCAAACCTCACAACACAGTCTATAAGGAATGTCAATTTGGAAAACAGGTTAGAGCTAGTTTTAAAAGTATTCCAGAGAAATCAAATAATGCTCTTGATTTAATTCATACCGATTTATGTGGTCTAGCTAGAACTAAAAGCTTGCAAGGTGATAGATATTTCATGCTAATTATAGATGACTATTCTTGAATGTGCTGGGTTAGTTTTCTCAAAGAAAAATCAGAAGCACTTGGAAAGTTTAAACTATTCAAAGCAATGGTTGAAAATGAAACTAGTAAGAAAATCAAATGTTTAAGATCAGACGAAGGAGGTGAATTCACATCTAAGGAATTCAATGCATTCTGTGAAATGAATGGAATCAGAAGACAGCTATCAGCACTTCGAACACCACAACAGAATGGGGTTGTTGAAAGGAAAAACAAAACTATCTTATATGCAGCAAGAAGTATGTTATCAAAAGAAAACCTACCACATATATATTGGAGAGAGGTAGTAAGCACATCAGTCTATACATTCAACAAAGTCCACATCAAAGGTGAAACCGGTAAGACCCCTCATGAACTATGGTTTGGTATTATTCCTACTCTTAAATATTTCAGAATTTTTGGAAGCAAATGCTATAATAGGAGAGATGAGTATATTGGAAAATTTGATCCTAGAAGTGATGAAGGAATATTTCTTGGTTATTCATCTAAGAGAAAAGCATATAGATGTTTTAACAAAAGATTGCAGAAAATTGTTGAAAGCACAAATGTAAATATTGATGAACAATTCAGAGGAACTTCAAGGTATATGGATTATGAACCGGCAACAGAGATTTTGTCAAATGAATCTACACTGAATCCACTGGCATAGAATGAAGATCCAGTTACACCGGTATCATCTGAAATTTCCACAGTAACTAAGGAACAACAGCAAACAAAGACACCCCGGTATGTAAGAGTGAATCATTCTAAAGATCAGATAATTAGAAATAAATATAGATGAGTTATGACAAGAGGAAGATTGGAAAATGAAGAGGTATGTCTTATTTCTCAAATTGAGCCATCATCAATTAATGAAGAATGTGAAGATAAATTTTTTATTAAAGCTATGGAAGAAGATTTAGAGAAAATTGAAAAGAATAACACTTGGACATTAGTTCCTCGGCCTAAAGATAAAAATGTTATTGGAACCAAATGGGTTTTTAGAAACAAACTTAATGAAGATGGTAAAATAATCAGAAATAAAGCAAGATTAGTGTGTAAGGGATATTCTCAAAAGGAAGGAATTGATTACAATGAAACCTTTGCATCGGTAGCTAGAATTGAGGCAGTTAGATTATTTTTGGCTTTTGCAGCTCATAAAAACTATAAGGTATATCAGATGGATATTAAATGTGCATTCTTGAATGGAATTCTTGAAGAAGAGGTTTACATTGAACAAACTGATGGATTTTCTTTAACAGAAGACAAAGATATGGTTTGTAGGTTCAAGAAAGCTTTGTATGGGTTGAAGCAAGCTCCAAGAGCTTGGTATGCATGATTAGACAAGTATCTTTTAGAGATTGGTTTTTCTAAAGGTAATGCAGACAGTAATTTATACTATAAAGTAACTAATGATGACATCTTGGTTATAGAAGTTTTTGTTGATGATATAATCTTTGGAGGAGAAGATGGATTATGTAAAGATATTTCTATCAAAATGCATCAAGAATTTGAAATGTCTATGATAGGAGAAGTAAAATTCTTTTTAGGATTACAGATCTCTCAGACTGACAGTGGTATATTTTTGAGTCAATCAAAGTACTTAAAAGAGCTACTAAAGAAATTTGGGATGGAAAACTCTAAACCGGTAAGTACACCTATGACTACAAATGAGAAATTATCAATAAGAGATGAATCAACACATGTTAATCCAACTAGGTACAAATCTATGATAGGAGGTTTATTGTATTTAACACAAACAAGACTAAATATTATGAATGCGGTATGTATTGTTTCAATATTTCAAAGTAATCCTAGGGAAAATCATCAATCGGTAGTAAAAAGAATTTTCCGGTACTTACAAGGCACTACAAATCTTGGATTATGGTATCCTAGAGATGAAAATTTTGAATTATGTGCATATACAGATGCAAATTGGGCAGGAGATGTAGATGACAGGAAAAGCACCACCGACGGAGCATTTTTCCTTGGAAGCAGATTAATTTCTTGGTTAAGCAAGAAATAGAGTTGTACATCTTTATCAACAGTAGAATCAGAATATGTTGCAGCAGCAACAAACTATACACAGGTATTATGGCTTAAACAAATGTTAAAGGACATAAAGGTAAATTGCAAGGAACCTATAACTATCTATTGTGATAACACTATAGCAATGGATATATCCAAGAATCTGGTACTACATTCTAAGACTAAACATGTTTCTATCAAACTAAACTTTCTAAAAGAATATGTTGAAGCAAAACAAGTCAAACTGGTTCATGTAAACACTAAAGAGTAGATTGCAGATATTTTTACTAAACCTCTACCTAAGGAGACCTTTGAATATCTCAGAGATCAACTTGGGGTCATACCCCCACCGGTAGACACTTAGAGAGTTGATAACTATCATCAATTGGCAGAATTAACAGAGATACATTCTTAAATCTGGCTTTGATGAGGAAGCTACTTCTTAGGGGGAGTAGATGGTATATTGAAAATAGTTGGTATTTTGTATGTGAAACTAACAAATGATATTCTATTGTAAATTTGGCATTTGATGTCAAAGGGGGAGAGATTGGTATGGAAAAACACAGAAAGAAACACAGAAAGATACATGTTACCCATAGGGGGAGAGATTGGTTAAGGAGATTGTTGGTTTTTGGTATTTGGCATTTATGTTTTGGCACTTTGATGGTTTTTCATCTTGTGTTGCCATCAATGCCAAAGGGGGAGATTGTTGGTATTTTGGTATGGTTTTGTCATTGATCTCAACACCTACTAAAACACTAGCACTTTGGAGATCTAGCAGCATTCACCGACAGACAAGTAACTATTGCACAGTTACTGGTATATGGTTCACCGGCACTTGGAATGACATGGAAGACACCTAGTAATGTCAAAGACATCATGGGGACACCTTGTTTTGAAGAATTAATCATTGGTATATTCATACTTGCATATTTTCTTTTACCGGCAAATAGGTCCAGGTTATCTAGGGTTATACCGGTAGGTTTAACTCTTCCAGATCAGCATGGCACGCTATGGAGCTAATTAATTAATGTTGTAAATGCATTGAGCTGACATGTTCAATCAGTTATTGCATCGAATATTGTATTAGTTGTAAAATGATTTTATTGTAATATCTTGTAGAGCCAACCTACTATAATTGGTATTAGGTTATGGTATAAATATAAGATCTTAAATGTAAGATTGAATGTGGAATGCGAAGAAGGTTGTGTGTGAAGGTATATGCGAGATTTAGAAGATCTATACATGAAGACATCATTTGAAGGTAAAGCTAGGGTTTTGTGAAAGCATATCAACATTACACCGGTATTGAATCCAACATATGAAGATGTTATTTTAAGCAGTACATTCTTATTGGATTTAACCATCCAATTGTAGTCAATGTGACTCCCATTTGTGTTTGAGTAGTGAGCTCTAGGTTGTTGGCCTTTCTGCATGTGCAGACCCCATTTATGTACACTTACTATCTGCAGTAGTATCATCTGATTGTGGGTAAGGTTTCCCACCATGGTTTTTCCCCTTATAGGGTTTCCACGTACAAATATTGGTGTTATGTGTTGTGGTTGATTTTTTCTTTTGGTTTCATGCATTATTCTTTACCGGTATTACATTTATCAGTTAAATTGTTTCATCGGTATCACAGACTATTTCATTGGTATTAAACAATAATTTGTTTAAGTGGTTTTTGGTTTAATATTTAGGACAACTGATTCACCCCCCCCTCTCAATTGTCCCCGGGACCTAACATGGTCAGTTTCAATATCATATCCCTCTTAAGCCTGGGGTAGCCCCTTTTAGACAAAAAATAAGAAATTATAATCCCAAAGTTGCAGATACTATTTTCAAGGAAATAGATAAAATGCTCCAAGAAAGGATTATTTATCCTATTCACCACTCCACTTGGGTGGCCAATATCATTCCAGTTTACAAGAAGAATGGAGAGATAAGGATCTATGTGGATTTCCTAAATTTGAATCAGGCTAGCTTAAAAGATAACTATACATTGCCAGTGATGGATCATATTCTCCAAACTGTAGCGGGATCGGAGATGATGTCTATGCTTGATGATTTCTCTAGTTATAATCAAATAAGTGTACCGAAGGAAGATCAGCATAAAATAGCTTTCACAACCCCTTGGGGAACTTTTGCCTACAATCGAATGCCCTTCAGCTTGATAAATGCAGGAGAAACTTTTCAAAGAGCAATGAACCTCTCATTATATCACCTCATTGGTAAGACTATAGTCATTTATCTTGATGATTTGACAGTTTTCTCTAAAAAATAGAAAAATCACTCAAGAGATTTGGAGACCGTGTTACAAAGATGTAGGGATCATGGTATTTCTCTCAACCCAAAGAAGTCATTTTTCTGTGTTACAGAGGGAAAGTTGCTAGGACATATAGTTTCACAGGATGGTATCAAGATAGATCCTGATCGGGTAAATTCCCTTCAGCAATTAAGTCTTCCATCAGACAGAAGTGTCAAATCATTCTTTGGGAAAGTGAATTTTCTCAGGAGGTTTGTACCAAATTTTGCTGAAATCACTAAACATATTGTAGGGATGATGAGTGAGAAACAAATTTTCAAGTGGAAGGAAGAAGCAAAAAAGGCTTTTGAAGAAGCAAAGTAAGAAATTGCTCATGCTCTGACATTAATTAATCCTGATTTTAAGAAATATTTTATCATGTATTGTTATGCTTCTGAACACATAGTGTATGGCATTCTTCTGCAAAAGAATGAGCTGAATGAGGAAGCCCCTATTGCCTTCATGAGTATCCCACTTAAAAAACATGAACTAAGCTATTTGTTGGTAGAAAAGAAGGCATTTGCAGTAGTCAAAGTTGTGAAGCATTTCAGATATCATGTTTTGCACTCTCATTCGATTGTTTTTGTGTCAAATCCTACAGTGAAAAGTATCTTGACTCAGCAGGAAGTGGGAATGAATAATAGAGAAACTTGGGTTTCAAAGGTTTGGGAGTTTGATCTAGATATCCAACCAACCAGGTTATTTCAGGGGCAAGGATTATCTCATTTGATTGCTGAAAATAAGGAAAAGGTAGACAAACTCCCATTAACCTTATTTGTTAGTTTATAGGATGAATGGTTCACTGGTGTGGCTCATTACTTGACTTATGGAGAATTCCCTGAGCATTTAACTACCAAAGAAAAATAAATTTGAGATTGAAAGCTACTAAGCATGTGATTTTTGATGATATTCTATATAAGAAAGGTTTGGATGGATCATTCCTGAGGTGCATCGACAAAGAGAAGGAGAAGAAACTTTTACAAGTTTTTCATAATGAATCATGTGGAGGACATTATTCATCCACCGTAACGGCATTCAAAATTCTTAGGAGTTGTTACTACTGGCCCGAAATGTTTAAAGATGCCTATAAATGGGTTGCAAGTTGCAAGAAGTACAAATTATTCTCAGGAAGGCCTCAGTTAGTTGCTTTGTCGTTAAGGCTGGTAATCATTGATGAACCCTTCAAGTGATGGAGATTATATTTTGTACATCCATTGAATCCCCCATCAAGTGCTGGTCATACTCATATCCTCACAGCTACAGATTGTTTTACCAAGTGGGTAGAAGCAATCCCTGTCAGGAAGACCACTTTTGAAATTGTTTGTACCTTCTTGAAAGAAAATATCATGACTAGGTTTGGTGTACCCCAGAAAATTGTGACTGATAATGCCTCAAATTTTTCTTCTGATGATCATGGCATTTACTTATCTCATTCTTTAGATTATTATCCACAAGGAAATGGCTAGGCAGAATCCAACAATAAGAATTTAATTTCTATAATACGAAAGTTGGTCGCTGAGAACACAAAGGATTGGCCTAAAACATTATATGAGGCATTGTGGGTAGACAAGACCTCACCCAAAAAGGGCCATAGGTATGACACCATTCAAATTGGTATATGGAGTTGAAGCTTAGTTGTCCTTACCTCTAGAACTATCATCTGCTAGATTGCAGAAGGTAATAAAACATGATTTCTTTCAAAATGCCCTAGAAAAGAGAATTTTGTACCTTACAAAAATTGAAGAGGAGAGACAAGAATTGATAGATCACATTACTACTCATCAGGCAAGGGTTAAGAAAAATCTTGATCGCAGAGCTAGACCATGATAGTTCATGCTGGGAGATCAAGTTTTACTTTGGGATAAATGCAGAGAACTGAAAGGAGCTCATAAGAAATTTGATTCTCTATGGAAAGGAACATTTACTATCCCACAGGTATTGGGTCCTAACTCATTCAAACTTGAATATCCTAATGGATTTTCCCTACCCCTATCTTACAACGGGAAGAATTTAAAGTTGTATCAACTCTAAGCGAATTTTTTTCGCTTTGTACATAAAGTTTTTTATTGTGTTTTTTTTTTTCCTTGTTGAGTGTTTTGTTGTGTTCGGACCTTTTGGTCTTTCCCACTTGCGTGCAAAACTAGAGTTTCTAAGTTCCTTTCCTTGTCCTTTTCAGTCTCATTCCCTAGTCAGAGTCGATGTTATTTCAATATTTGTTTTGAACCAATAATTTGCATTTAATTTTGTTTTTGTCTTCTCCGTCTTTAATCATGTGCCTTTTTATTCCTTATGCTTCACCTTTTCTATCCCATTGAACCTGCCGCTTGAACCATTTGTAAATTGGTTCAAGGTTCAAGGTTCAAGGTTCAATAGGTCCTCTTGCATGGGTCGCGGCTTTGTAATGTTATTTAAGGAGCAAGTGTAAATGTGTTAAGTGGGTCTTAAGCTTGAACTTTGAACCATTTGTAATTCGGTTCAAGGTTCAAACTTCAAAGTCTTCCTTTTTGTTTGTTAAAGGTCTTTGCTCATTTCTGGTGTTGTTTTGATCTGCAAGTTGAGAGTTCTCTACTTTTCTTCCCATTGAAATTGAACCATTGAACTCCTTGTGATTTGGTTCAAGGTTCAAAAGTTCCTTCCAATTTTTGGTTCTGAGGACTTTAATAACACTGAAGGTGGCATGACAAAAGGAATATTCCTAGCATCTTACAATTTAAAATTCTAAATTTGGAAAGAAATCATGGAAGCATAAAAATTTTGTGTGGAGTTGATGTGTAATTAAGAAAGTGTCAAGTTCCCATCAAATCATTGATTATCTCACATGTTCGAATAAATCATTATGAGGCATGTGTAGATGTTACTATTTTGTTTTCCTTTTTACATGTGAATTCTTAAAATTGTAAAAGTTGTAGCTGCTATTATTGAAGGGGCAAGAGACGCCGAAGGTAATTTCAGCTTCATTCTTTCAAGGGTTTCATAGATTTCATGGTGGAAATAGGTGACTTTTGACAATTTCCCTCCAATGTGTTATTAGCTCAGAAGGTTTGTTAGTGTAGGAGAAATATTTTGTTGTGGAATAGAATTTTGTCCTGTTTAGGAATTGTTTGATAAAAGTAAAAGTGGTCACAATGAGGCCAACTCTTCTAAAACTTGGTCGTACATCATGTCTAGTTAGCATACTTCCAGAGGTGAGTGACACATGTTTGGCCCAAGTTGATTTGGGAGATTTCTTAGAGAGAGCTAAAAACCCTGGGGTAGGTTCAATGATGGAGAGGATAGTAAGAAGTGGCCTGATTGAAGCTGTTGCTTTTCCAATTGTTGCTCCTTGTCTAGATTTAGTAATAGAATACATGAATAGATATGATGTTGATAGTAGGTGCATTAGAAATAGCACTGGCGAGCTATTAGTGGAGATTAATAGAGAGATAGTAATGGCTGCAATGAGAATCCCTCATAAGGGGCCTTACAAAGACTGGTCAATTGGGACCTCATATGCATTTTTCTCTAAGAAGAAAAGCACGTATAGAAGTGTTATTGCCAGAAATTGGCTTCTAAAGATTCAAAAGAGTGGGTCCTGATTACCTAAGCCCCTTACTAGAGAACACTTCATTACAGAAGTGTGAGATATTGTCATACTGCTAAGCAGACTCAAAGAGAACTCACACTCTTTCTATTGGGAGGATTGGATGTACTTCTTTATCCAGGTGTTATTAGCTGGTGAAAAATACCTTGACTGGGCACAGGTTGTTGCTAAAAGGCTCCATAAGGGTTTGAGAAACTTTGTTGGAATGTCCAGCTTTTACATGTCTTCATACTTATTCTACATGCTGGCTTGTACCAGAGATTGGCAAGGACTGCATAATGAGCCTTGGGTAGATGGCATGAAAGTCTACAACTATTACTCTTTACTACAACAACTGAAATATGAAGAGAATTTCACTAGATGGAATGATATTTTCACGGGAAGGCTTGCCTTTGAATTGCAAGGAGATATTAATGAAAGAATGTTGGTTGAGGCCATGGAGCTAATCAGCATATATGGAAGCTTTTAATTTTTGTTCCCCAGATTTACCTATCTCTAAGTGGGCGGTTTTGAGGGTGACCCATTCAAATTACCTAGATATGCCTTTGATAGTTATGTACTTATTGAAGTAATCAGACAATTGGCTCACATTGATAAAAAGTTAGGAACAAAGGGTAAATCCGGAGTTGTTTTTCCAATTGAACTTGGTTATTACAGTTTTAAATCTATGTCTGATACTTTGAACTTAGAGTTAGAATTCAAGAAAATGAATTTGCAGCCTTATGTTGCCAGGCAAAAGTTTGATAGCAAGGGATATGCTATAGAAAATCTGAATGTGAATGATCATTTCTTTCACGAACCCTAGTTAGAAGACTACTGAGAAAATTGTGGTGATGAGTTGGAAGTAAGAAGGATTATGGTCAAGGTTCACTTTACAACAAGTGATTACCATGAGACTGCCCATTAATGTGTTAGGTGTACAAGAAGAAGAAGGGGAGGATGTCTTGGATCATGAATTCAATGAAAAGATTCAAGGACAACCAATTCCTGAAATTGACTGGGATAGAAGAGAAGAAGAAAAAATTCAAGCCAGGTCCTTTAATGTCATAAGGAGAACAAAAAAATGGCTAAGGGATCAAAAATTTAGAAAGGGGTCAATCATGCTTCCCATGAATTAACAGTTGGTCCACATGCTATAACTCAGCTTCCTACTTCCTCCTCTAACAAGTTTGTTGATATTGCAGGTGACACAAGGCCAATTATTGAAGAGGTTCAACCCAGAAGATCAAAGAGATCTCCGATGAGTTCTTCAACAATTTGAGTTATTCGCTCATGGAGAAAAAAGAAGAACAAAGAACTAGTGGTGAATCAAATCGTTGTGGATTTGGATCCAGGTGAAGGAACTGAAGTGACAATGGATCAAGAAGTGTTGAGTAATCCTCTAGTGCAGGATGTGGATATAGGTAAGGAACCTGAAGAAGAGCCAAACCTAATGAGCACCCTGACTATTATTGATCCCCCTGATGCTCAGACACTTCCGCCATCTAAAGAAACTTCTACCACTTCTTGATGGATAGGAGCTTCGATTGGGAAGAAACGTAATGTTGTTCCTATCATAATTCCCATAGAGGATATGGTGAGAAATTTCCTCGGGAAAATATCTAAGCCCAAGAAGCTCAAAATGCAAGCAATATTGGAAGTGTATGAGGCAATAGGTCATTGGGTAGCTGAAGTTGTTAAACCCATCTCAGGTAGAGATCTAGAAAAGGCCACTAAAGATGATTTTACTATGGATAAAATTTATTTGGGAGCTGCTTCAAGGGCGGTAGATGCTAGACATCTGGAATCTTCCACAAAGAGGATGATATCCAGATCTTGGAAGGATGAGAAAGACAAAAAGGAACTCAAATAGGTCATCACCCAAATGGCATAATACATCAATGCCATACATCATCCAAGCCCTCAGCCCCTATCTCAAATGACACTATACATTGACCCGAAATCACCGGTGAACTAGAATCAGTTAGATCAGGTCCAGAGGAGCTGCATGATAGCTGAAATATTAGATGAACGGCTTGATTCTATAGTATAGAAGGGTTCAGATTACATTGTCAGCCTGGTTAAAGTGAATGAAGATTCCATAACCATGAGTAAAGAATTAGAGCTAGAAGTTGTTGCTTGGGAGAAGGAAAGAACCAAGTGGGTAGCAGTCTTGGCACAAATGAATGATGTGCAGAAGTTTGGTGTGATGAAGTTCCTAGCTAAGAAACCCATGGAAAACTTGGATGATAATGTGATTTATGTGTCAAGGAAAAATGTCGAGTGGAGAAACTCTATCATCAAACAAGACCATGAGAAATCTGCTAAATTACTTAAAGGGTTGAAAGATCCGATTGACACAATGCAGAAAGATTTAAAGTGCATTGATACAAAACTCATGGAGGATGATGGGCAGATAATTGAAGTTGTTGCAGACATGACCAAGATCTTCAAAGAGTGAGTACATCTCGTTAAAGAAACAAAGTCTTTGACCACAGATGACTTTTCAAAAGTGGCAAGGATAGAGTCGATGCTGACAGTCTGCTTTGATCACTTGGAGGCACATAAAGCTAAAGTGATGCAGGTGAATATGGACAAGGAGGTTTGGAAGAAGTGCATCTTACACATTGGACTCGCATACTTTCATGTTATCTTTAATTTCTCAATAGCACATCTAGAGTGGTGTAATGTGCATGGTGTCGCGGCAAAGTAGGACAAATCAATGCCCAATTCTTTCACTTCGGAGTTTTGATCAGCTATAGGATGAGTTGTCATCCTATTTGTGGCCATAAATTATTTTAGTTTCATAGAAGTTCAAAACTGACAGTTTCTTTTGACACTAGGCTAGAGTTAAATGTCTAGGGTTATTTTTCAAAGAAACTATTGGCCTGGGGGCTATATATGTAATAAAGCAAGTTTTGTTTTGGGGTCGGAAGAAATTTGATTTAGAGGAACATATCAAATTGTCTTTGATTTTTTCAGAACTCGTATTTTTGGTACTTAAATGAAATACTATTTTGGCACGATCTTTAAATCTGTGTGTTTGAAAGATTAGCAATCTTTGTTGGGATGTATGCGGATGTGCAAAATTTTCCATTCCATTACCAGTTCTTTCTGTGTCTGTGAATTCATTGATTTTCCTTATTTAAAAGAAGTTTCATTGTTATTTAAAAAGTGTTGATCCCCCTTGTCCTATGAGGCATGAGTGAGAATTGATCAGTATTTACACTATTTTGAGTTTATTGAATGAATATGTGCAGGATTAAAAGTCTATGAGCTTTACACTTTTAAATAAATCTTTTATAGCATTCTTCTGTGTTGATGAATGAATGTGAAGGCCTTTCTCTCTTTCTGGTGAAAAGTGTGTCTATTTCTAAGTTAACTGTATAAAAATTCATTGCACTCTAATGCAGAGGATGAGCCTCAATTTGGTTCACCCAACTGTTGGTTCATTTACTTTTCTTTCATAAGGGGTACTCATGAGTTAATGTTGTAAGATATATATATAAATTAAAGAAAGGGACAAATCTATTTGTAGCTTAGGATTCGGGAAATCATCACAAGCAATAGAAACATACTAATCATAGCTCAATCACGAAATCACATTGCAACGATCTATCCTAAACACATTCAATAGAGACATAAAGATAAAACATTCAAAAAGATTATGCAAACCAGATGTAAATCCAAATTTTTCCTTCATGCGGCTCCATTGTTCTTCTTTCCTCTTCAAATAGTTTGGTTGTGGATCTCACCTACAAGTGCACACACATGATTGAAAGCAAGTAGGTAAGAAAATTGCTCAAAACTACTCTAAGTGTGATTGATTAGAAATTCGATAATCTGATTAGGGGATTTGATTGAAGAAATTCATCCAATTTATAGAGAAATTGGAGAAAAAGATCAAATTAGCATGATTCAATCCAAATGGAAATTGCAAATCAATTATGTCAATTATGACAAATTTATGACAAATTATGCACTTTCTATGCAAAATTTGTTGATTGATAATTTATGACAAATTATGACAACTTCTATGTCAAAAATTGATTGATTGTCAATTATGACAAATTATGACAAATTGACATGTCATTTCCATGAATTTAGGAGAGAAATAGGAGAAATTTGAAATTAGGAATTAGAAAATTAAGAAATTAGAGAATTAAGAATTTAGGAATTAAGAAATTGATAGAAATTAGAAATTAGGTATATTAATTAATAATTTATCATTTATTAATTAATTCACAAAGAGGAATAATTAGCCAATTAAATGAACATTTAATTGTGACAAGAAAACTTTAGGATAAATAAATAATTTATTAATCCTAGAGGAAGAAAATGACACACAAGGTTAAATGATGAAATCACGAAACCCTAGAAGACAAATTAGCAATGCGAGAATGACAATTAGGTCTTGATTGAAGATAATTGATATCGATCATGATTTTAAATTGATAAATGACCAATGTGACAAATGATTTGATTGATAAAAGTGCCAATTGACGAGGAACAATGACTAATTGATCCAAATTGACATAATGACAATGATCGATGACAAACTAGATTGCAAGATGACAAGATTAAAAATGACCACGATCGATGACGAATCGATCGCAAAATGACAAGGTTGAACATGACAACGATCAATGACAAATCAATCACAAAATGACAAGATTGAAAATGATAAGGATTGATGACAAAATGATCGCCAGATGATAAGATTGATAAGAGGACAAAACCCTAATTAGGATTGACGATGTCCAAAATGATGACAAATGAGCACGCACATTGATGCGATAGGATAAGATCGATTAAAATCATGACTGGAGAGTGTTATCGACGAGACCAAATTTAAGAGTAAGATGAATGAAGAATGTAGAAGAATGACTCGATACTCGTAAATGATAAAAACCAAGTGCGAATCATAGGAGAAATGTTAATGCGACGCAAAAACCCAAAATGAGGTAATGCGCAAATGTTAAAGTATGACTCCGCAAGTGTTGACCATTTTTAGGTGTCTACACTATTAACCAATAGATGGTATATTACATTCAGTGTTCTTCTCATCCTTATCAAATACTTGGTTATCCATAGAACATACAACTTCTTTGCTCTTGGTGGTCCCAGAGTTGACTGAAGGGACTTCAAAAGTTCTAGGGGCATCCTTACTACTCATAATATTATCTTCAGGACTTTCCATAGAAGATACATCGTTCATATCCATTATATTATTAATTGGACCCTTGAAGGGATCATCTTGGTCTTCAAAAACAATAATATGCACATCCTCAAATATGCTAGTGGTGGTACCACAATCAGAGGATTAAAGACCATGGTTCTTTTCAATAGACATAACCATATCCATAATTTCTTTTTGAACCTTCTCTTTGGTGTTGGGTACACCAAGCATGAGATCATCAAATTTTTTCTTAGTTCTCAACTTAGTTTTACACACTTCCAATAAGGTGGCATTATTTTTTGGAGAAAGGGTGGAGTTGACAACCTCAAATACACAATTTTTAATAGATTGTTCCTCTTATCTAGAGATTTTCCTAACTCTCATCAAGTCCTCATACAATTCTTTTTTAACAATGTCCCTATATTCTTCAATTGCAGCATTAAATTTTGCAAATACATTATAAAAGCTTTAATTATGGTATTTTCATCTTCAGCATTGGCTTTGGTAAATAGATTACCTACCTATTTTGGACTTCTATCTTGAGAAAGGGATTCACACAAACTTTCTGTATCGAGCGGTTGCTTGGCCTTATTCCCTTTGGAATTTCAGACATGTATTTGGTACTACTCAGCTTCTTCTTCTTCTTCTTCTTCCTCAGACTCCAAGATGATGGTTTTCCTTTTGATTTCGATCTTCTTCTTTGGAGAGCTTGAAGAGTGAATATTTGTATGAGAAACGTTGGCTATTTCGGATGTACCAAGTCTTTCGGATCGCCTAACCTTATAAATTTCTTGCTTAGTCAGATTGGCCTTGTTCAGAGATTCTTGAATGACCTTTTTTCACATTCTTTTCATAGTCCTTCTTGGTGAGTTCCATCTGGACTTGCAAATATTTTTCATTAGTAGTGTTGTTCACCAAAAGTGATAACCCAAGTATACCTACAATCCTTCTATGAAATGGCCAATTTTAGTCTATGAAATACATCAGGGCTTGGACAACATGACAAGGATATGAATCCTTCTACTCTTTAGGCTCTGCAAAACCTAGGTGGGTATACCTTTGATGCTTTGAATACAACAATTACAAACACATAACTACATCAACACTAAGCAGATAGATCATTTCACAAGCTCACCAAATCTAGAAACACATTACAGATTGGCTAGATCTATATAAATCATAAATGAAAATAGAGCTTGGAATGAAACGAACACACCCCTACACATAAAGGGAAATAGATTTGTCTTTTAAAATATTGATCTGAAACCATCCCCAAATCTGTCAAAGACTAGTGCCTTGTTCATTGGGCAATAGAGTCACATACACAGAACTACAAAATGTTAATCACAACTACAAATTGGTTTTCCTTACAACATATCCCTGCATTTATACCTTGTACTAATGCATTACTCAATCCATTCATAAAATTATTAGATCTGGGACACATTCCATTGTTTATGATTGATTATAGAATTTAAACTCTTCATTGAAGAATGCCTACAAACAATCATACAATATCCTTGAGATGACAAATTATAAGCCTCCTTGAGGATTCAATTCATAACAATTAAATGCATACACAGAGACAATATCATGGGAAATTTACTCATGCCTAACACAAGCAAGACCTGCAACTAGAAAACAATCTGTCATCCTGCAATGTAGCCTCTATACCCTGAATAGATCCATAGAACTTTACAAGTTTGGGTCAAGAATTTCAGAAAATGGAAGCCATGAAAACTAGAGCACTTCCTCACAGAATTCTGGAACCCTTACAACTGAGAAGAATTGGTAATAAGAAGGAGAGGGAACCAAATCAAATCTAAAACTGAATTGCCAAGTGTCTCCTCTCTAACTGAATTTCAATCTCGACCAAATTGCTTCCAAAATATCTGATCTTCACCAAAATTAACTTCATAATAAAATTCCTCATTCCGAGAGCTTTTTGAAAATATATAACACTTCATACTTTGGCCAAAAATTGAGCCCTAGGCGAATTAATTCCCCATTTGTGCACATCATTTAAATTTTTCATTTATTTAATATAGTTAAAACTATATCATTTACAATTTTAATTTTAATTTTTGCCTCTGATGTGCTCTGATGCCTTGCCACGTGGCGGCCTCTGATTGGTCGATGGGGTTGACCGGACACCACCTGGGATGACACCTCATCACTGCCATGTCATCTACTTTGTCACTGCCACTTGGCCGCCACGTGTACACCACCTTAGCACCACGTCATCACCACCTCTACGCCACCTCACCGGGATCTGCCTACTGGACATCTGACTGTACCCATCACCTATGTGCCACCTAGCTTTCGCAAATTCATAGGGTCTAACATTCGTGCATCTTCAATCTGCAAAACCGCGCGGGCTGTCGATCTCCATCTAACATGCTCAACCTTTACCCTTTTCGCAACTTCGCGGGGCTTAACGTTTGAGCATCTCGCCTTCGCAAAACCGCACACACCGTTGATCCATCTCAAACCTGCTCACTAGTTAAGCCGACCTTTCTCTGCAAAATTCTACCTGTTTGCCTTGGGAAGCGTGTTGCATGGGGTCCACCTTGGGCGCCCATAGGCACCGTCCGTCAAAAGCCTTTATGGCTTAGACATATTACTATTGTGTGGATTTTCTTATAAACAATTAAAAATACCACTTCCCAGCCAATGTGGGATTAAGCGCTTTGCCTGTAGTTACACTTTTGGAGCTCTTTTCTTGAGTTTTAATGGCTAGCAATACATTTGTTTAAAATCTTCTGAGCTTCCTTCTTCATCACCACGTCCAACCTACCAGACACCACATGCCAGATTGATTTACTTGAATGTGTTTAATTGTTGCTGGTTTTTTTTTCTTTGCTTCCCAAACACCACATGAGGGAGGGCAGACTGCAGAAGTTTCCATTTGATTTTAAAATTCCCCCTTTCACCAGTCACATGTGGGAGAATGTTGGGGTTTTCAACCATTTGCTGGAGCTTCACGTGATTGGATGCTATGTTGTCATTTACCTTGCTTTGCAAACTCTAACACCACGCTGGGGAGTCTTTGGCTATGGAATTTGGCTATACACCATTTGCATTTACTTGAAACATTTACTGCTTTTGTCATTGGTTTTCCACACTGCAGATTGTATTTGTTTTTAAAAAAAAGCTTTAAATGCTTTCCTCACCAGCCAATGCATAGTTTCAGATTTAATGCCTCTTACATACTTGCTTTGAAACTCTCAATGGCCTGTCAACCACGTAGAGGGAAGAGGGATTATGGCTTGGCATTTAACAAAGAAAATGTAAGAATATTTATTCCTTGTTTGGCAGACTAGAAGAAAATGCTACATTCCATTTGGAGCACATGTAAAAGTATTTCTATTTGGAAGCCTAATTTTCCTTCGATTCAACGATCGAAGTTTAGATGCAGACATGTTCCTCATTCAAGCGGTTTCATAGTTCACACTCTAATTTACCATTTTTTTTCTGCCAATCGCTATAAAATTAATGCACGGGTGTGAGCCAGGTCGGGCCCCAAAGTGGGTCTGACTAAAAAAAATTTTGTTTTCATGCAACTGACCTTTGGAATATCTCATGGACATCAAACACGCCTCTGGAAACGATCGGCATCATTTTCGGATCATTAAACTGAGTTTCGCGACTTTCAGGCAATTACGCCACATTTTCGTATTTAATCGCGAAGACATAATTTTCAAACCTGTCAAAACACCTTTTTGGAGCTCGTCATCTGACAGGAATGTACTCTGATATACAAGGATGAATTCTACCAAACGGTTTCTCAAGACGAGTCCCAAGCGAAGAGATATTAATTTTTGAAAATGCCCAACCGGCTTTGTCGACACTGCAGACCTGAGGAAGTCAATGTCCTGGCAACACATGATGCCTTTCTCAAAAATATCAAACAACTTCCGTAGGCCCTCAAATTTGAAACATAGGTACCTTAAAGTACATATTAAATCTTTGAATTCTCAGTTTGATCACCAAACTGACAGGATGCAAACGGCGCGCTCACAAAAATAGCTACATTAACTAATATATCACTGAAAGTACGGATAACTGAATTTGATGGCAAAATGAGCTCTTTTGAAAACCGATCATAGAGGCTTGAAATTTGAAACGTAGCTCATCATTTATACCAACATTAGCTTGGAACAAACATTCTGACATGACACTTACTGAGGCAACTTTTACACTTATGCGAAACAGGGCTCTGACTAGCTGTCGAAACAGGGACTCGCCAAAACACACAAACTGCAAACGGATTTGGCTATGAAACTGAGAAAATGGATTTGTCAAGACTTGAAATTTTGTAGGCTGACTCACATTTATGCATATAATTGAATCCACTTTGAATTTATTCATGACGATCAACAAGGTAAAAGATGTAATCGCTCAAAGTAGGCTACTCAATAAAATCTGCATTTGTGCCTAAAATGCACTTTCAGCTCACCCCTCAAACTAGGTACCTCATAAACTTATCCAAATTGAATTCTGAAAGTTGCACATCACTGAATAGGCCAAATGAAAGGTGTGGGACATGAATCCCAAGCCTTACCCTATGAAAACCAACTGGCTCCATTTTACCCCCTCTCAAACTAAGCCATTCAAACTGACTCATTTAGGTACTTTTCTGACATACAGAGCAAAATTTTGAAATGGGCCTCTAAAATTGACCCAAATTTAATGAGTCCCAACAAGAAGTTCCAAAATTTTCTTGGGATTCATCTACTAGACTTTCCAAGAGAACTTTAGATGCATCTTCAAGTGTATCAGAAGGTACTTTATATCCAAATGGAGGAGCTCAACACAACAACTTCCATGTAGCATTTATCAGTCGTAATCACAAAAGTAATATCCTTTTTGTACTTGTCTACAATTTCCTTTATAATTTTATCTTGGTTCTGTATGTTCATCTGAAAGATGGCAAAGAAAGATGCAAACTCTTCTTCTCTAACCTTTTCATCAATAAACCCTTGGAGCCTATCTACTATTTGATGGGCTACCAATTTTGCTTGTGACTAGAAAACCCTACCACGACTGGGTAAAGCTTCCATGAAATAGAACAAGACACATAGAGCTAGGGTTTTGAATTTGAATGATTTCTTCTTTTCTCTGCACTGAACAAAATTATCTAGGAATTGTTGATGTAGGATTTCACAGAGGTCAAAATCCTTGTTAAACTTTGCCATCCCATAAGCCATGTGCACTACAGTAGAAAAAATAGAATTCTCTCTATTTGTGAAATAAATTTTGTTTTCGATCATCAGAGAAAGATACTTAAATGTTGGATTCCTAACATTGTCAATTACTAGCGAATGCATGTTGAATGTGGCACCAGTTAACTCCATAACAACCTTATTTTTGGCCGACTTCAATTTAGGAATTTCACTGAAGTCACTTAGACCTATGATAGTCTTCATTACTTCTTTGGTTATCATGTGGGATTGTTCCAACTAGAGAAACCCATCATGGAACCTTCTCATCACCAACTTGACCCATTTCTCATCATAACAGAAATTTGAAAAGTTATTCTATGTGTTCAAATTCTTCTTAACTAGGTTAGCAAATTCCAGTTTTACTTCATCGTGATGATCAACTATTTGTTGGTTCCAAAGATCTAGCATTTTTCCATGATGAACAAATTCTTCCTGCTTGACATGGATGTAACCCTTGACATCTTCTACCAAAACAAATCCAATCAAAATATTTGAGAATTCTCCACTAGGATTAGTTTGAATTGCCACATAGAGTGTCTTTGTGAATACATTCTAGGGCTTGGCAACAACATTGACAACTATGGGGGCAGCCATGGTTACTGATTCTGCAGATAGTTAACCTTGATTGAACCTTGCCAAAGAAACCCTAGGATCACTTGGTCTCCTTGATCACCTTCTCAACTCTTGAATGCTTTTAATTAGAGGTAAAAACAATTAGGTGAGGCAATATCCTTATATTCTTTCATCAAGGGTTTCACATTAAATGCACATGAGTTGTCTTCCATATTCTTGACTTTCGCAACAACTTGTCGGATCCTGTGATGAGTTATGACAATGACTACTAGATCTTTTCTTTTCCCAGTATATGACCTCATACAAATTTGGTTGGGAAGAACAAGTTTGGATCGCCTAAGGTTAATCTAAATGCGTTATTCTAGAATATTGGAGTTGACACGCCCACTTCATCCCAGAAAAGAGGAGAACTATGGAATAAGATGCAAGTTGATCCTAGAGATGAGCACAAGGAAGAAATAATAGGGAATGGAAAAAAGAAAAATAGGAAGGCGGGATGCCCTAATGGGGTGAAAACTAGGACCAGATCCAAGGCTGATATTGGTCTATCCAAATCTCCACAGGGACGTAAAACCATGAAATGGCATAGGGACTAGGAGAGTAAGAAAAACATAGGTGATGGAAGGCAGTGAACTATATAGGAATCCTACCCCCAGGTTTCCAAATGAAGGTAATCTCATGGAACATTTGAGGCCTAAATGGTCTCAATAAACAGGATATATTACAAAATCTCATTCGATACCATAAGCCGGATATTATCCTTGTGCAAGAAACCAAAATGAGTAAGAAGAAAGTTGAGAATTTAAAATTCTTTAAAAATGGAGGGGTCTATGGTAGTAGCTCGAATAGGGAATCTAGTGGGGTGGCTATTTTTTTGAACAAGAAAACTATTTTAGGAGATATGATTGATGAAGATGGTAATATTATATCTATGAAAGTTAAAAGCATCTCTGAAAGAAAGGAATGGGTGGTCACAAATATCTACGCCCCTAATTCCAAAGCTGCTAGGAGTAAATTATGGGATAAAATCTAGAAGAAAAAAAATCTTTCCCTAAGGATAGTTGTCTGTTGATGGGAGATTTCAATACTCCTTTGCAAAGAACTGAAAAATTTGGAGGAACTCAAGCCCAATTGGACAGCAAATCTGATTTGATGGACTTCATCAATGTCAATGCTTGTATTGATACTAATCTCACTAGAGCTTCTTACACCTGGTCTAATTGTAGGGATGGAGAAGACCTCATTCAGGTAAGACTTAGCAGATCCCTTATTACTAATGATTGGATTCTTTCTCATAGATGTTCCTTGTCAGTTGTCAATAGAATTGGCTCGGATCATTATCCAATTTCTGTTGTTGCTGAGTCCATTAAGAGTAAACAGTGCTTCCCTTTCCAATTTGAGAAAATGTGGATCTCTCACCCCTCTCTGGAAAAATCCATTGCTAACTAGTGGAATATTGATGTGAATGGGACAGCCATGTACAAAGTTGCCAAAAAAATTAGAAACATCAAAGATAACATTAAGATCTGGAACAAGGTCTTTAGTGATATTTTTGAATCAAAAAAAAAGTTGAAGGAGGAATTAGAACATATCCAAAACTCAATATAGAAAGATAACTATAAAAATTATCCCGAGGCTAAGGAAGATGATATATTAGTCAAACTTCACAACATTATTTCTAGGGAGGAAATCTATTGGAGACAGAGGTCCAGGGCTATATGGCTGGAAGCTGGGGATAGAAATACTAAATTTTTTCACATGACTTCTATGAAACATAAAGCTACGAATAGAATGTCTAGATTAATTGCTGAGGACAAAATTCTTCTTAAGGAGGATGATATTAGGGATGAAGTTGTTAGTTTCTTTTCTCAGCTCCTCACCAGTAGCAAGGAGATTGATTATACTAAGCAATAGGATCTGGTTGACATCATCCCCAAGATTATTGATCCTAACCAGAATAAGGCCCTTTCTGCTATCCCCTCTGCTGAGGAAATTAAAAAAGCAGTCTTGTCCTTTTAGGGGGATAAGGCTCTAGGACTTGATGGCTTCCCCATGTTCTTCTTCTAGGAATTTTGGCATATTGTGGGAAAAGACATGGTCAATGCGGTCAAAGAATTTTTTGGTTCAAGAAGAATCCTTAAGGAAATCAACTCCACTTTTATTGCCTTAATTCCTAAGGTGGTTGGGGTGGATTCCATGAGAAAATTTAGGCCAATAAGTCTATGTAACTCCTTTTATAAGATCATATCTAAAGTTTTGACTTCCAAACTTTTGGTTGTCCTCCCCTTTATCATCTCTGAGGAGAAAAAAGGATTTGTCCCTAGTAGGTAGATTTTGGATTCTATCATTCTTGTGCATGAGAATATTCATTCTCTCAATGCTGCCAATAAAGAAGGATTTCTGATAAAGTTGGATCTGGCAAAAGCTTATGATAGAGTGGAATGGCAAGCTCTTTTCAGAATTATGGAGGCTTTTGGATTTGATGATAAGATAATCAAAATTATCAGAGAGTTGGTCTCCACCCGAATGTTTTCAATTCTCATTAATGGATCTCATTCTAGATTCTTTAAATTGTCTAGGGGGCTCAGACAAGGAGATCCCATATCTCCTATCCTTTCACCATCTTGGTGGAGAGCATGAGCAGACTGATCCAAAAAATGAAAGTGAATAAAATTATCAAAGGTCTTCAACCTTCCTCTGCTAATGTTTTTTGTTCTCACCAATAGTTTGTTGATGATACTATCTTAATGGGATACTCTTTTGTTGGGGAGGTTACTACCTTTAAAGGTGCTCTTAATTCTTATTCATTGGCTATAGGCCAGCAAGTCAATTGGGACAAGTCTGCTATATACTTCATGAATACTCCTATCATAAGACAACAGAGAATTGCTAATATCATTGGGTGCAAGATGGAAATGCTCCCCTCCACTTATTTGTGTCCCCTATTGGGATAAGTTCCCCCAAACTCCTTCTAGAATATGTTAATTGACAAACTCAACAAAAAATTAGCTAGCTAGAAAGGATCAATGTTATCTCAAGCTAGAAAGTTGTAGCTTCTTCAAGCCACTCTCCAGAATCTCCCTGTCTATGCTCTCAGTCTATTTGGCATTCCAGCTAAATTTGCTAAAGCCTTAGAAAGGATTCAAAAAAGATTTCTTTGGTCAGGGCTTGAAGAAAAAAAGAGAATATCCTTGGTTGCCTAGGACAAAGTGTGTAAGCCAAAGAGAAAAGGAGGTCTTGGTATTAAAGCTCTCAATTTTTTTTAATAAAGCTCTTCTTTCTAAACAAATATGGAGGGCTTATGACATTAAGAAAGATTGGAACCAGATTTGGTTTGACAAATATATTCATGATCAACCTCTCCAGGCTCTCCTCTACTCTAAAGACATCCCTATTGGGTCTTTCATTTGGAATAGTATTATCAAATCCATAAAAGTGGCCAAAGCTGGAGCTAGATGGGTCCTTGGAAAAGGTGACAAAATTAGGTTCTGGGAGGATCCTTGGATTAAAGATGAACCTCTCTTTAATCAAGATTGCAATCAATTCATTGATGAATGTAAGAGGAGGTTTGGGTCTATGGTGTGTAACTACTAGAAGGAGAACAGATGGGTTAGGCTTGATGTTATTCATGTTGGGTTTTCCCTGCTTCAGCAGGAGCTACTGTCCTTTTCTATTAACAAAGATTTTGATGATGTTTTCCTCTGGAAGAGTAGTCCTAGGGGTGACTTCACGGTTGCCTTAGCCTATAAAAACACATTTACCTAGATTAGCAATGCTATATGGGGTAAAGTTTGGAATAGAATTCTTATCTCTAAAGTCAACATGTTCTTTTGGCTTGCTACTCACAATAGGATTCTTACTATTGATAAATTGGCTCGAAGAGATTTTATGTTCCCTAACAGGTGTGAGCTATGTCAGAAAGAGGAAGAATTAGTTGATCATCTGTTTATCCATTGCTCCTTCACTTGGGAAATCTGGAGTAAGTTTTGGGTGAATTGGAAAGTTGATTGGGTTATGCACAAGAGTCTCAAGGAAATTATTTGGCAATGGACCTTTCCCACCAAATTTCATCTTATCAAGAACCTTTGGTCCTTGATCCTTCCCATGACTTGCTGGGCCATCTGGAAAGAGAGAAATAATAGAATATTTAGGGAAGCTAAGTGCACTTCTCAGGTGGTCTTTGAAAAAGTTTGCAGGGCTATAAAAGAAAACATAAATATTCCTCACAAGAAAAATAAACAATGGGTTTTTGCTGATATGAATGATATTGAAAAAGGCATCCTTACTGAATAGAATTTAATCCACAAAGTCTACAGTTCTGACAATAAGATAAGGAGAGAAAATATTGTTTGGATATTTCTTGATCATGATTGGGTCAAGGTGAATTTTGATGGGGCTGCTAAAGGCAACCCTAGGAAGTCCGGTGGGAGAAGAGTCATCAGAAATGCTCAAGGTGTCTACATTGTTGCTATTGCTTCTCCTTTTGGTGTCCAAAATTGTCATGTGGTTGAAGCTCAGGCTATGCTGAAAAGCCTCTAGCTTGCTCAGGGATTCAAATTTTAAAAAATTTGGTTGGAAGGGGGCTCCCTCAATATCATTTAGGCTCTTAAAGGTACTAGTTCTTCCTCTTGGAATATTACTAATACAATTGAAAGTGCTAAAAAGTTATTAAATGACTATGTTAGTATTCTCATAACTCACACTCTAAGGGAAGGCACTAAGGTTGCGGACCTTTTAGCTAATAAAGGGGTCAATTTAGAGGTGGAGGCTAAATATATCGGAGAGGCCCAATGTAAAAAGGATGTCAGGGAGAAATTATTATTTGATCGCATCAATGGGTCAAGTTAAAATCATGATCACCTTTTGGGGTCTGAAAATCAAAGACAGAGATTGGGGGCAAATGAACTGTCAGTTAATGATTGTTATTAGGCATCATTTTTATGATCATTTGTGTGAAGGGGATTATAATAATAAGTGTTGGATCTCTGCGGCCATTATTATTTTCTTTAAAATCACAGATGGTACTTTGTTCTGTGACCCCAGTTTTTTGCTCAAGAGCTTGTGCTTAAGTCTTGGCCTGCAATTTGTGAGATATACTATTGGAGACTTTGACCTACTATTCAACATGGGAGGTAACCTAAACCAAAATGAGCCCTTTGGTTGCAAGAATTGGAAGAGTGAGCGGAAAGTGTGGAGGAGGCTCCATAGACATGGATTCACCAACTATATGGAAAAGTTGCATGGTAGCAAAAAATCGGTGTCTCAAGGCTTTGCGAAGGGTTGGAACAACAACAGAGTCACTTTGTTTAGGGAGACCTGGAAGATTGATGAGGATTTGGTTGCGGAGGTCACGGGACTTCAAAAGGAGGGCACAAAATTCTATAGAGACCAAAAATTTTCTACTGAAGCGATTAAAAACTTCCCGAAAAATGAGGATGAGAAGGCTCAGCTTGCCAAGAAAGACAATGTTTCTTACTACCTCCCCCAACAGGTAAAGTCTTTTTGGCAGAAAATGCTAAGGGTTTTGATGGAATTCCTTACTGTTGATGGTAGATTTACTAAAGTCTACAATTATCATTTTGCAATTCTCAATCATTTCCGCCATGGGGTTAAGATTTCTTTGCCCTTTTATTTAGCATCGTCCCTGAATGAGAGCTTGGCTAACCATGCTAAAAAGCCCAAATCTTACCCCTAGCCCATCAGGGGCTTATTTTGCTCATTTACGAACACCTAAAGAAAAAATCTAGGGTTAGCAAGGATGATAACCTGGTAACAAATGCACATATTTCTGAGAGTTGTAATGACTCTGAGTCTAATGATGATCTATCTAATGCCCCTACCCATAAAAAAGGGAGAGCTAACATTGATAATGTGGACATGGAGGTGAATGATGGTTCAAAGGAGGAACAAGGGAAGGAGGTTGAGATTGAAGTGGAGAGTGAGAAGGAAGAGAATGCTGGAGAAGAGGAGGAAGGGAAAAAAGATGCCAATTCTGAAAACCCTGATTCTAACCCTATGGGTTCGGATAGCAAGAATGTTGCCCAGAACTCCATGGAGGAAGCCAACCCTAAATCCGTGAGCTCTGAGTAGGGAAGGGATTTGGTGAACACTGTCTTGAATACCACTCGAAATTGGACACTGGAGTCTTTCAATCTTCAGAAGTGGGTTATTGATAATATAACCAGCATTTAGAGAAAACAAAGGGACCTGGAAAATAAAATTCACAATTTGATCAAGGAAACAAATTCGGGGAAAAAGAGTGCGGAGGTGGAAACCAATGAAGCAGAGGAGGACATTGAAATGCAGGACTGGTCGGAAAAAGACCTTATAAAAGGGGATTTGAAATATCTGGAGGATGTTAATAGAATTGTAAAAGAAAAGACTGAGGTGGATAACGAGACCATCATCAATCGGGTTGCTAAAACTAAGAAGGCATTGAAAAGCTTCATGAACCACAGTCTTGAGGTCTTGAGAATCTCGTCTCAAAACATGAATGCCTTGGTGGATCACTTAGAGAGGAAAACGTAGAATAAGGATTTGGTAATCATTGTTGATATACTGACCTCCAGCTCTACTCATCAAATCTTCAAGCGAAGGACCAAGCAAACAACCAGTGATATGGAGATAAAGATGAAAGACATTCAGCTGAAACATGAGATTAATGATCTAAGAGAAGCCGCTAAGGCCATGATGTTGTTGGTTTAGAATGCTGAGGAGTCTATAAAAGTTTTTATTTGACATGTAATGTTGGGTTTTGGATGCCAGTTTCTCACTGGCTTTGTGTTGTCCTTTTGTCCTAGCTATTGGTTTTTATGCTGGTTTTTTTTGCAGCTTTTTTGTGTAGGTGTTGTCTTCTCTAGTTTCTTTCTTGCTCATCTTTCGTAATGTAAGCGGGTTTTAGGTCCCTTAAAATCTGATTTTCCTTAATCAAAAACTTTGGTTGGGGATAAGATTATGCTTTTCTGATCACTCCCCCTCAACCAAAGCCATAAGTTATCTAATTTCTGGATGAAGTGCTTGTACCAGAGCTAGATGCTGGCATTTTTGTGATCTCCTTCTTTCTACATATTTTCTTCTTTTCATCTTTGGCATCCTCTACATTGACATTCTTGACTGGTTCGGTTTGATTTTGAACTTTATTTCTTCTACACTGCCTTGCTATATGTCTGGGTTTATTGTAGTTGTGACAGTTGATGTTTATCGGTATTTGTCTTAACCTACAGTGGTTAGCTTTATGTCCAATAATATTGAATGTATAACATCTTCCTCTAAAATAGTTATATCTATTCTAATCTACAACCGGATTCCTACATTGATTATCTTTGTGACCATACCTATTGCATGTGTAGCATCTACTAGAGAATGGATTAAAATATTGATTTAAACTATTTTTATATTCTACTGCCTTATGTCCTATTTTATTACATTTTTAAAAAAGGCCATAAAAAGGGCTGTTTTTCATACTTACCTGTTGCTTGACTAGTGACTTACCTTTTTCCTCCTTGGTGACTGTCACTTTTTCCAGAGATGACTCTTCTCCATTGAATTTAGCTTGCTTCTTAGCTTTCAGAGTATCCTTAGAATTAGTTATAGTGTTGGGCATGTCAGATTTAGTATTGCTCTATTGATTCTTGGTTTTCTCAAGATCTACTTTAAGGAGTGTTACTTCTTGCTTTAGCTTCTCACATTCTTCAATTTTGCACTTCACCATTTGGTTTAGATATTCTTTATTCTTCTCATTGTCTTCATTTTTTATCCTTAAATTTGAAATGGTGCAATTAGCTTGGTTGTTCTCCTCATTGACTTCTTTGTGTCTAATCTTAAATTTACGGATCTGCTCTCTTAGCTTCTTGATGCATTTATTTGCTAGTTGGACATTCTATGGGGGAGAGGAATTGTATGATTGACAAAGAGAAAATTTGTAGCCAGTTACCAGCTAAAGACATGGAGACTCAGTTGAAGGAGAGTACATGGTAAAATGTAGACCATGATTCTTATTTACAATCATAGCAATCTAGGGTATTGATACTTGTATTGCAATCAATGCCAAAGGGGGAGATTATTGGCATTTTCATGAAGATTGTATTGATGAAATTTTTTGTTGTCATTGATGTCAATTAACTGGTAATTATGTTGTTATAATATTGTTTTCTAGCTGGTAGGAAGAGTTAGTGAAGGGAACTACAACCGGTAGGTGAGTTTGTGGAGGAAACTAGTATTGCAATGAAATGTAGAGGTGAACCGATAAACCCTAACTGATGAAGTTTGGTGAATTGGTTGTATTGCTTTATGATATAATGATGAGCGGTAATGATTATGACATGTATGCATGTTGTATGAGAAGAGTTTCAAATGGTTTTTGCCACGTAGAGATAATGGTTTTTATGTTGGGAATGAAAAAGTTCATTGCATGTAATGTAAAATATGTGATGAGTTACAATGTTCGATGAAGTGGTGATTAAGGAGCAGTTCTAATGCCTGCCAAAATACCCCAGAGAAATATAGCTAAATACACACTAATTTAATTTAAAAATTTTAAAAAAAATTACAACCCGTAACATGACTTCAGCAATGCAGTGAGCACACAACAACATTTAAGTGTTATGAACATAGAATAATTCACTCAAGCTATTAAAACAATTACGCCAGCGGAATATAATAAATCATTACTACTAACTCCCTAGGGTATCTTAACATCATTACTTAATCTACCTCCACAAGCAATAAGCCTTTACTTTCTTTCAGATCAATACCTCAATCTAAATCATTATACACACATAGGTGCAACATAGCAATACCTAACACTCATGATATGCACCCTACTCAATCTTTCATTTAGTATGAGATTCTATCTTTCAATGCATAGCTACTTCCCCTTTTCTCTTAGGTTCATTTTATACACCAAATCCAAATATTCCTATTACCATTAACCAACCTTCGACTATAACATCACCATTCACATACCAAGATTAACCCTTATATTACATTAACATGATTTCAATTTACAATTAACTTCCATATAATAATTTATGATTCTATACTCCTAGCATACTTATTAATTCATCATGATTCCTAAAGTACTTAAGACAATAATCACAAAGTCTCCCTAACATTTAATCCCTAGCCCATTCAATTCTCATAAAATCTCTTACACTATATCAATTATCCAACAATCATCTTATTACAAATTAATAACTACACGAATTCATCTCAACACAACTAAGATACAATATCCTAATTCCATAACCACTCATAGCATCCACCAAATGGAGATATAATCTTAAACCATAACACATGATACATCCGAAACCTTTCCTAAAAGACAAGCGTTCATTTTACCGTCTACTCATACACCTACTAGTAATTTCCATTAATAAGGTTAGTAATTCATTCATTAAGCTCATCCATCCAATATTTCATAAGGAACATTCAATTACATCCCAAGCATTATAATATTTTAATTCCATCATCAAATCACTGTCTATGAAGTATGCTACTATAATTTCAAATCCTTTAATCACAACTCATAAACATGTCCTATGATATCTTCCAATATTACTCATACTCATACATCCTATCAAGGCATAGCATTTCTTCTACTTAAAGAATTAATTAAAGACATCGTTTCAAGACTAATACCATTATCATAATATTTACACCATTTCCTTTTAATATGGCTTATCATGAATACAAAATGCATCATTTAATTCCAAACCACAATACTTATCCACATCTCATGCATCCATTTCATTTAATATAAATGTGTTCCAATACAACTCAAGGTTCATCATTACAATCATATACCATAATCAAAATTTATCACTACAACTAGAACAATAGTCATTTTTCATAAACATGATTTCTTTTACAACCATTACATAAGAATTCCACTACATAAATCACATCATCATTTACATTCTTGCTGAAATTATTATCCATGTACAATCTGAAGAAGCATCCTCATCCATGAAAGAAGAATCCAAAGATAGGTTCATCCTAATGGTTTAAAAGCATCTACCACCTGACCATGTGGAACCAAAGGAACCACCCCCCGTGCTAGGAGATGACACAAGGTCCCAACACACACTCTACATCTAGGCCGACACTTAAAACCAAAGAGACTAAACAATACAAGGACACTCAAGTAAGAATCAATCACAAAGATATCACAAATAGAAAACTCCTAGAGGTGCACAAATCATTAAGGCATAAATACATCTCAAGCAAAGGACACATGTAGGAGCGGAGTGTCATCACATGCTATCCTCCCCCATAATATTGCCAATACAAAACTCTTCACGGCATAACCCCGATAGACATGTGGAGCCATTTCTACCCATGAGAGAATCAAGGGAGATTTGACTTACCGTCTTCATGATCTTCTCATGCTTATCCTAAAACATCCTCCCTAGGAATCAGCCATGAGGCTCAAACTATTAATTATCTTGTTTAAACGAGATCTAATTACCCATTCCAATTAATTAATTATTAATATTATCACTTGTTTATAAATCATGGAAAAATCCAATATGCCCTAGTGGTCTAGGTTTTATGCATCCTTACAAGGAACCTCATGCAAGCCTATCTCTTGTGACCTCGGTCATCAGAAGGAATCCCACTCCTCCTAACATGCTCCAAAATAATAATAGAAAAGAGACTCCAATTCAAATTCGAAGAAGAGAACCATAACTTCATCATGCAGCCCAACAACACTTAAAACATATAAGGAAGAGCATAGCTAAAGAACGTAAAGGGCTTAAATCCATTAAAAGCAATATGAGCCTCAATGTATAAATCCATATTCCATCAATAAAATATATCAAATCATGTTGTCTTCACACCAATATCATCTTGTTGTCTCCACAACAATACTATCTTGTTGTCTCCACAATAATAACATCTTGCTGTCTCCACAACAATACCATATTTTCCATTGCAATATCTCAATATAAGAAAGGACTCAAATCCTCAACAATAAATAAGTCAAGAATGTTGTAGCATAGAAGGCATAAAATCGTATCAAATTGATAAATAACAGTAGTTGGAAATTGTTTGCAAAAATTCCAAAAAGCCTCCGGAGTGAAACGAAACTCGAAAAAATCCAAATCTGACTGGGAGAATAGTTAAAACACCAAAGACAAGAAGAACATCACTTTTGCATTGAAGTTTAGAACTTTTGCATTAAAGTTTAGTGCTTGTGTTAAATAGTTTAGCACCTATGTAGATAAGGAAAGCGCTTTTGCAAAACAGACAGCGCAAATGCAATAACAAACAGTGCAAATGCAAGAAAGGACAATGCAAATGAATGAACGGACAACGCAAATGCAATAAAAGATAGTGCACATGCAGAGTCGATGCTTTTGCACAAAAAGGATGGAAAATACAAAACTTTCGGCAGAGATTTAAAAATCAAACTTAAAACATAAGGCTTTGAAAAACATATACACAGAGTCGCCAAGAACCAACAAGTAAGAAGAAATAAATAGAATAAAATTTAATAGAATATAGAGGGAGAGATTCCAAAAGCACATCCACAGCTAGGAGACCCAGAACTCATTCACAGAGACTTCTTTTGACTTTGAAATACACAGGTGACTCTACCAACAACAGATAAGGCCAAAGCTACATCAAACAAAACACCAATCACAGGATCCAGACAATGATATAGGATCTCACTACAAGCAGCCATGAATCCAGACTTTTCAATGTCGTGAACAACAACATATAGGAGACCAAATATTTCTCCAATACAATTATACAAACATCCATATAATATAAAGTTTTCTCCATCATATATAAATCTGAAAACTACAATAAATCAAATATTTCATCCCAAGCTCTCAGAAGACATTTTCAGACATGGAGCATACACAGAGAAATTTCAAAACTGAAAAATAAACAAAGATAAGGAACCCAACCTGCACCCTGAGTGATGGATGAGAGTTAAGGAAGAGCTTCATCCAAATCCAAAGGCAAACCAAGAAACTCCAACAACAATCAAAGCCAAAACCCAAAGAAAACACTTCCAGAGAATATTTTTGCAAAAGGAGAAGCTCACCCCTAAACACTTCACAAGAAAGAAAATAAAAAAGCCAAACAATAACCAAAACCCTAGCCTCAATCTTAGCTAATCAAAATATTCCAATCTATAATATATTTTACCAACCCCACCATATAATATAATTTTACCTCCCTTTTCAAATTCAACCAATAAGAAAAGAGGGTAGGTAAGATAAATATAAGTCATGCTTTTACAATTTGGTGGGAATGTTTAATATTTTATTCTAAAGTGAATTTATACAACCCACTAAACATAAAAGTCAAACAAATTAATAAAACATGAGCCACAATTAAATAAATCAAATGAAGAAATTAAATTAAATAAACCAAAGGCTCTTAAATGAATTAAAGAACCAGATAAACATTAAATACCAAATAAATATTAAACCATAGGCAATTAAATAAATAAATAAACAATTAAATACTATTAAAAGGTCAGATCACAAATAAATATAAAACCACAACAAAAGCTAAATAATAAATATCAAATCATCATTAAAATAAACAAATATTTAAATATCAAATAATTAAATAACCAAAAAGGCAAGAGTCCAATAAATTAAATTAAACATTATATAATCAAATAATCAAATCACTATTAATCAAAATAATTAAAATAAACATTATTAACTATTTAATCTCGCATCAATAATCAAATAATCAATCTCGACATAATGGAATTAACCAACCAATACCAACATACTCACAACATAGAAGAAACCAATCTTACTTACTAACTAACATGGTGACTTGCACCAAGACATTGATGACTCACAATGAAAAACATAGACCTAGAGTATGTGAGGGGAACTTGTGCCAACTCTGAACCACATACCATTGGGATTTAAGGACATGCTCAGACCTGTGGAGCCAGGTGGAGTCAATGTCTTGTACCTACAAATCTTGCATCCATAAACCAACGATATGACATATATATATATATATATATATATATATATATATATATATATATATATATATATATATATATATATATATATATATATATATATATATATATATATATATATATATATATATATATATATTATAACACACAAGGGTTAGAGAATCGCAATGAAACATCCCACTCGCAATGAGTGATGTGGAATTGTCTCTATCCCGAAGACAGTCATACAATAATCAAACACACCATAAGATCAACTCATCATAGATAATCATTAAATATGGTCAGTACATCAAAACATCATCAAGTGCATGATTAGTATAATTCATGATTATAGTAAGGCATGTAAAATCCATCAACACTTATGCTCATCAAAACACATGATCAACAATGATAGTATCAACATCATATAAATTATTTGAAATAGCCTATGCCCAATAATGTTTATCATGCATGAATTAAAAGTCAACTCTAGTCAAAACAAGTCAAGTCAAGGGTGGACCCTACATCCTCCCCCCCTTAGACTCGACTTACTCTTGGAAGTCATAAGATTTAGGGTGAATAATAGCACACATAAATCAAAAAATTCCTTTTAACACAAACACATTATAATATTTTCTAACTCCAAGAAAGATAATGACAACTAAATTTCCTCCTTATGCTTCAATTATTCAAAATAAACGCGTTACACAAGAGGTAAATGAAGCACCAACTCCTATAAATTACAATATGTACACTAAACTATTAAAATATTTACAAGGGAACTTCATTTTAATCACACTTGCAATACAAAATTGTAACTTTAGTCACTAAGTTAAGCAGCAATAAGAAGAAATCACTATATTTCACACCAAAATTCATAGTAACACTCCTTCAACATCTAGTTGCATGCAAATAGAGAGAGAGATGTAAATTTACACAATATCTTACATAGATGCACCTATTATATTATTGAACAAATCATGTCATAATCCTAAATGAGGGAAAATTTCTCAGAACTAAGCTTCCTCAAATTAAATGTACTCAAGACATCACACAGTAACCAATCATATATAACCTATTTATTTAAAAGAACAAATTTCATGGCATTCAAATGTCCTAATTTCCACCATGCTCACACTGCACTACACTTTATACAAACATTAGATGCAATCCTTATCCAATCAAATCATTCAAAAGACATCCTTAATCCATTATGTGTACACAAAGATTTTAAAGGGAAGAAAACAACAATTTCTTTTATTTAACTATTCCATTAATTTCAGACTTCACAATTCCAAGGCACTTCTATCTACTATAAACTTTATAAAGTTACCAATAAATTTAATCTTATTCACACCTTTCATTTACTCATCTAATAAAAATATTATCTAATTATTTTCTTAGTCTAGTGCACTTTTCTGTGATGTCCTCCCTCACACACACTATCAGAGGTTTCAAATGAACTTGATAGAGACAACACTGGCTCAAGATTTGGGCCAACAATACATTGACACTTAGAATAACCACCATAGACAATAAAAGAGGAGGTCAAAGGAGATATCCTCAAATCAATTCATTAAATTAAAAGAGAAGAAAAGTTGTCAGCAAAATCAATCAAGAAATTTAAGTATGACAAGTGCCACCACAAGGGCAAAATAAAAGAAAGAAGAACTTAGTGGTCATCCAAAAGGTAAAGAAATCTTAAAAATATACATTAATCCTAATGACACTTCACACAAAACATAAATTAACTCAAGAAAAAATAAACAACTCATTCAACCCACATCACGAGGTTACCAACATTAGTCACACCAAAGGGAGTAACTGCTACACAACATCCAAGGGTGAAATGCCTTGAATGTGTTAGAGAGTGCACACCATATTTAAGACATTTATATGTCCACATTATTTTCGTTATTTTTAATGCAATTGAATATTTTTGAAAATCTAGGCAATTATCCTTTATGAAAGTTGACATAGGTAGGAAGAGATAAAGCAACTACGCACTCACACATGCACAAGGAATGTACTCATACCATGACTAATGTTCAAGATATCTTATCTATACTATGCTCATATTCACCAAGTTATAATAGAAACAGAGGTTAGAGCTTCAATTAATCACTTCATAGTAGACTATAACACGCATCATTTCCATTAATGCACAACTAATAACCTATAGAAGATTAGAAATTCCTTCATAAGTTCTTTAAGCAATTTAGTCAATCATATATTTAAACAAGAAAAGTATGTCTAATTACAAAAGCCAAAGTTTAGTATCAATTTCTACTCTTACCAGTAATAATATTATGACATACTTCTAGTTATCTAAGTTAAGAATATCTCAATCCCACTTTTAGAACTTAGTTTTCTTTTCATCTAATGCCACTTAAATTCCAAGAATACATGCATCATTCTATTTAAACTCACTTCCTATTATTACTTGATTACTATCATTCATAGGCTATCTAATTTCGACATTTCAAGACAAATTTGACATTTAGATTCCCAACACAATTTCATATAGCTAATTATCATTTTATCTCATTAGAATTCGTTAAGGAAGCACTTCTTAAAATTCAAATAAGGCAATGATATGGTAACTTTCTTAATTTATCCATCTAGTTAAGAGAAATATTTATTCAATGCCACACAATTCCTACACAAAGCAAAAACTTTTATCTTGCCAACTAAATAAAGACACAATGCTATCATTTTGATTTCTACATATGCAGTGCACCAATCCTTGCTTCAATACACACATTTATCTCCTTTTAGTTTTGCAATACATTTCCTATTTAAATGATGGGATATTCTATTTAATCAATTCTTCCCTTTAAAGAACAAGGATGATGAATGCAATATCTAAATTTCAGTTTTCAATGCAAATTAATTTCACCTAATCTTCCCTTTAATGTATACGAGTCATATTCATTAATCATTATCCAATCCTTATACTTAATATCAATAACCCCCAAGTATTTGAATCTTTTACCCCAAAGAGAGAAGAGGAAGGAAGGGATATTGCCACACAAATCAATACACACAAATTTATGCAAACTCATTTTGAATTACCTAGTCATGCCAACGACAACTACCACTTTTAAAGGTATGCAATTTCAATTTGCATAAAATCTCCTATCAATATAAGTGCAACTAGAAATCTCAAATCCTTTGATAGCTATTATTTCCTCAACCAATATTTTATTACATACAAAATCACACATTTACCAAAACAACCAATAGTTCTGTGGGGTAATCATTACATTACCACCTAACTTTCTTACATTTCACATAGGAGATTAAAATAAGGAAAAAGGCATTCCAACTACTTTTGTTAAGCACCTCATACAATTTCTTCGATTTTCACATCATGATCTATACTAAATTATTCCACATGCATAATACAAACTCTTCACCCTTCTATTCATAAGAAGATCAACATAACAGACTAATTTTATTAACATAGCATTAGTTAAGAGGATACACACATTCTTTTCCAACATAATTAATTATGTATAAGGAAAGCAACCTTAATTATTCAAGTAAGCACTAGAAATTTACAGAGCAAGTAAGAACATATAGACACTTCTCTTATTCTGGAGACATGCATATGGAATAAATACACACTTTACTTAAAGTTATGATTCTTAAAAGGAATTAGAGAGACACAAGGAATAGATATCTAAGATTCCAATAACACTTCTTCAAACACGAATCTCAAAGAGTATCCTTATTCAAAGGAACATCAAGGAAAATTCATAAGACTAATAGCAACATCCTTAACCAGAGATCCAAATGTTGCAACATGGGCTCTGATACCAAATGTAATGCCCGCCAAAATACCCCAGAGAAATATAACTAAATACACACTAATTTAATTTTATTTTTTTTAAACATTACAACCCGTAACATCACTTAAGCAATGCAGTGAGCACACAACAACATTTAAGTGTTATGAACATAGAATAATTCACTCAAGCTATTCAAACAATTACGCCAACGGAATACAATAAATCATTACTACTAACTCCCTAGGCTATCTTAACTCCATTACTTAATCTACCTACACAAGCAATAAGCCTTTACTTTCTTTCAGATCAATACCTCAATCTAAATCATTATACACACATAGGTGCAACATAGCAATACCTAACACTCATGATATGTAGCCTACTTAATCTTTCATTTAGTATGAGATTCTATCTTTCAATGCATAGCTACTTCCCCTTTTCTCTTAGGTTCATTTTATACACCAAATCCAAATGTTCCTATTACCATTAACCAACCTTCGACTATAACATCACCATTCACATACCAAGATTAACCCTTATATTACATTAACACAATTTTCATTTACAATTAACTTCCATATAATCATTTATGATTCTATGCTCCTAGCATACTTATTACTTCATCATGATTCCTAAAGTACATAAGGCAATAATCACAAAGTCTCCCTAACATTTAATCCCTAGCCCATTCAATTCTCATAAAATATCTTACACTATATCAATTATCCAACAATCATCTTATTACAAATTAATAACTACACGAATTCATCTCAACACAACTAAGATACAATATCCTAATTCCATAACCACTAATAGCATCCACCAAATGGAGATATAATCTTAAACCATAACACATGATACATCTGAAACCTTTCCTAAAAGACAAGCATTCATTTTACCGTCTACTCATACACCTACTAGTAATTTCCATTACTAAGGTTAGTAATTCATTCATTAAGCTCATCCATACAATATTTCATAAGGAACATTCAATTACGTCCCAAGCATTATAAGATTTTAATTCGATCATCAGATCACTGTCTATGAAGTATGCTACTATAATTTCAAATCCTTTAATCACAACTCATAAACATGTCCTATGATATCTTCCAATATTACTCATACTCATACATCCTATCAAGGCATAGCATTTCTTCTACTTAAAGAATTAATTAAAGATATCATTTCAAGACTAATACCATTATCATAATATTTACACCATTTCCTTTTAACATGGCTTATCAAGAAAAGAAAATGCATCATTTAATTCTAAACCACAATACGTATCCACATCTCATGCATCCATTTCATTTAATATAAATGTGTTACAATACAACTCAAGGTTCATCATTACAATCATATACCATAATCAAAAGTTATCACTACAAATAGAACAACATAGTCATTTCTCATAAACATGATTTCTTTTACAACCATTACATAAAAATTCCACTACATAAATCACATCATCATTTACGTTCTTGCTGCAATTATTATCCATGAACAATCTGAAGTAGCATCCTCATCCACACAAGAAGAATCCAAAGGCAGGATCATCCCAATGGTTTAAAAGCACCAACCACTCGACCATGTGGAACCAAAGGAACCACCCCCCATGCTAGGAGATGACACAAGGTCCTAACACACACTCTACATCTAGGCTGACACTTAAAACCAAAGAGACTAAACAATACAAGGACACTCAAGTAAGAATCAATCACAAAGATATCACAAATAGAAAACTCCTAGAGGTGCACAAATCATTAAGGCATAAATACATCTCAAGCAAAGGACACATGTAGGAGTGGAGTGTCATCACATGCTATCCTCCCCCATAATATTGCCAATACACAACTCTTCACGGCATAACCCTGATAGACATGTGGAGCCATTTCTACCCATGAGAGAATCAAGGGAGATTTGACTTACCGTCTTCATGGTCTTGTCATGCTTATCATAAAACATCCTCCCTAGGAAGCAGCCATGAGGCTCAAACTATTGATTATCTTTTTTAAATTGTTGGCATTTTTGATGATTGATGTTGTGATTATCATTGATGGACACACACTTGCTTTGAGATCACTTTTTGTATGTATGAGTTAAAGGTCAACTGGTATTTGTTCCAACTGGTATGATGTATTATAGTCTTTAGACTATCGGGGTTTTGTAGAAAGTGTTTATTAGTCTCAAGTGGTATGAAGACCCCAAGCAGTTCGAGGATCTCAAGCAGTACGAAGGAATGAAGCGGCACAACTCATATTTCCCAATCTTCATTTTGTCAAACTGGCAACTGGCATTTTGCTTAAATTGGTATTTTGTTTGAACTGGTAATACTCTGTGATGAGTTACCAACTAGCATTTTGTGATGAGTTACCATCCACCGATTGTTTGGCGGTGTCAACACTTTGACGATGCATTTGTGTCATGTTACCAAAAGTGTCCAGATGCATTGAACCTAGGAAATTGTATTGTAATCCTATTGGACTGACATGAAATCAGATTCCTTTTTAAGGACATCATGTCTAGGTTTTAAGAGGTTGTTGCTAGGGTTTAAGGTGGTTGATGAGTTTTTGTAAGTGCGATCATAGAAGAGAAGTTCAGGTCTATGAGAGAAGGTAGAGTGTGAATGTGTTGAAGACTGAAGTAATGCTAGAATGCATTAGGAATGAGCTATCAATGATCTAACCAAGCAATCTGTGCTATTTGCTAGATCACTCACTTGTTGATTACTCACATCTTCGACAAGTATGACGCCCTTAACCAAGTAGGCCCAAAAAGCCTTTTGTAAATCCTCTAACAAGGTGGTTCACATCCATGGATCTAAAATCCTCTAGCAAGGTAGTCTTTAATCAGACTTATCTCCTAACAGAGATTGAGATTCCTAATAGGATCTATTTTGGTAAAGAACATTGTATGACCTTAACCAGTCTGATTCCTATTCTGCAGATAGTTACTTGTGAGTTTCATCTCACCATGGTTTTTCCCATTTGGGTTTCCATGTCAAATATCTTGTGTTATGGTGTTATTTCTCCTGTGGGTGAATGCCTTATTTGCTATTTGGTTTGCATATGTGTTAACCAATTTGTTTGTTAAATTGTTGTACCAGTTTACTGCTAGACTATTAAGGTGTTTAAGTACAATAATTTTTGGTATACTAATTCACCCCCCCTCTTAGTATTCATCAATTGGTATCAGAGCCAACCTTTCTATAAGTTTAACCACTTGGAAAGAGATATGGGGGAATACACTATGAGGGAGCTTACTCATCGGCTCACTCAGTCTGAGCAAGCCTATGATGAACTTATGGTCAAATATAAGGCCTCTCAAGCAAAAGAGAGAGAACATGCTGAAACACTAATAGAGCTAACTGAAAATAGGTCCTCTGGTGAAGCGAACATGGAAGCCCTAATTCAAGAAGTAGAAAAATTGAATGAATCCAATTCCAACCTAAGAAAGGAGTTGGAAGGACTGACTATCCGAATGTGTCAAGAGCTTGAGAACCGAAGGAAAGTTGAAGATCTTGTAAAAGACAGAGATCATGAGATCTCCAAGTTAAAACAAGAAATCAGTGCCCTAACTGCTCAACTCCATGCGAGCAAAGTGGAAAAAGAAGACATGCAAGGAGAACTGAACATAGCCATCTCCGAGAATGCAAACCTGATGGAAACAAATGCTTCTATTTCCAAAGAACTCTCTGAGTCAAAGGAAATACTTGCTAAGTTCAACAAGAGTATTGTTAAGCTAGAGCAAAAGCTTGAATCAGCCAAACCTATCAAGAATATAGATGGAATTGGTTACTCCGGTCATGAGGAAGGTGAGACCTCTGGTGGAAATGCTGAAGCATCAAAGAAGCAACCGACATTCAAAGGTAAAGGTAAGCAAAATTTCAAACCTGTTTGATTTAACTGTCTTAAAGAAGGACATACTGCTAATGTGTGTAGGAGCAAAACCTACAATAATTTTCCTTACTTTATGAACAATGTACCTAGATCCAATAAGTTCAATGGTAATTGTTATGCATGAAACAAGTTTGGGCATAGAGCATCTGAATGCAGGTCTGTTATGAACAACACTAGAAGATATCCTCAGATGACTCAAGGAGTTGGTCCGGAACCTTTTGTGAACCGGAATCCCAACGTGTTTAATACCTTTAATCATTAGTCAGGTAGCAGTGGCTCTCAAGCGGCAATCGGATGGAGAGAAAACTATTTGATTTGTCATGGTCATGGTCACACTGCTACAACATGTAGGAGAAAGAATGGTAACATGAACAATGGACCGTGGAGAGCACCTGGAATGGTTTGCTATCATTGCAAAAAATAGGGTCACATTGCCAGATTCTGCAAAACAAGAAAGAACATATTAGATGACATACCGATCACTCCAGAAGGAAAGATTGATGTTGAAACTGTTCAAGCAGTTATGAATAAAACCTGGAAAAAGAAACCAGGAGTGTTGCATGAAGAACCGGTTTTTGCACCTAGTGTGGAAATTTCGGAACCGGCAAACTAAGCTACAAAAAGCTTAGGGGGAGAAAACAGTGAAATATCTTGAGCCCCCGATTGATACCAGTAAAAGATCTTAACCGGTATGAGATACCTGTCAATCGGCAGAAGACTAGAAATGGTAAAAGGAAAATTAGGGTTTACGCCCTAATAGTGGAGCATTTATTATGGTAGGTGGAGAACTTGTTTAAAAGGAATTTTCAAATCATTTCTCACTTATCATTTTTTGAGCGAAGAATTTTTTCAAGTGCAAAGCAAAGAAAAGCGATTTGCATTGCAATTCAAAGAACTTATCAAAATCCTAAAGAAGAATCTGAGGCAATCATCTATTGGAGAAGTGTATGTTGGCATATTCACACTCCAATGAGACATTGAAGGTGATTGAATGTTTTGTCATTGATGGCAACCTTACAATCCTATGGAACTAGCAAGACATTCCACCAGCACTAGCAAGATTAGACGCTACAGCGACACAAAGACTACCGGCACTGGCAGAGAAAGGAAGCATACTGGCACAAAGGCCGACAGGATTTTTGTTATATTATATTTTGTTTATTATTGTAAAAAAATTTTAAGCTGACTTGGTATCATTGTAAAATGACTCTTATATATAAAAGATCATTGTAGGACATTTGATAAGAGATGGTAGAAAATAATTAGGTGAAATAAGGCAGACCTATTATGCGAATTATAGGTTAAGGGTTTATGTAAGAAGCAGAGCAGAAACCAGTACTGGATCTGGCATTATAGATGCTATTCTGAAGCAATACAAGACACTGGATTTATATAATCCATTTTGTAAGTCAGTGAGACTTCCTATTTTGTATTTGAGTAGTGAGCTCTAGGCACTTGGCCTTCCTGCATGTGCAGGCCCCTCTTGTAAGTAATATTCTCTTATTGTCCAATAAGTGAATATTGTGGGTCACACATCCCACCAAGGTTTTTCCCACACTAGGTTTCCTCATTAAATCTTTGTGTTATGGTGTGTTTTTCATGTGGTTTCTTTTATCTCTGTTTATTGCATTATTTATTGCTTACCGGTACACTATTATAATATGCTCTACATGTTTTAAGTTAAGAAATTCAATTCACTGGTTAGATATTGATTCACCCCCCCTCTCAGTATTTATGGGAATCCTAATAGTGTAGAACGCAAAGCAGTATTTCTATAGCCGAAGGAGTGTGTGGCGAAGTTCAAGTTGCGAAGCCCTAAATTTTGATCTACGAAGGTATTTTCCAAAATTCTTTGTTTATCATGGCTTCTGCATCACATGCTAGTTCTAGTGCACTTGTCGAGTTAGTAGATTTTATTCAAAGGAAGGCAAAATACAATGCCCTATCCCTAGTACCCACTGGTGTTATAGTGGAAGAAGGCATTTCCGATTACATAGACTGTAAAATTGAAGACCTAGGGTCTCTTGTAATCCATTCCCAGTTGAGTTTGTTCTGTGGGAAGGATAAGAAGATTAAACCGGAATTTAGCATTCTGGAAAAGAAGAAACTTCACAATGCAGTCTATTTTCTTGAAGAATTTTTAGATGATCATATTGATATCATTCTGAGCAGAGTGCATGGTGATAAAATGTACTTAGAGCAGACACATGACATCACATTGGAAGCGATTCATGTCGTTGCTAGTTTCTGTAACACAAGGGAAGTGCCAGCCCTAAGGAAGGTCAGTAAAATTGAAATTTCCAAGCTCACCGGTTCAGTGAGCGAATCACGTGGAATGACTGTCAACTTAGTCAAGGACGATCTGGTCAAGTATGCCTACATGGTGATAGGCTATCGGATGTTCTTTGCTAGAAAAATTAATTTTGTCTCTACTACAGTGGTAAATGTCGCTTACAGGATGATCAAGGAAGATGCGTCATTTGATCTATGCACTTGTATGCAAAGACAACTTTTGTTGAATCTTAATTTGATCAAACATGACAATGCACTCAGATTTAATTTCGGACAACTACTAGTTGGGTTGTTCTTTTACTTCCAAGGCTACTTTCCAAGAGTAGGTGACATTCAATGGTTTGTCGACCAACCGGTGACAAAGAAAATCAAGGAAAGTCTACAAGTGGTACGAACCGACTATCCGAAAGTATTGAACAAGTACTTTGATGAGTTCAGAAGCAAGATGAGCCTAAGGATGAGGATATCCAGTGACATTGTCAAGAAATACAAAGAGGACATCTGCTTTATCATCAAAGTGGATGAATGCATAATGGAGGCCGTTGAGCCCAGACAGGAAGAAGTGGAGCCTATGGGCTATGAGGTAATGTATGATATGCTAGACGGGTATGCTTCTACCCTAATCGCCTCACCCCTTGATCCTAAGGAAAAGAGAACTAGCACCTATTTGGAAAGGGTTACACCGATTGAAGAACCCTCAGTAAAGAAAGGAAAGGCAGTGCCTTCAGCATCGGCATCGGTTACTGCAGCTAGTCCCAAAGTGACCAAGCGGTCACTAGCTAAGAAGAAACTAGAAGCTGCTCCCGCCAAAGTCTTTGAGAGGAAGCAGAAGACAAAAAGAAATACACCAGACTCAGAAGAAACTGTGTTAGAAGAACTGCCTAAGAAGACCAGGCAAATGAGGAAAAAGACAAAGAATGAACTAGCAACATCTGCATTGCTAAATATTGATATTTCTTCTTATAAACCTTTGTCACACTATCAAAGGACAATCAAGAATGTTAGAAGAAAATTGCTTGGTGATTTGAAAGAATACTTTGATGATTTCAATGACAATGAGCAAGAGGAAGTAGAACATGAAGTTATTCAATATTTATGTGTTAATGACCGGTCGCCATCAGAAATTAGATCTGAGGCACCTAATTCTTTGTATAATTCTTTAGATAACAAATGGCACATTGCCATAGAGAAGGAATAGGAAATAAGAGAGGAAGTATTTGCACACTATTTTCGTGATGTGTCTAATTCAGAACTTTTTGAAGTTATGGAAAAATATAAAGGTCTCTTCTTTATGCACAGAAGGAGACTCCTATTGCTAGAAGGAAAAGTTCCTGAAGTCGTGAAAGACACCCACTCTCATGCCAAGGCTACTCTGCAATTGCACAATGTATCTGAAGCCAACAAAAAGGCTGAGCAAGAACCAGAAATATCAAAACCGAATGAAGTATATGATAGTGAAGGGGAACCGGTCACTAAACAAATGGAACCCATTGACGTTGATGCCCTAGGTGGTGAAAAAGTTACTCAGGGTACACCATCAGAAAGAAGCAGGTAAAAGAAGAAAAGAAGCAACAGGAAGCAGAAAAGAAGAAATAGGCATATGACGAGGAAAAGAGAAAAGAGGAGGATAAGAGAGAAGAGGATAAGAGAAAAGAAGAGGAAAAGAGGAAAGAGGAAGAGGATAAGAGAAAAGAGGAGGAAAAGAAGAAGAAGGAAGAGGAAAAGAAAGAAGAGGAGAAGAAGAGAAGAGAAGAGGAAAATAAGAAACAAGAGGAAGAGAAGAAGAAGAAGGAAGAGGAGAAGTGGAAAGAGGAAGAGGATAAGAGAAAAGAGGAGGAAAAGAAGAAGGAGGAAGAGGAGAAGAAGAAGGATGAAGAAGAGAAGAAATGGAAAGATGAAGAGAAGAGACAAGAAGAAGCGAAAAGAAAGAAAGAAGAAGAGGAGCAGAGGAAGGCTCAAGAAGATAAGCAAAAAGCCAAGGATAAGGAATCAGTGGCAAAGAGCACATAGGTGGAGACCCCAATGGCAACTGGTAGTCAGGCTAAACTAGCTGACATTTCTATTCCCATTGACCTCCAATCTATAAATGAAATAGAGTTGCTCCAAAGCACTAAGGTTGCTCAATAACGCCTGGAAGTGATAAGGAGGAAAAAGGAGCAAGATGTGATCCAAGCTGCAGTGGACACTCTTACCAGTTTGATACCCGGTACCAAACTCCCCAATATCGATTCCTCACTTGCACAATTGAAGCTCCTCTACATAGTTGTTGAAGACCAGGTGCAAAGCTTGGAAGAGGTTGCAGAAGCAATTGCCAAGAAGGAACATCAAAAGGCTCTGAAAACTGCCTTGGTGAAAAAGTTAACAGATCTCCGGTCTGATCTTCAGAAGGCACAGAAGGACATCAAAGGAGCAATGGATGAGGGAAATCTACTACTTAGAAAGATTTGTCAACCTCATTTATTCTGTGATGATGTTCTCACTCAGAAGGACAAACTGCAAACTGATATGTAGTCATTTATTAGCACCTTCAAGATGCCATATGACTCCTTCTCCACATATGGACAAACTGCTCACCGGTTTCAACTTCAGTTTGCAAGAATAGAGGCAGAGATAAGCAACTGGACATGTAATTTGTAGGAACTTCAACTAGTCCTATTGCCAAGACTACAAATTCTCTAGAAATGCTACCTCAATATAGATGCCCTAACGGTTACTCAAGAGATGAGTACCATGGATGCCATGGAGGAGCAGGTTTATCAGATGCAAATGGAGCATGAGGTTGCTACTTCATTGCTTGAATCATGGTCTTTATCCATGAAGACATTTATGCAAGACTTTAAATCTGTTTTTGACAAGTTTCACTCTTTAATGTCATAAACTATTTAAATCAATTATTAATGCTAAAGGAACAGGGGTTATTCAGCTATACTTTGTCATTGTTGGCAAAGGGGGAGAAGTATTCTAGTATTTAAAATTTTGATGCATGCTATGTATACTTTCATGTTATTCCTGTTAAAGAGTAGTATACATTGTATTTTCTGCAAAAGGGATAATGTATATGCTTAGGGGGAATAATTTTGATTATGGCATATTTTTGTTGTAAAACACTTAGATGTCAAAATTTTCCTAAGTGTTGCCATCAATGCCAAAGGGGGAGATTGTTGGCATTTTTTATGATTGATGCTGTGATTGTCATTGATGGACACACACTTGCTTTGAGATCACTTTCTGTATGTATGAGTTAAAGCTCAACCGGTATTTGTTCCAACCAGTATGATGTATTATAGTCTTTAGACTATCGGGGTTTTACAGAAAGTGTTTACTAGTCTCAAGCGCTATGAAGACCCCAAGCAGTTCAAGGATCTCAAGCAGTACAAAGGAATGAAGCGGCACAACTCATATTTCCCAGTCTTCATTTTGTCAAACCAGCAATCAGTATTTTGCTTAAACCAATATTTTGTTTGAACTGGTAATACTCTATGATGAGTTACCAACCGACATTTTGTGATGAGTTACCATCCACCGATTGTTTGGCAGTGCCGACACTTTGACGATGCATTTGTGTCGTGTTACCAAAAGTGTCCAGATGCATTGAACCTAGGAAATTGTATTGTAATCCTATTGGACCGACATGAAATCAGATTCCTTTTTAAGGACATCATGTCTAGGGTTTTAAGAGGTTGTTGCTAGGGTTTAAGGTGGTTGATGAGTTTTTGTAAGTGCGATCATAGAAGAGAAGTTCAGGTCTGTGAGAGAAGGTAGAGTGTGAATGTGTTGAAGACTGAAGTAATGCTGGAATGCATTAGGAATGAGCTATCAAGGATCTAACCAAGCAATCTATGATATTTGCTAGATCACTCACTTGTTGATTACTCACATCTTCGACAAGTCTGAAGCCCTTAATCGGGTAGGCCCAAAAAGCCTTTTGTAAATCCTCTAACAAGGTGGTTCACATCTGTGGATCTAAAATCCTCTAGCAAGGTAGTCTTTAATCGGACTCATCTCCTAACAAAGATTGAGATTCCTAACATGATCTGTTTTGGTAAAGAACATTGTATGACCTTAATCGGTCTAACCTTAACTGGTCTGGTTAATATTCTGCAGATAGTTACTTGTGAGTTTCATCTCACCGTGGTTTCTCCCATTTGGGTTTTCATGTCAAATATCTTGTGTTATGGTGTTATTGTTCCTGTGGGTGAATGTCATATTTTCTATTTGGTTTGCATGTGTGTTAATCGGTTTGTTTGTTAAACTGTTGTACTGATTTACTGCTAGATTGTTAAGGTGTTTAAGCTCAATAATTTTTGGAATACTAATTCACCCCCCCCTCTTAGTACTCATCATAAATAAGATCTAATTACCCATTCCAATTAATTCATTATTAATGTTATCACTTGTTTACAAATCATGGAAAACTCCAATGTGCCCTGGTGGTCTAGGTTTCATGCATCCTTACAAGGAACCTCATGCAAGACTATCTCTCATGACCCCGGCCATCAAAAGGAATCCCACTCCTCCTAAAATGCTCCAAAATAATAATAGAAAAGAAGTTCTAATTCAAATTCCAAGAAGAGATCCATAACTTCATCATGCAGCCCAAGAACACATAAAACATATAAGGAAGACCATAGCTAAAGAATGCAAAGGGCTTAAATCCATTAAAAGCAATGTGAGCCTCAATGTAGAAATCCATATTCCATCAATAAAATATATCAAATCCTGATGTCTTCACACCAATATCATCTTGTTGTCTCCACAACAATACTATCTTGTTGTCTCCACAATAATAACATCTTGCTATCTCCACAACAATACCATTTTTTCCATTACAACATCTCAATATAAGAAAGGACTCAAATCCTCAACAATAAATAAGTCAAGAATGTTGCAGCATAGAAGGCATAAAATGGCATCAAACTAATAAATAACAGTAGCTGGAAAATGTCTGCAAAAATCCCAAAAAGCCTCCGGAGTGAAACAAAACTCAAAAAAATCCAAATCTAACTGGGAGAGCATTCAAACACCAAAGACAGGAAGATCATCACTTTTGCATTGAAGTTTAGCGCTTTCGCATTACAGGTTAGCGCTTGTGTTAAATAGTTTAGCGCCTGTGAAAATAAGGACATCGCTTTTGCACAAAGGACGGTGCATATATACCGAAGGACAGCGCAAATGCAATAACAAACAACACAAATGCAAGAAAGGACAATGCAAATGAATGAAAGGACAACGCAAACACAATAAAATATAGCACACATGCAGAGTCAGTGCTTTTGCATAAAAGGGATGAAAAATATAGAATTTTTGACAGAGATTTAAAAATCAAACTTAAAACATAAGGCTTCAAAAAAAATATACATAGAGTAACCCAGAACCAAAAAGTAAGAAGAAATAAATAGAATAAAATTTAATAGAATATAGAGGGAGAGATTCCAAAAGCACATCCACAACTAGGAGACCCAAAACTCATTCACAGAGACTTCTTTTGACTTTGAAATACACAGGTGACTCTACCAACAACAGATAAGGCCAAAGCTACATCAAACAAAACACCAATCACAGGATCCAGACAATGATATAGGATCTCACTACAAGCAGCCATGAATCCAAACTTTTCAATGTCGTGAACAACAACATAAAGGAGACCAAATATTTCTCCAATACAATTATACAAACATCCATATAATATAAAGTTTTCTCCACCATATATAAATTTGAAAAGTACAATAAATCAACTATTTCATCCCCAACTCTCGGAAGACATTTTCAGACATGGAGCATACACAGAGAAATTTCAAAACTGAAAATAAACAAAGACAAGGAACCCAATCTGCACCCTAAGTGATGGATGAGAGTTGAGGAAGAGCTCCATCCAAATCCAAAGGAAAACCAAGAAACTCCAGCAACAATCGAAGCCAAAACCCAAATAAAACTCTTGTAGAGAATATTTTTGCAAAAGAAAAGCTCACCCCTAAAAACTTCACGAGAAAGAAAATAAAAAAGCCAAACAATAACCAAAACCCTAGCCTCAATCTCGGCCAATCAAAATATTTCATTCTATAATATATTTTACCAACCCCACCATATAATATAATTTTACCTCCCTTTTCAAATTCAACCAATAAGAAAAGAGGGTAGGTAAGATAGATATAAATCATGCTTTTACAACTTGGTGGGAATGTTTTATTATTTTATTCTAAAGTGAACTTATACAACCCACTAAGCATAAAAGTCAAACAAATAAATAAAACATGAGCCACAATTAAATAAATTAAATAGGAAAATTAAATTAAATAAACCAAAGGCTCATAAATGAATTAAAGAACCAGATAAACATCAAATACCAAATAAATATTAAACCATAGGCGATTAAATAAATAAATAAACAATTAAATACTATTAAAAGGTCAAATCTCAAATAAATATAAAACCACAACATAAGCTAAACAATAAATATCAAATCATCATGAAAATAAACAAATATTTAAATATCAAATAATTAAATAACCAAAAAGGAAAGAATCCAATAAATTAAATTAAACATTAGATAACCAAATAATCAAATCACTATTAATCAAAATAATTAAAATAAACATTATTAACTATTTAATCTCGCATCAATAATCAAATAATCAATCTCGACATAATGGAATTAACCAACCAATACCAAAATACTCACAACACGGAAGAAACCAAGCTTACTAACTGACATGGCAACTTGCGCCAAGACACTAATGACTCACAATGAACAAATTAGACCTAGATTATGTGAGGGAACTTGTGCCAACTCCGAACCACATACCATTGGGATTTAAAGACATGCTCAGACCTGTGGAGCCAGGTGGAGTTGATGTCTGGTACATGCAAATCCTGCATCCACAAAGCAATGATACGACATATGCATATATATAATATAACAAACAAGGGTTAGAGAATCGCAATGACACATCCCGCTCGTAATGAGTGATGTGGAATTTTCTCTATCCCGAAGACAGTCATACAATAATCAAACACACCATAAGATCAACTCATCATAGATAATCATTAAATATGGTCAGTACATCAAAACATCATCAAGTGCATGATTAGTATACTTCATGATTATAGTAAGGCATGTAAAATCCATCAACACTTATGCTCATCAAAACACATGATCAACAACGATAGTATCAACATCATATAAATTATCTAAAATAGCCTATGCCCAATAATGTTTATCATGCATGAATTAAAAGTCAACTCTAGTCAAAACAAGTCAAGTCAAGGGTGGACCCTACATCCTCCCCCCCTTAGACTTGACTTACTCCTGGAAGTCGTAAGAGTTAGGGTGACAACTAGCACACATAAATCAAAAAACTCCTTTTAAAACAAACACATTATAATATTTTCTAACTCCAAGAAAGATAATGACAACTAAATTTCCTCCTTATGCTTCAATTATTCAAAATAAACGCGTTACACAAGAGGTAAATCAAGCACCAACTCCTATAAATTACAATATGTACACTAAACTATTAAAATACTTACAAGGGAACTTCATTTTAATCACACTTGCAATACAAAATTGTAACTTTAGTCACTAAGTTAAGCATCAATAAGAAGAAATCACTATATTTCACACCAAAATTCATAGTAACACTCCTTCAACATCTAGTTGCATGCAAATAGAGAGAGATATATAAATTTACACAATATCTTACACAGATGCACCTATTATATTATTGAACAAATCATGTCATAAGCCTAAATGAGGGAAAATTTCTCAAAACTAAGCTTCCTCAAATTAAATGTACTCAAGACATCACACAGTAACCAATCATATATAACCTATTTATTTAAAAGAACAAATTTCATGGCATTCAAATGTCCTAATTTCCACCATGCTCACACTGCACTACACTTTATACAAACATTAGATGCAATCCTTATCCAATCAAATCATTCAAAAGACATCCTTAATCCATTATGTGTACACAAAAATTTTGAAGGCAAGAAATCAACAATTTCTTTTATTTAACTATTCCATAAATTTTAGACTTCACAATTCCAAGGCACTTCTATCTACTATTACCTTTATAAATTTACCAATAAATTTAATCTTATTAACACCTTTCATTTACTCATCTAATAACAATATTATCTAATTGTTTTCTTAGTCTAGTGCACTTTTTTGCGATGTCCTCCCTCACACACACTATCAGAGGTTTCAAATGAACTTGATAGAGACAACACTGGCTCCAGATTTGGGCCAACAATACATCGACACTCAAAATCGCCACCACAGACAACAAAAGAGGAGGTCAAAGTAGATATCCTCAAATCAATTCATTAAATTAAAAGAGAAGAAAAGTTGCTGGCAAAATCAATCAAGAAATTTAAGTGTAACAAGTGCCACCACAAGGGCAAAATAAAAGAAAGAAGAACTTAGTGCTCATCCGAAAGGTAAAGAAATCTTAAAACTATACATTAATCATAATGACACTTTACACAAACTATAAATTAACTCAAGGAAAAATAAACAACTCATTCAACCCACATCACGAGGTGACCAACATTAGTCACACCAAAGGGAGTAACCGCTACACAACATCCAAGGGTGAAATGCCTTGAATGTGTTAGAGAGTGCACGCCATATTTAAGACATTATATGTCTGCATTATTTTCATTATTTTTAATGCAATTCATTATTTTTGAAAATCTAGGCAATTATCCTTTATGAAAGTTGACATAGGTAGGAAGAGCTAAAGCAACTACGCACTTACACATGCACAAGGAATATACTCATACCATAACTAATGTTCAAGATATCTTATCTATACCATGCTCATATTCACCAAGTTATAACAGAAACAAAGGTTAGAGCTTCAATTAATCACTTGATAGTAGACTATAACATGCATCATTTCCATTAATGCACAACTAATAACCTATAGAAGATTAGAAATTCCTTTATAAGGTCTTTAAGCAATTTAGTCAATCATATATTTAAACAAGCAAAGTAGGTCTAATTACAAAAGCCAAAGTTTAGTATCAATTTCTACTCTTACCAATAATAATATTATGACATACTTCTAGTTATCTAGGTTAAGAATATCTCAATCCCACTTTTAGAACTTAGTTTTTTTTTCATCTAATGCCTCTTAAATTCCAAGAATACACGCATCATTCTATTTAAACTCACTTCCTATTATTACTTGATTACTATCATTCATAGGCTATGTAATTTTGACATTTTAAGACAAATTTGACATTTAGAATCCCAACACAATTTCATATAGCTAATTATCATTTTATCTCATTAGAATTCGTTAAGGAAGCACTTCTTAAAATTGAAATAAGGCAATGATATGGTACCTTTCTTAATTTATCCATCTAGTTAAGAGAAATATTTATTCAATGCCACACAATTCCTACACACCATAAGATCAATTTATCATATATAATAATTAAATATGGTCAGTACATCAAAACATCATCGAGTGCATGATTAGTATAATTCATGATTATAGTAAGGCATGTAAAATCCATCAGCACTTATGCTCATCAAAACACATGATCAACAACGATAGTATCAACATCATATAAATCATCTAAAATAGCCTATACCCAATAATGTTTATCATGCATGAATTAAAAGTCAACTCTAGTCAAAACAAGTCATGTCAAGGGTGGACCCTACAACAGTCAAGGATATCTTGAATGATGTGTAGTGATTGTTATGTAATCCAAGGATCATACTTGAACCGACTTGTTTGTAATCTCTATGAGAGAATTAGGTTTGTGATGTGTTACTGACCTGATGATTTGTTTATAAGGTCAATGAGTTGATTTGTTAAAGTGTTAGCAATTTTTGATTGAGAGTGAGGGTTTGGTTGTCGAACCAGATGATGTATATGTAGTATTTTTAAAGGCAAATAGGAGCATGAAAAGGATCTGAACAAGCAAGTGTAGTGCTATTCCAACAGATCATTAAACCCCTGTTGTTTTCTAACAATTACAGTAGTTAAATCCCCTAACCGGGTAAGCTCTGACAAACTTAGTGTTATTCAAATCTTCTAACCAGGTGGTCCATTAGCTTGGATTTCAAATCCTCTACCAATGTTACTCCTTATAGAGTATTGCTTCTAATAGGACATTATAGTCAATCCCTTGACCGGGTGGTCCCTAACAAGATCTGTTCTTAACAGGCTTATTGTAAAGCTTTAACAGGCTTGGCTCCTAATAGGGTGAACTTCAGAAGGGTTCAAAATACTTGTGGGTATTCATCCCCACCATGGTTTTTCCCATTTGGGTTTTCACATCAAAAATATTGTGTCAAGTGGTGAATTTCTTTGTGGTTATATTTACTAAGGTTGAATTGCTTAGCTACTAAATCCACTTTGATATGTTATGTTAATCAGCAACAATCTGAAATGAGGTTTTACTTATGTCAGTAAAGTATTTGGATGTTTCAGTTAAAAGGTTTTGTGAGTTTCAGAGTTGTTTTACTGTTAGTCTGTTATAACAATCAACTGGTTTAACTTATTAGTAATATTGCATTTAAAGTTTAGTGTTTAACTAGTCAGTTTAGAGTTTTCTTTAAGAGGTTGATTTTGAGTTTGGTGAAAGTCTATATAGTTTTCCATCTACTGATTCACCCCCCGTCTTAGTAGTTGACCGGATCCTTATTCTTTCATCATACCATCAAGTTGAAGTTCAATAAGTTGGATGAGTGGTAAATTCACAAGTGATCAAGCATTCAAGAGAATTCAAGCATTCTTTTCCAGCATTGAGCATTCTCAAGTCTCTCTTCAAGGCTAAGTGTTGCATTCAAGTCAAGGATTCAACCATTGAAGAGGGGATTGATTTCAACATTCAATTCCACACAAGCATTTCTATCAAAATTGCTACTACAACCTCCCTTGAGTTGATTTACAATTTATTGTTTCATTTACAACTACTTGCAAGTTCTTTCTTTCATTACTTGGTTAATTCCAAAAAAGGGGTTTGACCTAAAGGCAAACCCCCAATCCCAACCCATTTTCCTCTCTTTTATGTGTGTAGGTTGCAGGTGCATAGTTGTACTTTCAGATTTGGGCTTCATTTGCAAAGGTGGAAAAACCCTTTTCGTTTTGTGGATTTTTCGGAGGACCGTGTACATTACTGCCACGGTCCAAACAAATTTTCCTCAAATTCATAGGGCGACTTCGTCTTGACATATTACTACCAGATCCAAGTGCACAGCTTCATCCCATAATCCGATCTCAAGTTATAATCAATTCTTTGTCACTTTTTCACTACATAATTCAATCAATTCCTTTCCATTTCAAACAAGGAAGAGGGTATCAACTTATCATTCCCATTTCATTCAAAATTCAACCTACCATCTTCATGTTGAGAGATTGAATCTAGTGAATTATCCTCTCATCTTCCTAATGTAACATGGTGAAAAGTTTTTGAAGGGTAATCAATAGTGAAACTCTCATCTCTCTCTAAGGGAAAGGGTAGTTTCCTTCTTGATCTATCATTCACCATTTTTCCACCATTACAACTAGATTAACAAACTTAACCACAAATACAAATCTGATAAACTGTAGTAACAACAAAGATAAGCAGATTTATACCATAACACACAACACCAAGATTTTGACATGGAAACCCCAGTTAAGGGAAAAACCATGGTAGGAACCTACCCACAATAAGATGATACTCTGCAGTAGTATGTGAAATTATTACAATGGAGCACCAACATTCAGGCACACTACCTAGAGATTACATCTCAAGATACAATAACTCGAAAGGCTACAACCCTCAAGGAAGGTTCACTACCTTACAAGGAAGTCTCACTAACTTGTAAAATATTTAGACAACAATCTGGAATCAAATGAACTACAATAACAACATCTGCTAATGCCTCATGACAATTTTGGATAAGCACATATGTCTTCTTTCCAACACCTCAACTCAATACGCCACACCAAAGGATAAATTCACTTAAGCACCACATATACCACTCTCTGATAATGCAGATGCAACTTCAATCCATAAATTACATGACTATATCACCTATTTATACAATTCATCAACCTTGACAACAAGGTAGGCTAAACCCTCAACTCACAATTACAAAATTACATCACATGATACAAAGATCAACCACTGAACCAATATAATGATATACATGACATAACATCGACCCAAAATCAAATCTTGAAATAGGTAACACCACTAGAAATCTTGCCAAGATCAACCACAACATGCTACTCCACCAGGAATATTGCATAACATGATGAACAACACTAGTTCAACAAAATCACCAATAATGCGCACAATGATCAATGTGGATCATCAAAACAAATAAGACATAATTAGGAAACACCAGCAAGAACATTAGAATCTATAGCATCCTAAAATTGCGACACTTTCAATTTTGACTGCATTTGGGTCTTCACGATGGCGATGCAACACGGAACCTGAATGGAGACCCCGAAACTTGTTCATGACATCAAAAACTGCATTTTTCAGCACCCTGGCCTGATCCTCCTTGCACCCTGCTGTCCCAGGAGGTGGGACCATGGCGCCCAACGCCCTAGTCCTTCAGGACTAGGGCGCCCAGCGCCCTGGTCCCCTAGGACCATGGCGCCCAACACCCTGGTCCCTGGTCCTATTTTGGGCCCGGTCTCTTTTGGGTCTCGGGTCTTTATGTTTGCAAATTGGAAAATAATATTTCTTGGTCAGCCTAAGGTCGGGAAAATCAGTCTATCAGCCCTAATTGACAAGTATATAAACTACATTTCCTCTCCCATTTTGGTAGAGAAAAAAAAAAGGCGGAAATGATATTCAAACATTCAAGAATTCAAGCATTCAAGCATTCAAGCATTTCTTCAAGCAATTGAGCATTCTAAATCTCCATTCAAGGCTAAGTGTTGCATTCAAGACAAGGATTCAACCATTTAAGAGGAGGTCACATACAACATACAACATACTACATACATTACACCTTCGCATGTAAGAATACAAACATTCTTACAACAAGGTATCAGTACTTGTTTACATTACAAACATTTACATTTACAGCATTCTCATTTCTTGGTTAATTCCAAAACCAGGGTTTGACCTAAAGGCAAACCCCTCATCCCTAACCCCCCAATCATCCTCTCTTTTCTATGTGTAGGTTGCAGGTACACGGCTGTAATTGAAGATCTGGAATCCTTGTGCAGAGACGAACAGATCCCCCTTCGTTTCGCGGATTTTTCAGAGGACCGTGTGCACGCCGGGTGCCATCGTCCCGTCAACCTTCACTCAAATTTGCAGAACAGCACCGTCTCGACATTTTATTGCTAATTCCAGGTCCACAGCTTCATCCCATATCGCTATCTCTGTTTATAAGCGAATCTTCCCTACTTTACATGCATTCCTAGTTCAATCATTCTATCTACATTCTTTACAAAAGAGGGTATCCTTGATGTCTTAACCCTCGAAACTCATTTAGAATCCAATCTTGCATTGCCTGGGATTGGATCTTGTGGGTTTCAACCCCTCTTTTGAATGTAAAGTCTCCCCTAAGTGAAAACCATCAACCCTAGTGACTCTCCCTTCTCTCTCCTTGGAGTTGGGGAGGGGAGAACGACTAGGGTTTGATTTTTCCGCTTTACATTTTGGTGAACCCAATGTGAACAACCTCATTCTGATTATTCATGCTTGGATCTGAAAAATTTGCTTCCCTAATTACATTTCCATGTTTGATCTTTTGCAAATTTTAGAGGTTGATTGCATAAAAACCCTAAAATTTTCTTTTAAGTAATTAAGCTTGTGAAACGTTTAAATTGTTAATGCTTGTTTCAAATCTACCCTTCTATTGCAAATTGTCAATTCATATTTGTGCTTTAATTCTGAAAATTAAGTGGTTAAATGTCAAAACCCTAATTTTTAAGACCTTCTTGATTCAACCTTTGACTTATAATTTCACTAATCAAAACACCTCCAAATCGGCTGTAACTTTGGATTCCGCAATAAAATCACAATATCTTTCGTCCCTGAAAATTTGGAAAAAAGTTGCGAGGACCGTGTGCACCCTGAGCGCCCTCTTCCTCGACATTTTTTCCGAAATTTCGGGAGCTAGATCTTACTGTATTTTTCTGCTAAAATCCAGAATTTTGGCTGATTTTATCAATTTTAACACTTTCAAAATTAAAGTCAAAGTTGGTCTAGTGATTGCTTGGATAAAGGCTTATAATCATTCAAAAATTGTTGAAATTGAAATTTGTATCAAAATTGTGTTTCTTACAATCCTAAATCTGAAAAGTGTGTTAGCATTCATTCGAAATTTTAGTGTTTTATTCAAATTTTCGCAATTTGTGACTTTTGAAATTAAGTGTTTAATTGCAACAACCTGGATTTCCACTTTCAAATTCGAATTTTGCATGAAATCGAGTCAACTTTTAATTTTCAAAACTTGCATTGCTTTCAGCATTCCCTCTAAAATCATAAAATTCAAAATTTCAGTTTCCCTCTCTTTTTCAAAATTCAAATTTTGCATTTTTTTCAACAATCTTGGTAGGGTTCAATTTTGAGATTGCAACTTTAATTTGGCCTATCTATAGATCATAAAATCACTCAATTTATTTAGATTAGCTTTAAAATCATCATAACTTTCATCCCTGAAAATTTCGAAAAAAGTTGCGAGGACCGTGTGCACTCCGTTCGCCACGGTCCTGGACATTTTTTCCGAAATTTCGGGAGATTGTCCTGATTGCATTTGAAAGCTTAAATCTAAGAGATTGGCTGATTTTATTGAAGTTTGCTACCTCTAAAATTCAAAATCTTCTCTCTCTCTTTAGTGCATGAGTTTTACAACAATAAGTCCTACTTACACTATTCCCGTTAGACAAAGCCTTAGAATTAAGTCTTTCCAAGGTTTAATTACTGAGGAGATGGAACCTAATTTGAATGGCCTTTTTAACAAGGACATGGGTAATTCCTCTAATCCTCTTAATGATGAAGAAGCTCTCCATGAGGCTTCTATAGAACAACTTTCAAAATTGGATAACCAATTTGATGATTTTCGACAATGGATGTCTCAAGAATACCCTGATAGTCAAGCTCTTTCATTAATTGAGGGTCTAAAACATATGGTTCAAAGTGATAAGAATGGAATTGATATTTTGCGTGGTATTGCACACATTGTGGATTCAAATGTGATGCCTATGAAAAGTTTTGCCGAAACCTTAGGTTATACACAACCTCCTACTCAAGTTAATCATTCTATTCCTTTGACAACTTCTATTGCTAGTATACCTACTTTTACATCAAACATAATGACTACTTCAATACAAGACATTCCTCCTACGATCACCAGTCATGGGGGCAACCCTTCTTCTTCAATCAACCCTCTTCCTTCATTCAATCCAACTTCTTCATTCATTCCTTCAATGAGTGTTCCTATTATATCTCCACAAATGAACACGACGCAAGGGGGCAATTCATTTAACCCTTCCATTCCTCCTTGTAGTGTTCCTCCTTTCCAATCATCTCCTATGACTAACTATCATAGTGTCCCACCACCTTACTCTCTACCTTCTTTCAATAACATAACACCTCCATCACAATCTAACACATCTAATATGAACTCTTCGACTGAAGCGACCATTAACAATCTTGCACAAACTGTCTCTTCTTTACAGCAACAAATTGCCTCTATAAATCAATCTAAGTTTAGTGTGCCCACATTTGATGTTGCGAGCCCACTTTCTCTTGACATTGTTCAAGCTATCCCCCCTAAACATGTTGAAATTCTGCATTTGGAGCTTTATAATGGTAAGGGTGATCCTCTAACACATGTTAAGACCTTTCAAACAATATGTACTGATTTTGCTTATGACCAAAGGTTGCTTGCAAAACTGTTTACTAGAACATTAAGAGATAAAGCCCTAGAATGGTATTGCTCATTGCCTTCTTATTCTATTACTTCTTTCGAACAACTTGCAAATGCTTTTATTCAACAATTTCAAAACAATATAAGTCCTCAAGTTACTTTGATTGATTTAATGCATTGTAAACAAGGTGCTAAAGAAAAAGTGACTGATTTCATTGGTAGATATAAGCATTTGTATGCTCAAATTTCCTTTCCAGTACCCGACAATGATATTAAAAGAATCTTTATTTCTAATTTACAAAAAGATATTAGAGAAAAACTCCTATTTTCTGAGTTTACTTCTTTCCAACAGTTGTGCGCAACTCTTCACAATTATCAACTGACTGTGAGTCAAATGGAACAAGCAAATCCTATGGCTCCGAGTGATAAGGGTGATAGTAGTCAACAACCATTTGGGAAGTTTAAACCGAACAGAGAGTCCATTAAATTCAATGAAAACATCATCAACAACAATGTGAATGCAGCATTAGGTGTGCCTCCTATTTCTAAGTTTTTCAAGAAAGAAAGAAAGTTTACTCCTTTGAATGAATCATTGCATAGTATTATGAATAAGTTATTGGAACAAAATGTGCTTACTCTTCCTCCTATAAGGCAAATAGATCCTGCAAAGATTAACTCACCCTATTTTGATAACAAATCTTTTTGTCAATTTCATCATCATCCTAGGCATGATACTGAAAAATGTTTTGCTTTAAAAGGTAAAATTCAAGATTTGATTGATAATAATACTATCTCTGTTTCTAGTGTGAATGATAAAGGCAACACATCTGTAGCTCCTCCTAACCAAAATCTTAAGATTTTTACTGATCCATTACCTTCTCATACCTCTAATGCGATTGATACTACTGATTCCTCTATCTCACCTGATGATCTTGTGTCCATGACTCTAAATGTGATTAACTTTGTAGAGCAGCAGAAAATCCCTAAAGAACCTTCCATCACCTTTGATTCTAGTGAAACTATCAGGGCACCTGATGGTCCTTTATATATAGTTGCAAAAGTCAAGAATACACCTTGTCGTGGGGTGCTTATTGATCCTTCTTGTATGGTTAATATCATTACTGAAGAATTTCTTTTTACTTTGCAATTGAATCAAGTGATCTATGATGAAACAAATGTGGTTGTGAAACTATTTGATGCATTTTCTTCTCCTGCAATTGGTTCTATTACATTACCTATTGAGGTCCATAACAAATCCCTTGATGTGGACTTTGCTATTATTCCATCATCCGAACAATTTCGTGTGAAGCTAGGCTATCCTTGGCTATCTTCCATGAAAGCTATTGCTTCTCCTATTCACAAGTGTTTGAAATTTCCCCATAATGCTGAAGTTGTTACTGTCAATCATAGTCTCTTTACACCAGCTGAAAGAACTTCTAGCGTTCCTATTGATTATTTTTGCCCTAAACAATTCCAATCTCTTCCTGTAAAGTGGAAAAATTGAACCCTAGTTGTTCTCCCCTCCCCAACTCCAAGGAGAGAGAAGGGAGATTCACTAGGGTTGATGGTTTCACTTAGGGGAGACTTTACATTCAAAAGAGGGGTTGAAACCCACAAGATCCAATCCCATGCAATGCAAGATTGGATTCTATATGAGTTTCAAGGGTTAAGACAGCAAGGCTACCCTCTTTTGTAAAGAATGTAGATAGAATGATTAAGCTAAGAATACATAGAAAGTGAGAAATATTCGCTTATAAACTGAGATAGGGATATATGATGAAGCTGCGGACCTGGAATTAGCAGTAAAATGTCAAGACGGCACTGTCCTGCAAATTTGAGCGAAAGTTGACGGGACGATGGTGCCCAGCGTGCACACGGTCCTCCAAAAAATCCATGAAACGAAGGGGGATCTGTTCGTCTCTGCACAAGGATTCCAGATCTTCAATTACAGCCGCGTACCTACAACCTACACATAGAAAAGAGAGGACGATTGGGGGGTTAGGGATTAGGGGTTTGCCCTTAGGTCAAACCCCGGTTTTGGAATTAACCAAGAAATGAGAAATGCTGTAAATGTAAATGACTGTAATGTAAAACAAGTACTAGTACCTTGTTGTAAGGATGTTTGTATCCTTATATGCAAAGGTATAGATGTTGTTGTTTGTTGTATGTTGTATGTTGTAGCATGTGATCTCCTCTTCAATGGTTGAATCGTTGTCTTGAATGCAACACTTAGCCTTGAATGGAGACTTAGAATGATCAATTGCTTGAAGGAATGTTTGAATGCTTGAATGCTTGAATGCTTGAATGTTTGAATGTTTGAGTATCGTTTCCACGCCTTTTTCCCTCATACCAAAATGAGAGAGGAAAAGTAATTTATATACTTGTCAATTAGGGTTGATAGACTGATTTTTCCGACCTTGGGCCGACCAGGAAAGATTATTTTCCAAATTGCAAACATAAAGACCCGAAGCCCCATAAGAGACCGAGCCCAAAATAGGGCCAGGGACCAGGGCGCTGGGCGCCATGGTCCTGGGGGACCAGGGCGCTAGGCGCCATGGTCCTGGGGGACCAGGGTGCTGGGCACCATGGTCCTAAAGGACCAGGGCACTGGGAACTCTGGTCCCACCTCCTGGGAGAGCAAGGTGCAAGGAGGGATCAGGCAGGGTGCTGGAAAAATGTAGTTTTTGATGTTGTGGACAAGTTTCAGGGTCTCCATTCAGGTTCCGTGTTGCATCGCCATCGCGAAGACCCAAATGCAGTCGAAATTGCAAGTGTCGCAATTTTAGGACGCTACATTTAGCCCCCACTTTAGCGGGAGTATAAGCGTACGCTCATACTTCCAGTAAAGTACAAGGAAACAACATTGAAAAACTTTCACCACGTCAAGGAGGCAAGATACACCAAGCCCCCAGTGGACTAAGGATCTTACGACTTCGATTGACAAAGTAAAAGGGAAGATCATGAGGGAGAACCATGACTGTCAGTAGTAAGGTTCCCTCACTATGAGTCATGTAAGAAAGATATCAAAAATTTTCAAGGCAAAGCTAAATTTGTCAAGAAATTTTCAAGTATCTTGAAAAGATATGAACGGGATGTATGCCCCCCTATGTTAAAGCGATCACACACACCTCATCGGGAGTGATTGCTTTAAGGTAGTGATACATATAAGAAATGAGAAAGGAGCACGTTATCACAAGGATTTAGCCCCCAAGTGTGAGATAAGCCCAAGGATAATAGACACAAAACACAAAGCACAAGGTGACTTCGCTTTCCTCGGGGTCAGTATGCTGTATGATAATTCATGTATATCATATGTATGTATGCATAATTGTTTTTCATTCCCCAATCAAGGAAGGTCACCTAGAAGAAGGGAACACATGTGTCTTTGGAGTCAACATGAGAGAGACCAAAAGAGATCTCAATGTTTTGCATCGTCCTCAAGTAGACAACACTAAGGAAAACAAATAGAAGAATGAGAATAACATATAGAAGAAGTAACAAAAGAGAGGAGGAGAGAATCTGCTATGCTAATGAACTAGTCTAGCACGTCATCTACCCCCCGATCTTGCTGATCAATGTTTCGGGAAGGCAGGGAACATGCTAGAGGAGGAACATTCAACACAGCAGATGGAGCTATCACAAGATCCAAACAAGGGCTATGTTCACGTTCCAAGCCACGTTGTTCTTGTCTAGGAGCTAGGATAAGTGCTTTAGAAAATTCATTAGATAAATGGTTATCAATATCAACAAGTTCATATTCACTATTAGAAGCAAGAGAAGTAACATTTTCATCATAAATAACATTTTCATCTATATCATCATCAAGATTTATAAAAATAGGATCTTTAACTCGCACAGGATCAAGACCATCATGCATCTTATGCTTAGGAGATTTTGGCTCAATCATCAGCTGAGGAGAAAATGGAATAATGCTTGTTGAAGGTGTTTTTGGGGATTGCAAAGTTTGAGCTCTAAGACGACGCTTTCGTCGGCATTCTCGTGCAGAACGATTTCATCTAGTCTTAGTAGGAAGTTGAGAAGATTGAGGAGGAGGAATGTTCTCATCCTTATCACTTGGGTGTTTAGGTTGTGGTCTCTTAGGCAGAACAATAGGAGAAGAGGAAGGTCTCTTCTCTCCATAAGAGGAAGGAGGAGGAACTGCTCCATATAAGGGAGGAATATTTGGTTTAGGAAGGAGACCAAGTCCATCATGACGAGGAGGGATAGGTCTACTTTTAGGAAGTTTATTAGATATAAGCATAGTCACATCCATAGGAATGGGTTGGGAATCTTCTTGAGGAAAGACATTAGTTTTATCTTTCAAAGGAAGAACTTCCTTCTCAAGAACGATAGGGATGTCAAGTTTGGGTGTTCTAGGTTCACTTAGAGATAGGATCATATCTGTTTTCCACTTTTTATAAGATTTGGAAAGATGATCACTTCACGGAGGAAGAGATTGGAATTGTTTAGGCCAAAAATAATCAATAGGAACGCTAGAAGTTCTTTCAGCTGGTTTAAAGAGACTATGATTGACATTAACAACTTCACCATTATCGGGAAATTTCAAACACTTGTGAATAGGAGAAGCAATAGCTTTCATGGAAGATAGCCAAGGATAGCCTAGCTTCACACGAAATTGTTCGGATGATGGAATAATAGCAAAGTCCACATCAAGGGATTTGTTATGGACCTCAATAGGTAATGTAATAGAACCAATTGTAGGAGAAGAAAATGCATCAAATAATTTCACAACCACATTTGTCTCATCATAGATCACTTGATTCAATTGCAAAGTAAAAAGAAATTCTTCAGTAATGACATTAACCATGCAAGAAGGATCAATAAGCACTCCACGGCAAGGTGTATTTTTGACTTTTGCAACTATATATAAAGGACCATCAGGTGCCCTGATAGTTTCACTGGAATCAAATGTGATGGAAGGTTCTTTAGGGATTTTCTGCTGCTCTACAAAGTTAATCACATTCCAAGTCATGGACACAAGATCATCAGGTGAGACAGAGGAATCAGTAGTATCAATTGCATTAGAGGTATGAGAAGGCAATGGATCAGTAAAAATCTTAAGATTTTGGTTAGGAGGAGCTACAGATGTGTTGCCTTTATCATTCACACCAGAAACAAAGATAGTATTATTATCAATCAAATCTTGAATTTTACCCTTTAAAGCAAAACATTTTTCAGTATCATGCCTAGGATGACGATGAAATTGACAAAAAGATTTGTTATCAAAATAGGGTGAATTAATCTTTCCAGGATCTATTTGCCTTATAGGAGGAAGAGTAAGCACATTTTGTTCCAATAACTTATTCATAATACTATGCAATGATTCATTCAAAGGAGTAAACTTTCTTTCTTTCTTGAAAAACTTAGAAATAGGAGGCAAACCTGATGCTGCATTCACATTGTTGTTGATGATGTTTTCATTGAATTTAATGGACTCTCTGTTCAGTTTAAACTTCCCAAATGGTTGTTGACTACTATCACCCTTATCACTCGGAGTCATAGGATGTGATTGTTCCATTTGACTCACAGTCAGTTGATAATTGTGAAGAGTTGCACACAACTGTTGGAAAGAAGTAAACTCAGAAAACAGAAGTTTATCTCGAATATCTTTTTGTAAATTAGAAATAAAGATTCTTTGAATATCATTGTCAGGCACTGGAAAAGAAATTTGAGCATACAAATGCTTATATCTACCAATGAAATCAGTCACTTTTTCTTTAACACCTTGTTTACAATGCATTAAATCAATCAAAGTAACTTGAGGACTTATATTGTTTTGAAATTGTTGAATGAAAGCATTTGCAAGTTGTTCGAAAGAAGAAATAGAATAGGAAGGCAACGAGCAATACCATTGTAGGGCTTTGTCTCTTAATGTTCTAGTAAACAGTTTTGCAAGCAACCTTTGGTCATAAGCAAAATCAGTACATATTGTTTGAAAGGTCTTAACATGTGTTAGAGGATCACCCTTACCATTATAAAGCTCCAAATGTGGAATTTCAACATGTTTAGGGGGAATAGCTTGAACAATGTCAAGAGAAAGTGGGCTCACAACATCAAATGTGGGCACACTAAGCTTAGATTGATTCATAGAGGCAATTTGTTGCTGTAAAGAAGAGACAGTTTGTGCAAGATTGTTAATGGTCGCTTCAGTCGAAGAGTTCATATTAGACGTGTTAGATTGTGATGGAGGTGTTATGTTATTGAAAGAAGGTAGAGAGTAAGGTGGTGGGACACTATGATAGTTAGTCATAGGAGATGATTGGATAGGAGGAACACTACAAGGATGAATGGAAAATGAATTGCCCCCTTGTGTCATGTTCATTTGTGGTGATATAATAGGAACACTTATTGAAGGAATGAATGAAGAAGTCAGATTGAATGAAGGAAGAGGGTTGATTGAAGAAGAGGGATTGCCCCCATGACTAGTGATCATAGGAGGAATGTCTTGTATTGAAGTAGTCATTATGTTTGATGAAAAAGTAGGTATACTAGCAATAGAAGTCGTCAAAGGAATAGAATGATTGTCTTGAGTAGGAGGTTGTGTATAACCCAAAGTTTCAGCACAACTCTTCATAGGCATCACATTTGAATCCACAATGTGTGCAATACCACGCAAAATATCAATTCCATTCTTATCACTTTGAAGCATACGTTTTAGACCCTCAATTAAAGGAAGAGCTTGACTATCAGGGTATTCCTTAGACATCCATTGTCGAAAATCGTCAAATTGGTTATCCAATTTTGAAAGTTGTTCTACAGAAACCTCATGGAGAGCTTCTTCATCATTAAGAGGATTAGAGGAATTACCCATGTCCTCGTTAAAAAGGCCATTCAAATTAGGTTCCATCTCCTTAGTAATTAAACCTTGGAAGGACTAAATTCTAAGGCTTCGTCTAACGGGAATAGTGTAACTAGGACTTATTGTTGTAAAACTCATGCAGTAAAGAAAGAGAAAAGATTTTGAATTTTAGAGGTAGCAAATTTCAGTAAAATCAGCCAATCTTCTAGATTTAAGCTGTTAAATACAATCAGGACAATCTCCCGAAATTTCGGAAAAAATGTCCAGGACCGTGGCACTCGGGGTGCACACGGTCCTCGCAACTTTTTTCGAAATTTGCAGGGATGAAAGATATGATGATTTTACAGCTAACCTGAAAAAATTGAGTGATTTTACGATCTGTAGATAGGCCAAATTAAAGTTGCAATCTCAAAATTGAACCCTACCAAGATTGTCGAAAAATGCAAAATTTGAATTTTGAAAAAAAGAGGGAAACTGAAATTTTGAATTTTATGATTTTAGAGGGAATGTTAAGAGCAATGCAAGTTTTGAAAATTAACAATTGACTCAATTTCACGCAAAATTCAATTTTGAAAGCGGAAATCAAAGTTGTTGTAATTAAGCACTTAATTTCAAAAGTCACAAATTGCAAAAATTTGAATAAATCACTGAAATTTTGAATGAATGATAACACACTTTTCAGATTTAGGACTGTAAGAAACACAATTTTGACACAAATTTCAATTTCAACAATTTTTGAATGATTAGAAGCCTCAATCCAAGCAATCGCTAGACCAACTTTGACTGTAATTTTGAAGGTGTTAGAATTGATGAAATCAGCTAAAATTCTGGATTTTAGCAGAAAAATACAGTAAGATCTAGCTCCCGAAATTTCGGAAAAAATGTCGGGGACGATGGCGCTCGGAGTGCACACGGTCCTCGCAACTTTTTTCCAAATTTTCAGGGATGAAAGATATTATGATTTTATTGCGGAATCCAAAGTTACAGCTGATTTGGAGATGTTTTGATCAGTGAAATTGTCAGACAAAGGTTGAATCAAGAGGGTTTCAAAAATTAGGGTTTTGACACTTAACCACTTAATTTTCAAAATTAAAGCACAAATATGAATTGATAATTTGTAATAGAAGGGCAGATCTGAAACAAGCATTAACAATTAAACATTTCACAAGTTTAATTACTTAAAAAGAAAATTTAGGGTTTTTCTGCAATTAACCTCTAAAATTTTGCAAAAGATCAAACATGGAAATGTAATTAGGAAAGCAAAATTTTCAGATCTAACCATGAATAATCAGAATGAGGATGTTCACGTCGGGTTCACCAAAATGTAAAGCGGAAAAATTGAACCCTAGTTGTTCTCCCCTCCCCAACTCCAAGGAGAGAGAAGGGAGATTCACTAGGGTTGATGGTTTTCACTTAGGGGAGACTTTACATTCAAAAGAGGGGTTGAAACCCACAAGATCCAATCCCACGCAATGCAAGATTGGATTCTATATGAGTTTCAAGGGTTAAGACAGCAAGGCTACCCTCTTTTGTAAAGAATGTAGATAGAATGATTAAGCTAAGAATACATAGAAAGTGAGAAAGATTCGCTTATAAACTGAGATAGGGATATATGATGAAGCTACAGACTTGGAATTAGCAGTAAAATGTCGAGATGACACTGTCCTGCAAATTTGAACGAAAGTTGACGGGACGATGGCGCCCGGCATGCACACGGTCCTCCGAAAAATCCGCAAAACAAAGGGGGATCTGTTCATCTCTGCACAAGGATTCCAGATCTTCAATTATAGCCGCGTACCTGCAACCTACACATAGAAAAGAGAGGACGATTGGGGGGTTAGGGATTAGGGGTTTGCCCTTAGGTCAAACCCCAGTTTTGGAATTAACCAAGAAATGAGAAATGCTGTAAATGTAAATGACTGTAGTGTAAAACAAGTACTAGTACCTTGTTGTAAGGATGTTTGTATCCTTATATGCGAAGGTATAGATGTTGTTGTTTGTTGTATGTTGTATGTTGGAGCATGTGATCTCCTCTTCAATGGTTGAATCCTTGTCTTGAATGCAACACTTAGCCTTGAATGGAGACTTAGAATGATCAATTGCTTGAAGGAATGTTTGAATGCTTGAATGCTTGAATGTTTGAATGTTTGAGTATCATTTCCACGCCTTTTTCCCTCATACCAAAATGAGAGAGGAAAAGTAGTTTATATACTTGTCAATTAGGGTTGATAGACTGATTTTTTTGACCTTGGGCCGACCAGGAAAGATTATTTTCCAAATTGCAAACATAAAGACCCGAAGCCCCATAAGAGACCGGGCCCAAAATAGGGCCAGGGACTAGGACGTTGGGCGCCATGGTCCTGGGGGACCAGGGCGCTGGGCACTCTGGTCCCACCTCCCGGGACAGCAGGGTGCAAGGAGGGATCAGGCAGGGTGCTGGAAAAATGCAGTTTTTGATGTTGTGGACAAGTTTCGGGGTCTCCATTCAGGTTCCATATTGCATCGCCATCGTGAAGACCCAAATGCGGTCGAAATTGCAAGTGTCGCAATTTTAGGATGCTACACTTCCTCCACGAAGTGATCATCTTTTTAAATCTTATCAAAAGTGGAAAAAAGATATGATCCTATCTCTAAGCGAACCTAGAACACCTAAGCTTGATATTCCTATCATTCTTGAGAAGGAAGTTCTTCCTTTGAAAGATAAAACTAATGTCTTTCCTCAAGAAGATTCCCAACCCATCCCTATGCCTATGATTAATAAACTTCCTAAAAGTAGACCTATACCTCCTCGTCATGATAGACTTGGTCTCCTTCCTAAACCAAATATTCCTCCCTTATATGGAGCAGTTCCTCCTCCTTCCTCTTATGGAGAGAAGAGACCTTCCTCTTCTCGTATTATTCAACCTAAGAGACCACAACCTAAACACCCAAGTGATAAGGATGAGAACATTCCTCCTCCTCAATCTTCGCAAATTCCTACTAAGACTAGACGAAATCGTTCTGCACATGAACGCTGATGAAAGCGTCGTCTTAGAGCTCAGGCAGCTGCTTCTCAAACTTTGCGATCCCCAAAAACACCTTCACCTAGTATTATTCCATTTTCTCCTCAGCCAACGATGAAGCCGAAATCTCCTAAACATAAGATGCATGATGGTCTTGATCCTGTGCGAGTTAAAGATCCTATTTTTATAAATCTTGATGATGATATAGATCAAAATGTTATTCATGATGAAAATGTTACTCCTGTTCATTCTGATAGTGAGTATGAATATGTTGATCTTAATAACCATCTATCTAACTAATTTTCTAAAGCACTTATCCTAGCTCCTAGACAAGAACACCGTGGCTTGGAACATGAACATAGCCCTTGTTTGGATCTCGTGATAGCTCCATCTGCTGTGTTGGATGTTCCTCCTCTAGCGTGTTCCCTACCTTCCCGAAACATTGATCAGCAAGATCGGGGGGTAGATGACGTGCTAGACTAGTTTCATTAGCATAGCAGACTCTCTCCTCCTCTCTTTTGTTACTTCTTCTATGTGTTATTCTCATTCTTCTATTTGTTGTCCTTAGTGTTGTCTACTTGAGGATGATACAAAACATTGAGATCTCTTTTGGTCTCTCATGTTGACTCAAAAGACACATGTGTTCCCTTCTTCTAGGTGACCTTCCTTGATTGGGGAATGAAGAACGATTATGCATTCATACATATGATATACATGAATTATCATACAGCATACTGACCCCGAGGAAAGCGAAGTCACCTTGTGCTTTGTGTTTTGTGTCTATTATCCTTGGGCTTATCTCACACTTGGGGGCTAAATCCTTGTGATAACGTGCTCCTTTCTCATTTCTTATATGTATCACTACCTTAAAGCAATCACCCCCGATGAGGTGTGTCCAATCACTTTAACGTAGGGGGGCATACATCCCGTTCATATCTTTTCAAGATACTTGAAAATTTCTTGACAAATTTAGCTTTGCCTTGAAAATTTTTGATATCTTTCTTGCATGACTCATAGTGAGGGAACCTTACTACTGATAGTCATGGTTCTCCCTCGTGATCTTCCCTTTTACTTTGTCAATCAAAGTCATAAGATCCTTAGTCCACTGGGGGCTTGGTGTATCTTGCCTCCTTGACGTGGTGAAAGTCTTTCAATGTTGTTTCCTTGTACTTTACCGAAAGTATGAGCGTACACTTATACTCCCGCTAAAGTGGGGGCTAAATGTAGCATCCTAAAATTGTGACACTTGCAATTTTGACCGCATTTGGGTCTTCATGATGGCGATGCAACACGGAACCTGAATGGAGACCCCGAAACTTGTTCATGACATCAAAAACTGCATTTTTCAGCAACCTGGCCTGATCCTCCTTGCACCCTGTTGTCCTAGGAGGTGGGACCATAGCGCCCAATGCCCTGGTCCTTCAAGACTAGGGCGCCTAGCGCCCTGGTCCCCCAGGACCATGGCACCCAGCGCCCTGGTCCCTGGCCCTATTTTGGGCCCGGTCTCTTTTGGGTCTCGGGTCTTTATGTTTGCAAATTGGAAAATAATATTTCCTGGTCGGCCTAAGGTCGGGAAAATCAGTCTATCAGCCCTAATTGACAAGTATATAAACTACATTTCCTCTCCCATTTTGGTAGAGAAAAAAAAAAGGCGGAAACGATATTCAAACATTCAAGCATTCAAGCATTCAAGCATTCAAGCATTTCTTCAAGCAATTGAGCATTCTAAATCTCCATTCAAGGCTAAGTGTTGCATTCAAGACAAGGATTCAACCATTTAAGAGGAGGTCACATACAACATACAACATACTACATACATTACACCTTCGCATGTAAGAATACAAACATTCTTACAACAAGGTATCAGTACTTGTTTACATTACAAACATTTACATTTACAGCATTCTCATTTCTTGGTTAATTCCAAAACCAGGGTTTGACCTAAAGGCAAACCCCTCATCCCTAACCCCCCAATCATCCTCTCTTTTCTATGTGTAGGTTGCAGGTACACGGCTGTAATTGAAGATCTGGAATCCTTGTGCAGAGACGAACAGATCCCCCTTCGTTTCGCGGACTTTTCAGAGGACCGTGTGCACGCCGGGTGCCATCGTCCCGTCAACCTTCACTCAAATTTGTAGAACAGCACCGTCTCGACAGTTTACTGCTAATTCCAGGTCCACAGCTTCATCCCATATCCCTATCTCTGTTTATAAGCAAATCTTTCCTACTTTACATGCATTCCTAGTTCAATCATTCTATCTACATTCTTTACAAAAGAGGGTATCCTTGATGTCTTAACCCTTGAAACTCATTTAGAATCCAATCTTGCATTGCCTGGGATTGGATCTTGTGGGTTTCAACCCCTCTTTTGAATGTAAAGTCTCCCCTAAGTGAAAACCATCAACCCTAGTGACTCTCCCTTCTCTCTCCTTAGAGTTGGGGAGGGGAGAACGACTAGGGTTCAATTTTTCCGCTTTACAGAATCATCAGTAATAGATGTACCAACACCACTTATCAAATCTACATCAATCAACATCTAAACTTCAAGAACACTCAAACAGCAACAACTATCATGAAGAAAGATAACTTGTGGAGCACCAAATCATGAACCATATGAAATGAGGTAACAAGAACATCCCAAGCAATTTCCCAAAATCTCAGCTCAAGATCTGAACACACTGGAATATACCAAAGGAATACTGAACTCTACAAAGCACTGATCAGAAAAACAAACTGCAAACTGAATCATATGATATGATCAATTAAGCATTCTGGATCACCAAAACCAATATAGAAAGAAATAATGATACCAGATATATTCCATAGACCAAACCACAGTCCCAAAAAATAATTTGCAATCACCGAAGAAATAAATCATAGGGATATGTTGACATCAATGACAACAACATATCCTAGCAGCAGCAATGCCCAATAGCAGAGACATCCCTATACTTGGTTAACAAATAAATCAATTATTCTTTTTCTTCAAGAGTACAATATTTACTTAATACATACCAACTTTGGATCATCTTTTGTTCCAATATTTACACTTATAGTCATAAAAATGATTAACTAAATCTTTATTTTATGTTTGATGTATTTGTCATGCTTATCAAATATTACATCTAAAGATAATAGACATCTGAGAATTTTGTATCCTTAAGTTGAATGTTTTCTCATCATTTGCATCAAATGAATCAATTTTTCCAATAAGTTTTGAATTATTTTAAAAAGAACTGTCTCTTAAAAATAAATTAAAAATTATTCTTGATTTCTCTAAACAAATAATATAATAATTTTCAAATACTTGCTAGTGATTGACATTATCAAGTATACTAAATATATAAAGAGCCTCCACCTAAAAAGTATCATTTTTTAACTCTAGGTAAGGAAGGAACAAGGAAGCTAAACTAGCTAACAAATCTAGTTTTCAATTTTCCTCTTTTGGGATAGCCTCAATAGAGAAAGCATCAAAGTACTCCATACTATCTCATGCTCTTTTTGTATATGCTTAAGCCTATCATTCTTAACAATAAAAATATTTCTCACGTATGTAACAATTAATTAAAAGTCTCCCAATTACCTCAATTGTTTAATCCCTTTTTCTTTTGTTGTATCTAAGCCCAAATGAAAAGCTTCATATTCAAATATATTATTTGTATTATCAAATTCCAATTTATAGGAAAGAGGAAGTTTATGATCATCCAGGGAAATCAAAACCACATCATCCCTTGAACTAGGTGGAGAACAACTACAACCAAATTCTAGTTTCAATAACTTAGAGAATATATTAGTCCCAATCAATTTAGGATTTTCCAAATCTAAGATAGAGGAGAGTATATATGTTCTATGGCCAATTTCCATATATATACTTTTAGATTTTAAAACAAGAAATTTATCTTTAGGTTTAGGATCAAGTCTTACTTTCTTCCCACCTAAAAAATGAGTGCATGAAATCAATATGATTGGATTCCCCTGATACTACTTATCAAATTGCCATTAGTTTCATATCCAAAGTCATACTATATTCTAGTCGGTTAGTATTACCGAATCATGCAGTCAGTACACACAGAGAAGTCAGTATGAATAGTCTAGTCGGTTACTGAAGAAAGCAATCATAGAACACAGTATTCACTGAGTTGTTTACTGAGTAAAGGTTCATGGCTACCGAGTGGTATAATTAACTCACCGAGTTGATATTCACCGAGTAAAACGTCTTACTAGATACATTGAACTTGGACATGCACATGAAAACGTGTTACAAGATCAAGGCACATCTAACTGTTTTTGCATTAGAAATTGCACTAGGAGATTGTGTATGATTACAAGATCAATCTAACCTATGAGATATTTTGTTTAATCGAAGAAACTTTTTGTAAGATCGAAGTAATAAATTAGATCACCGCTATAAGAGATCTATATATACAGCATGATTCTAGGGTTAGATATATGACACGATATGATGTGATAAGAGATGCAATGAGATAGCAGTGTGTATGCATGAAGGAAGACTGTTACAAAGACACAGAGAGGTCATCGAGAAGGTTATCAATGAATAGTCGAAGAACAGAGTTAACAAAAGGGTTTACCGAGTTTCATTATGGGTTACCGAGGTATGCTACAAGCTAGGTAATCTTATTCAGAGCACATAGAATCTGCTTTAGCATTTCAGATGTAAAGTTGCAGATATTTGTAATGATTATATTGTAATATTTTGAAGTTGTAAGAGAAACCTTTAACAGGGTAAAAGACTCTAACCAAGTCTATAAATTGTAAATCCTTTAACCAGGTGCTGCACTTATATAGTGTTGTATAAATCCTTTAGTAAGGTAGATCTAACTAATCTGAATACTCCTAACAGGGTAAGCTATCAGAAATAGCTAAATGTAGCTCTAACTAAGCATTCTTTATTATTGCAGTAGTGAAGTTGTGGGTGCCATCCCCACCGCAGTTTTTCTCTCTAACCAAGAGTTTTTGTGTGACCAAAATATATGTGTTATGGTGTGAATCATGTATGAATGTTATTTGTTGATTATAGTTTTGTTTTATATCACTGCACTATTATGTTTATGCATAACAGTAAGGTTATTACAAAAGAAAAGTTTTGGAGTACTGATTCACCCCTCCCCTCTCAGTACATTAGCTTTCTATATTGGGCCTAACATCCCCCTCCTCCATTATTTACAAAATATAAGGCTTAGGAGAATACCATAACTTGTTGGGATATCTACCACTAGATTGTCACTTTGAGTCTTTTATTAGGATAAGAGAGAAGTGATATGTGTGCATCCTTTATCCAACCTATTAAGGGAAATTATTTGGAATACATCGAATAAAATTTCCCTCAAATTTTGATAGGGGAAAGGCCAAGGGATTCAGTAAGTTGAGTAAGCATAATATTATCTGATGCATTAGAATGTATAATATGATTTCTCAATTTGTATCCTACAATGAATGAGAAAATATAGAATGGCTTTGGTTTATCATGTAGATTTTGGGACACAATATTTTTAGATTTAAAAGATAAATTGGTAATAATTTTTTCACAACTATCAACATCACTAAAGACTTGAGCATGTACATGAGATGAATTAGAAGGTTGTTTTTTAATATATCTTACAATTCTGTTTAATTTAGTGGGATTCATTCTTAAATAATCAATTTGAGAGATTTAGACATTTTGTATTTTTATAGTTCTAAACAATATCAAATGAACTATTAGCTTTATCTTCAATTAATTAAGGAGATGATTTCTTAGTAGTCATTGCCATAGGAATACTTGATTCTAGCTTCTTTATTGTATAGCAGAAGCATATATGGTGAGTGTGCACTTTGGAAGAGCAGATGCATCTCTAGATTACCATTCATTGATGTAATCCTTTTTAGAATCATTTTGGCCTCTAGCAAAAACTGCATAGGTCTGATTGTTGACATTAGTATATCTATATTCCCCTATATCTATGTCAAAATAATATTCAAAGAAATTGACATTTGCATCAACAATAAAATCAAAACTTCTTTCTTCAACAATAGGTTCATACATGCTTTCTTTTATCACCAACATTTGCATGAACCTAGTTAGTTTTGGACAAGAAGTTCCATCATGATTTTGGTTATGTGAAAATTGAATGTCATATTGTTTTTTTCTTTTCACCGTTAAAAAGGCCTTCAATTGCTAGCCTTTGAGAAATACCAATTAATGCATAGTGCTTATTGTTATTATTTTGTTGTCCAAAGCCTTTCCTTAATGCAAATTATAAAAAAAAATTTGCTATTTTTCAAGCATTTGTCTTTTGAGAGCAATCAAATCATTGGATAACATTTGGTTCATAGGGTCAGTAGAGGTGCTTCATTGATTATTATTTTTTGTAGCTCTTTCTTCAACTTTCATACTATTAGGTCATCTTCAATTGATGTGGTCCCATCTTGTGCTTCTTCTAAGTTTGCTACCCCTTCTTTTTTCAGGTAGAAGCTATAATTGGGAGGTTGAGCATTAATAAAAAATAATTAGTCGATAGGCTATATATAGTGAGAATTGCCACCAAAATGGCATGATGTCTCACGCCATAAACTTTTTTTGGACAATTTTCACGCTCAAAACTTTTTTCGAATGATTGCCATTTTTGTCATGCTAGAAAGTTTTTCGAATAGATGAAACATTCCTCATCCCTAAAATAAATAAAACCAAGCTCTCCTCCCATCAAAAAAGTTGTTACTGAATCTAGCATAGTCTCATAGTACACATTTTAAAAAAATCATGTGAACTCTCCTGCATGCTTCTCCACCTTTCTCCACATGCCTCAATTGATGTTGATGTATATCAGAACTTGTTTATATATTGAAAGGGTAACTATATATATTTACATATTTGTAAAAATAGATTTATCATGCTTTATGTAAAATTTAAAACTTGTAAAATCACCATTCTTTTTGAAAATATAAGTATTATTGTCATTACTCATCCACCAATCAAGATTAGAGTTATAATTTAGTTAATTATAATAAAATTAAGGCTATAATTAATTATTTTAATTATACTAAGCTCAAATAATAATCACAGCCCTAATTTTATAATTATTTTAAATTTACATATAAAATTAGTATTAGTTTTTAGAATATAAAAGTTTTTTATTTTGTGTTTGGTTTTTATAGTTTTATATACTAGTTATAATATTTTATATTGAATATATTGAAAAGGTAACTTTTTAACTTTTTTTTTTTAAATATATGTAAAATATATTTTCACCTAAATATTGATAAAAATAGGCTTATTACGCTTTATGTAAATGTAAAACATCTAAAATCACTATTCTTTTTTAAAATATAAATATTATTGTCATGCCTCATCCATCAATAAGGATTCGAGTTATAATTTAATTAATGACTATAAAATTTAGTTATAATTAATTATTTTAATTACAATAAGCCCAAAGAATAATCATAACTCCAATTTTATAATTATTTTAAATTTTAAAGTAATAATTAATAAAATAGTCTTATATTTTATACAAACCCTAAAATCAAATAATTATATCATTAAAATAATTTATATGATGTAAATTCTAATTTTAAAAATTTCAATTTTATTTAAATTGATCAAATATATTTTAATTATGTACTATTATCTAGTCTACCTTTAAATTGTTGTCGTGACTCACCTATCAACTAAGATTAGAGCTATAATTTAATTAATAGTTATAAAATTAAGATTATAATTAATTATTTTAGTTTAAATAAAAGTAAAGAATAATTATAATCTTAATTTAATAATTATTTTTCAAATAATAACTAAAAAATTAGAAATATATTTTAAATAAACCATAAAATTAAATAATTATATCATTTATATAATTTATAAAATGTAAATTCTAATTCTTAAAAATTTAATCTTATTTAAATTAATTGACTATATTCTATTTAGATTATTGAAACTTGATATAAAATGCATAAATTATGTTATACCACAACAGAAATAATTTGCAAAACAAGAATATTTTGGATTATATGCAAATAAATTTAGTGAAAGTATTAGTGATTATAATTTTAATTTTAATGTTTATTTAATTGATTTTAAGAACATTTACGTAAATCTAGACAACATTGTGATTATGTCATGCCCAAATTTATACACAATTTGACAACACACAACCAACAATTATTTTTCAACATCATACTAACATAACTGTTCATTTATGCATGATAGGATAATACACACCCTAAAAAACATTGCATGATCATCAATATAGTCAGCATGTCACCCGAGGGAAAAAAAATTGTAATTACCAAACAAAAGTGTGTAGTGCACATCTAGAAATGCATAACTACATTGCAAGAAAAATGACGTTTGAAATTTAAGATTAGAACTCAAAATCTCTCAATTTCCCCTCTTTTTAGAATTTTGCATTTTACCTATTTATTTGAACTATACACTCTCTTCAAAAAATATTACACCTACTCTAGGTATCTAATCATTTTGGTGTTTATGTCTTATAGATTTTCAAGACAAATGATAACCAATTTTTTATTTATATATGCCTATCTTTTTAAAGAATAATTGAAATTATTGGTTTCACTAATAATACCCTAACTCAATCATTGATCCGTGGATAATGCTAACACTCATAGGTTCTCAAAATCAAGATGTACAAGCATTCTTAAACTTTAATCATTGTGGCTAGACAATCATGTTTGATCATTATGGCTAGACAATCATGTTTGATCATTGTGGCTAGACAATCATGTTTGATCATTGTAGCTTGCTAGACATCATACTTAAAATTGGAATTGATGCATGGACATATTGGTGTAATGTCACCACCAAAGACAGTACAAAAGAATTAATCAAATTAATCTTACTTTTCTAGCCACACTATTACGTAATTTTTTGTATGTTTTTTTCTCAATTGTGCTAGATATATGAAATATCTCTCAATAATCAACAACAAATGTATTATATGTAATTGATTTCTTAAGCTAATTGTTTTCATATATTGTAAAAAGAAAATTGTACTATAAAAACATCTTTCACAACTTGTCAGTTCAAAATAAGTTCAATTCGTTCGTTTTCAGTTATCATCACATTTCAAATCTGACTTACTTATATTGTACAAAATTAGTCCTAACAAAGACACTTTTCATTTAGGCTCATGCATTTCCTTTTTTAAAGACATTAATTGAGCCAACAATGTGTGCTCATTTTCTGCACTTTTGAATCTACTTTCTAATTTGGATCTCATTGCTGCCCAATTATTTATAGAGATGGACATTAAGTGGTATAACTATTCAACACCTACACCTACACCAACTAAAGAATCCATAAATACTCTAACCAACACATCCTCATGTCAAACTCCGAAAACTAAACTGACAACAGAAAAAGCATTGATGTGTTCATTTGAAGAAACTTTCCCACCACCCCAAATCCAGTTGAATTTTTTTGTGAACTATGAGGCAAATCTTGTAATTTTATTGCTTAAAGCTAAGGGGCCAATTTCAGCACTACAAGGTACTGGTTGTTGTTGAATTGTAGTTTATATTAACCTACATCCAATTATAACTCACCTATAATATAAGAAATCTATTAATTCACCTTTTTTATTTTTTTAAACTTTAATACTTCATCTACTATGAAAAACAAATTTAAAATCTTTAATAATTTATTAAACAAAACAAATTACATAAACTACCAATTGTACTTCTATGAAGGCCAAGAAATTGTGACCAAGAGTTTTTTATTTTATTTTTAATGTTTCTAATAAAATTCTAAGGGAAAGTAATGTAAAATATAATAATGTAAATTACATTAACATGGTGTAATGTAGAATACATGTGTACAAGCTACTTTCATATATTTTTCATGGTACCATTTAAAATAATAAATTTTATTAATGAATGTGGTTGTTCATTGACCTCTTTATGGTATGTATACATGATTAGAATTTATGGGATGTATACATATAACTAATAAAATGACACGTGTAAACATGACCGAACTTATGGAGATTTATACAGTTGTCTTTTGCAACACATGATCCCATTGATGACGTTGTTGACTCCTTTAAATGGTATTCATGTGCATGATAACGGGAGATTTTACACGAGTCCTTTTATTTGGTGGGATTCATTATTAGTAGGATATTTTAGTACTGAAAATGTTTGGTTTAATAAAAAAATTAGTATTCAATTTAATTAATTTAGTTTTTAAACATTGTATGCCAAAAGTGGTATTCATTATATAAAACATGATAAATAAAAAATATTAATTGAAGTGGATTCAAAATATAAAAGAAAAAAATATATTGTCAATTCAAAATATAAAAGAAACGAATATTATGGTCGACCACATATATTGAAAGGTTGGCACATTAAGTAATAATTATGTAGAATATGATGCATAAAAGGTATTAATTAAAGTTGATTAAAAATATAAAAGAAAAGAATATGTGTATAGAATTTTTGTCATGTATGTTCAAATAATGCAAAAAGAAAGGGATATATATACACATACACATACATGTATATGTATATATACAAACACATATACATGCATATATACATATGTGTGTATGTATATGTGTGTATGTGTGTACATAAATATATATTTATATGTGTATATATATGTAGTGTCCTTCCATGACACACTTCTTTATGATGCATATGATGGTTACTTATGGACTTGCTTTAGACTCTTATGTTGAGACAGTCTATGGTGACTTTTGGAAACATTATGTTTCTATGTTGGATGATATTATACTCAGGACTTATGATGATGTTAGGGTTTATGTTCGGTTATTTTTGTTCACTTATTTTCATGTGATGTGGCTTATATTTATTTATAGAGATGTTTGCCATGTGCTAACCTTTATTTCATGCTTATATTAGATATGATGTTGATGTTATTGATGATGCTATGTGTTTGCCATGTTGTCTTATTACTATGGACACGAAAGGGACAATGTCACATGACTCATTTATGAGGAAGGTGTGATGTTGTGATTCTCTTTCACCTGTTTGTTACTTTATGTTTATATGTATGTTGTGTACAGACATTTGGTGTTACGCAAGATGTAGGTACTAGACATCGACTCCATCTGGTTTCACAGGTCCGAGCGTGCATCTAATCCCAATGGCAATTGATCGAAGATGACATAAGGTTTTATCACACTCTAAACCTTCTTGTTGTCTTGTCAGTTCCATTGTTTAGCTTGAGTTGTCGTGCTAGGTTGTTTGTGGTTCAAGGTTGATGTATTTTATTTAATCTTTATGCTTGGGTTGATATTATTTTGGTTGAAGTCAATAATTATTAAATCATTATGCATATAGCCCTATGTATGAGCAAATGAATAATGTAATATATATATATATAATTTTTATGGAGTTATGTTATTTAATTATTTTGTTTATTTATGAATTTAATTATTTTTTGTTATTTTGTGATTATTTTGGAGATGTATTTGGTAATTATTATTTATTGCTCTTTTCTTTTATGTTATGGGGAGTGATGTTGTGTTCACATGGGAAATTGCTATTTGGGTCCATAGTGTTTAAGGAAAGGGCATCTTTTGGATTTTTTAATGGTTTTGGTTTTGGAGAGGGTGGTTTTTCATGGAGGTGGTTGATCATGGTTTTCAAATATCCAATTGTAAAATGATGTGTTGAGGGTCTGCAATTTTGGATTCGAAGGTATTTCTCATATTAAGGTTGTCAAGTTATGATTTCTGGTGCGCTCTTGAGCATGGTTTGAGGAGTTGCTTGGATTGTTTTGTAGTTGTGTTTGTGTTGGAGGAAGTTGATTTTGTTGTGGATTGATCGTCATCCGAAGGTCTTTTTATGTGGATATGTCTTTCTTCTCTAGTTCCTTGTTTAAATCATCTTGTTACAAGGTTTGTGGTTACCTTGATCTCCTTTTTATTTGTGTATTTTGCTTCAAAATGAATAAGGATTGTTTGTTGGATGCATGAATGTTGTTTTTTGTGGTTCTGGAATTTTTTTGGGTTCTTATTTCATGTTTTGTTGTTTAGATGATAAGAGTGCTTTTTTCACTTCTTTAATAGATTGTTTTTGTTGTTTTTCATCCTTTGAATTATTATTGTTGTATTATGATGGTTAAATTATATTTTTGGGTAGAAAACACTCTCTTTTAAAATGGGTTAGCGTCGGTTATTGGTTTTAGGGTCATTATGGAGTCTGTTGGTGGGTTTTAAGTTGTCCCTATGTTGTGTTTTAGTCTTTGTTTTAAATGTGCTAGAACAAAGTGCATGTGCGTTAGTCTGTGTTGCATATACACTATTCTGTGTTGTATATGCACTATTTTGTGTTGTATACGCGCCAAAAGAATCTATTTATGTGCTAAAATAAGTTGCAAAAGCGCTAAAGGAATTGGCAAAAGTGCCAAAGTAAGTGTCAAATGTGCTAAAAGAACTAACAAAAGCGCTATTTCACAGTTTTATATTTCTAGTTTTAAGTTCAAGGGTAGAGCTTGTTTAAAGGTCCGTGTTTTTATGTGGTGACTCTATCAGAGGCAGGTTGATTGTATTTTAGGAACTTATGTGTTATTTTATCTTCCTTATGAATGTATGTTTATTGGGTTGTCGATATTGCATTTTGAATGTTGCATGAGAGCTACTTGATTGGAGTAATGTGTCAAGGATAAGATATGTTAATGTGGTTTAGATTTTCAATATAGAACCTATGTGATGATGCTTCTTGTGAATTTTATGAGTTATCTATATTTATGTTTAATCCCTAGGTTTTAGGAACATGTTAGGGGGGAGTGGCTTCCAAGTGGTTGTTGGAGCCCTAAGTGGCTACCAAGGAATCTCATTGGAAGTTTCCATAAACAAGTGATAATCTTAATTAATAAATTTAGGGGTTTGGGTATTTTTCACATTAACAAGATAATTGTGTGCCCCGCTCATGGCCTAGAGTGCTAGTTCAATCTCGGGATGAGTATGGGAAGGTCTTATGACATAATTGTTCTTCCTTTCACAAGAGGATGAGTTTGTTTCGTATGGGTGTCACTTGGGTGTTGGGGTCTAGTGAGAGACTACCAGGGAAACCCTTTTGATGAAATATGATGACACTTCCCCCTATGTGTGTCCTAGGACCTCAGCCTTTGTATTGTGTGAAGCCTTTGGCAAGTCTATGTTTTGTGGTTAAGCCTATGTCTCATGATGTTTAATCTTTCTATATGTTCTATTTTGGTATATTTTTTATGTTCCCATGGTTGTGTAGGTTTCAGCCTATGTTTTAGAGTGTGTGTGGGGCCTTATGTCATTATTTGAAGCATGGAGGGTGGACCTTTTTAGTTCCACATGGTCGGGTGGTTTGATGCCTTCTTCCATTAGGATTCTTTGTTGGATGTTTGTGTGTGTGATTGAGGATTCTACTTCTCTTCAGTCTAGTGCTATGGATTCATGGAGCAAATGTGATCTATTCTAAATGGTCATGAGATATCATTGTAATATGTGATTTGGATAGTATTCATGTAATTAGTGGGTAAGTGCACAAAGATGGTGGTCAGAAAAGTGGACACCACCCAAAACAAACATGGAAAAACAAGCAGCACGTACGCGGTTATAAAATTTGAAATGATCGTGTATGCGCTCAGGTTTGTTGTTCCCAAGCATAGAGAAGGTAGTGCGTACGTGTTGCTTTTAGGAAAAGTAATGCATACACACTACCTTTAGGAAAATGAGTGTGTACGTGCTACTTATCCCTAAAAGACCGCATATGCGGTACCTGTCAAAAAATGTTTTTTTTTTATAATTGGGTCTTATTTTCCCGTGACAGTCGTGTTTTTATTTCCTTTTTTCTTCATTTTCTTTGCTAAACTGCAAATGGGGTGCTATATTTCTCCTCCAAACCTTGAACGGGGTGCCATATTTCTCCTCCAGACACTATGGATCAAGGTTAGTTTTTGTTAATTTTTGTCTTTCTTTCTCGTTTGTTCAATTTGTTTTACGTTTTGAATTTAATTTCATTAATTTTGATTAGGTTTTTTCATTTTTTGTTTCAAAAACTAGATTCTTCTAATCCACAACAAGAACAACAAAATGCACCTCCTGAAAACCCACAAGATACACCCCCAATTCCTCCTTTTGATTGCACACCTGAAACACATGAGCAATTTAATTAATCAGTTAGGGAAAAATACATCTAAAATCAATAGATTGATTGATAAATTGAAAACAACTGAACTTGAGCATCATAAATCCCTCACCACTAGCCTAGAAACATTAGCTAGTGGTGCCATAGTTGTTTCCACACAAATTACCAAATGGGGAAACTTTAGGGATAGGTGTCGTCAATTCTATGCTGATGGGTTATCATACAAGGGTGTCAAAAACAAAAATATTAGTAAACAACAAATATGTGCCCTTTTTGTTGATCCTAAAACTGGTCAGTCGTTACTTCTTAATGCAAAGAGGTTTCTCATACATTGGTGTACCAATGTGCAAATGAAGAATCTTTTTTGGCAGAGGTGGTGGATGGTCTTTAATGATCCACCTTGTAATACTTATGAGGTGCCATTGTATTTTTTGAGAAAAGTATACTATGAGTTTGTGCTCAATGTGTGGCCAAACTATTTTGACATGAGAGAGTTACATGGTAGAGGTGGCGGCTCTGCCCAAGATAGACCTGGAACCCATAGGTGATTACCCACGGAGAGTTGCCGCCCCCTAGCACCCAAACCCAAGGTGCATCAGGTTGTCCCTATAGATCTAAAAGAGTTGATGGAGCTACAGACTCTTCAGGCAGTCACAAAATTCACTGGTGCCATCATCCAGCATGGGACATCATTAGCACACCCTATTGTACTGTTGTACTAGATGATGAGCCATTAGTTGCTCCAAGTGGTGACAGAGAGCCCATTCAACATATGTGTGTCAGTTGCTTGAGGATATGATCGGGGATAGATGATGCGGTCAGTGCAGATGGATCCACATCTCATCCGTGCATGATTTGTGGGAGTAGATGTCAGGCTCACACGACTGAGGATTGTGCACTGACAGATGAGTTGATAGACATGGTGTTTGCCCATTAGCGACAGACACAGGCATGTTGATTTGAATTCATAGCATTTTATTTATCAGTCACTTTAAATTTGTAATTACATAAATGAATTTTTATTTATACATCGATTTAAATTGAGATAAATAATATGCATTTTAGGATGCAGCAGTGGTATCCCATACTCCTCCCCCAGTTACTACAGCTGCAACTTTGATGCCTAAGGTATAAATTTTATAACATGTTAAAATAGAATAGTACACTTTGAAATCAAAAAAAATACAAGATATAGTAACTATCTTTAATGCTTGGTCCAATTTTTGGTTTGTAGATGTTTATAGGGGACCAAATGTCCTAGATTGATGACATCACACTCTCAGCGATCGATTTTGGCCTACAAGGCTATACAGTATCATATTTTGTACAACCCTTTTTATGTATGGTTTTGATGGAATATGCAAGTCATTTCATTTTAGATTTTTAAAATTATGTTTAATATATTATCTATACTAATATATCATGTTAATTTTTTTTCTTAGGGTACCCCTCCACGTCTAGGGCACGTCCTAAGAAAAAGAATTCCTCGAAGATGCCAAAATGTGGGAAGAAGGTAATTGAACACATTTTTAGTTGTACAATTGTTTTAAAATGTTGAAATCAAATATTAGTAGGGGTTTGTAGATTGATTAGTCTTTTTTGTCTATTTTACATGTACAACGACCATTGAGCTATGTGGATTTGTTGAATGCACCTGATTCTCCCGTCAATCAAGAGAGGCCAGAGGTATGTATCTCTACTTTATTTTCTTGATTTCACGATTATATGCACACATACATGTGAACTTGTGATATATTATAATCTTATATTTTTTTCATACAGGAAATATCCATAGTTGTTTCATCAATGGCGAATCCTCCTACATGCATTGGAGAAGCATCTCAGGATCCGGTACAATTTTGTTTGATATATTACATTAATTGTTTTTAACCTACAATACTTATCATTATATTAATTTTATTTAATCTTTGATCATTTTTTGTATAGGGAATAGCGATAGTTTCTCCATCGATGGTGAGCCATCCTTAGTCCATTGGAGAAGCATCTCAGACACGGGTACGTCATTGTTCTCTATATTATAGCTTTTAAGTGTTTTTGATATATTTATGTTAGTACATTGTATTAATTATACATTTAATCTACAATAGACCCCTTCACAGTACGACCATAACGTGGATCCTTGTAAGTATGTCTTCAAGAAAACTCCTAAGAGTGACAAGGAGAGGAGAGTGAAGACATTAGCTCCTAGATCATCCGATGAGGTAATCTACATTTCAATTGCAAAGGAATTATAGTTAAATGCATAGTTATGTTGTTAATTATGAACTATTTTCTACAAAAGCATTCTAACTTGGCTTTTGAATTGTGGTTTTGCAGCCATCTACAGAGCTGCATACTACATCGAAGAGGCTTGATTTTGATGATCCACCACAAGTTTAGGATCATATAGTGTTAGTTTTGGTCATAGAATGACCAATACATATAGATATATTCTACATTTTTATTGTATATCGATTTGGACATGGCATATGCCACATTTTTGTAATACTTGTGTTGACTTGGTAGACATGCCTTTTTTTGATATATATAAATGTTGATATTTGATCCAATAAATGTGTACTGAGTTCATTATTTTGTATTCATTGTATTTTGTGGTTGTCCTTTTATAAATTTAATTGATCATTTTCCTATGTAATCAACAATATGAATATAAACAACAAAAATATATGATATAAAACATTGCAATCGTGGAATATGATTTGATAAAATTTCTAAAATGTTGAATTAACCCTACAAAACTCCTTGTATTCGGATCATTATTGTGTATTCGTTGTATCTGGTGGCTGCCCTTTTATAAATTTAAATGAATATTTGCATATGTAATCAACAATATGAATATAAACAACAAAAATTGATAATATGAATATAAACAACAATACGTGTTTGGTGTGAGAGCACCCTCACACTTGCAATTGTTAAATTTTGGTTGTCATGTGCACAAACCGACGTCACGTGTACGTCTAGGTGGGCATTTTTACACTAGGCATGCTCCTGTCGTGCATCCCAAAGTGCCAAAACATCGAGAGTCATACCCTATCGATATGATCTCTCAAGTGCCCTGAGTCCAAAAAGTTGTCAAACTTTGACCGATTGTTTCTTCCAATCTAGGACACATATGATTGATTTGTTTTAACCTCTGGGGTCACGTGAGACTCCTCTGCAATGTCCTATCTTGGTTTTTGATGACTTGGAGCCATTTTCAATTGGTAGCATTTTTTTGCTTGCTGCAAAAACCGCCAGTTGCATGCAATGCAAAGTTGCAGGAATGGCTAGAATTGATTCGGTTTATCGCGTGCACAAACCGACATTAAGAGCATGTCAAGGTGGGTAGGTTTATGCTAGGCATGCCCCTATTGGGCATCCCAAAGCACCAGAACATCAAGAGTCATACCCTACCAGTGCGATCTCTCAAGTGCCCTGAGTCTTAAAAATTGTCAAACTTTGACAAACTGTTTCTTCCAATCCAGGACACATATGATCAATTTGTTTCAACCTATGAGGTTATGTGAGTCTCCTATACAATGGCCTATCTCAGTTTTTGATGACTTGGAGCCATTTTCAACTGGTAGCATTTTTTCGCCTGTTGCAAAAGTCGTTAGTTGCATGCAATGCAAAGTTGCAGGATTGGCTAGAATTGATTCGGTTCATCGTGTGCACAAACCGACATCATGAGAACATCTGGGTGGGCAATTTTACACTAGGCATGCCCCTATCGTACATCCCAATGCACCAAAATGTCGAGAGTCATACCCTACCGGTGTGATCTCTCAAGTTCCCTGAGTCCAAAAAAATGTCAAACTTTGACGGACTATTTCTTCCAATCCAAGACACATATGATTGATCCTTTTGAACCTATGAGATCATGTGAGGATCTTCTACAATGGCCTATCTTGGTTTTTGACGGCTTGCAACCATTTTCAATTGGTAGCATTTTTTTGCTTGCTACAAAAAATGTCAGTTACATGCAATGCAAAGTTGCAGGATTGGCTAGAATTGATTCAGTTCATTGTGTGCACAAACTGACATCATGAGCATGTCTAGGTGGGCAGTTTTACGCTAGGCATGCCCTTGTCATACATCCCAAAGTGCCAGAACGTCGAGAGTCATACCCCAGCGGTGCAATCTCTCAAGTGCCCTGAGTCCAAAAAATTGTCAAACTTTGACAGACTATTTCTTCCAATCCAGGACATATATGATCATTCTGTTTAAACATGTGGGGTCATGTGAGGCTCCTCTACAATGGCCTATCTCAGTTTTTGATGACTTAGAGCCATTTTCAATTGGTAGCATTTTTTTGCCTGCAGCAAAATCCGTTAGTGCAAAGTTGCAGGATTGGCTAGAATTGATTCGATTCGTCATGTGCACAAACCGACATCACAAGCACGTCCAAGTGGGCAGGTTTATGCTAGGTATGCTTTTGCAATGCATCCCAAAGTGCCGAAACATTGAGAGTCATACCCTACCAGCACAATGTACAAGTTGCTTGACACCTTTTTTGACAATTTTTTTGACAATTATGACAATTTTTGCTCAAATTGTATCTAGTCTCAATCTATGACCCCTATGACTCGATAATGACTCAAATAATTCTCCATGATTATACAAGAATAAAGAATGCTCATGATTGACCTTATCACATCACATATACTCAAAACAATCACAAAATATTGACACAAAAAATAGTCACAAAACATTGTCACATATTATTCAATAATTTGCCTCTAAATATGGTCAAATCAACTCTTGGCTATTTGATTATACAAAAAAATGTCTTACAAATCATCTCATGAGCTTTTATATAAAATTTGGCATTACAATATGTGCGATTCAACTCATCGCCATTTTAATATACAAAATTTGGCATGTACATATGTACAAATCAGCTCATTGCCATTTATATATACAAAATTATGCCCCTAAACATGTAAAAATCAGCTCATGGGCATTTATATATACAAAAAATGAATATAGAACAATTCGTCGATGATTTATACAAAATTCTCAAAATCGTTCTACTCTGAACCGTAGAATCAATCAAGTGAGCCTTCAGGATCGGCTCTAACCCGTATTGTGTCAAGTATTGCCTCGTGGTCAGATTCACGAACTTTCCATAAAATCTTGTTATGAGGTCTATCACGATACTTCATCAAATGAATATTTGTTGCAACAACAAGGTTAGAGAAATGAAGAATATGTTTGTGTGTTTCAAAGTCCTCAAACAACCAAACATCAGAATTCTTGATAGGGTACCTCCTAAGCCATGTTCATGTCACGACAAAAGACCCTATTGGGTACTCAATACCCTCTCCGTCAATGATTGTGGTTGTCAATTTTCTTTTTGGCTCAACACAACGACACAAATAGTAATTTGTTCCTTCTTCATTATTCTCTTCTGCAACAACTACATACACATGACCTGCATTTTATAAAGTGTTAATTAATACCAAAAATAAAGTATGATGTACAACAAATGAACCAAAAAGAATACTTGTAAAAAAAATTAGCTCAAAAAATCACCTGAATCCACTAGGTCGGATACATAGTCAAAATCCACTGATGTCTCCATCTGGATCAATTGTAGTGCTTTGGGAATTTGATATGTATCAATGGGAACCAACGGTCTACAAGACCATTTGTCAACCCACTCTTGTGATTCACATTCTTACCACAAAAAATACATGCATGAAGAGAAAAAACATACCATCTGTCTCATATAAATTGCCATTGAACTTGAATTTGAACTCATAAATGAGTGCATGTCACTCGATCCTGCAACTGTACAACAATCTAGAAAACTTTCAATGTTAGATTCAGTAATCAACCAAAAATATCTATGAACCATTGATGTACTTGGATTACTTGGACCCATCATAGACTTAAACCATCTCACAATTGTTTCTGCATCTATCAACTCAGCACCACCTTTGTACTTCAATTCTTCTCTAGCTAGGGCTCTTTTTACACATGCTCCTGCACCATCGTGCTCTCCCTTACCATGTCCAACCTCGGTGAAATTCTAAAAATGTTGTACACCGCTTGTCATATGCATCCTTGTCAACCAATAAAACATCCTTGCATTCTTGAATTGTGCGGTGCAATTATCTGACCATATTAAGTGTCAGTTGTATCGTATGTTCCTTTCCCTTAAACTATCATAGAAAACTTTAAAGCATCCTTGTACAAACTCTGATGAATGAGTACAATCATCACTTATGTAGAAGTGATACTCTCTTACAACCTTTCTATCCTCCTCTGTGCTATCATTTGCATGCATGAATGCTATGTATACAAAAATAGAAACTTGTGTAGAATGATAATACATAGATTGCAATTCATTTTGAGGTTGTAGTGTATAATTTTCAGCGAAATCAACGATAGAGACAATGGTGCCAAGAGAAAATGTGTCCTTACATAACTTGAATTGATCATCTAACCATCGAGCTCTATGTGTATGCATTATGTACTCATAAACTAGTTTCTCTTGAAACATTTTCATAAATTCATCTACACATATATCATTTTTCACTAGCTCACATCTCTTCAAATCTTTTCCATCTTTAATTCCATATGTGACTGTCTTGTATTTTTCGAAAGAAACTAGTTTCATACCAATTTCATGTGTGCTCTCCAAATGTACGCATCTTGGTAAATGTTGCAAACCACCATATATAGCACAAGAACCTTCCAAACAAAGCATCTTATAATAAATGCAACCATCATGTCTATTACATAGCACACTTGAAATTAATTATCTTACCGACTTAGGAGGTGCTTATATATTGCATTTTTGCAAAACATCATTAGTGTGCAAAGTAGAACACATATGACGAAAAATATCATAGTGCATGGAAAATTTAATATGTATCCTACAACAACACGTGGTGCGTACATTATTAATCTTAATATAAAAAGTTTTTTCCATTTCAAAAAATCTTTGAGAAATTCTTATTTGAGGAAACTTTTGAAAGAATCTTTCCTAATATTTAGTTTGAGTGATATCCAAATAGTATTTGGCACGTGGCTCACGATTTGTAGACCCAATTCGCCTTGTAACAATATCTCTTTGGTTGGGCTGCAATACATCATTAGTGTGCAAAGTAGAATAAATATGACAAAAAATATCATAGTGCATGGAAAATTCAATATGCATCCTACAACAACATGTGGTGCGTACATGATTAATCTTAATATAAAATGGTTTTTCCATTTCAAAAAATCTTTGAGAAATTCTTATTTAAGGAAACTTTTGAAGGAATCTTTCATAAAATTTAGTTTGAGTCATATCCAAATAGTGTTTGGCATGTGGCTCACTATTTGTACACCCAATTCACCTTCTAACAACATCTCTTTGGTTGGGTGAAACTCTTGTGTTGTCATGCCAAAAATTTTCAATTAATGTTCTTAGTGCATCAACAACAACCTTGTCTTTGCGTGGTAGTCTACCTGAGAATGCCCAAAGAGAATTATTGTTAGGTTCCTCTATTTTTTCCCACCTCTTTAATGCTTTACTTAATGTTGTTCTACTAACGTTTAATGACTTACTTGTTTTGCCTACCAAACGATCTTTTTTTATTTTCTTGCTCATTATGGTTGATGTAATGACACGTCGAGTAGCATTAGAATCTTTAGACATGATTTTAAACCAATAGCTTGATATGCATCAACTAGATTTCTCACAATAGTTCTTTCACTATTACTTTTAGATGATCTTAGGCCTAGAATTTTCATTGTCTCTCTAAAATTCAAAATTTTAATCATTTGAACAATTAATTGACATCTTTCGGTTTGATTTAAGTTTTCAAAATAGTTTTGCCATATTATTTTGACCATTCTCCTACAAGTTTGTTCATTCATTTTATTGGGCATTGGCTTCAATATATTCTCATGAATGTCAATTAGATACTTTGCTTTCCTACGAATGATTCTAGGAGGTGTTAACATCGGTGCATCATGTACATTCATCAGATAGAGAAGGTGTATGGTCATCATTTAATTGACTATTCAATGTGGTATCTTCTTCAATTGCATTAGGTTCATATGGTAAATCAAATGTCTCTTCTTCAATTTCGTTAGGTGCATTATGTTCATTTGGTAAATCAAATTGAGATGTTGAGGATGACATACCTTCTTCTCCCATCGTTCTTATGTCACATAATTTTTCATATGCTGCCTTTGTCTTTCCTTTTCAGCCTCTCGTTGTTCCATCGTTCCTCGCTTGTTCTTTCCCATGGTTGATATTGGTTGTCCTAAATAGAATCATATTACAACTATATGTAAACAAAAGTTCATAAGCAAATAAATAACCATAAATATGCATCGTATCATTATTTTTTTGAATCAAACTATTAAACAATCACAATAATATTGACAAAACTAATAAGAACAATAATTCAATCATTTGAAATTATGCAAAAACAAAAAATTCACTTACTTCTATGTATAAAATGGTGATAGAAGTGCAGACACAGTTGTAGTGGGGCCTTCAATGACCTCAAAAACTTCTTTTGAGGCCATTGAGGCTCTTGGGAAACTAAAACTATGTCTATGTACCGCATACGCGCTATATTAATAACTGTGTGCCCATTGTTAGTCGATAAAATGTTGGGAGGGAGAGAGGAGGGGGGTGGAAGGGAGGGAGGGAGAGAGGGAGAGAAGGATGAGGGGGAGGGAGAGGAAGAGAGAGAGAGAGAGGGAAGGAGGGAGAGGGAGAGAGGGAGAGAGAGAGAGGAGGGAGGAAGGGAAGGAGGGAGAGAGGGAGAGAATAAGGAGGGGGGAGGGAGAGGAGAGGGGGGAGGGAGGGAGAGAATAAGGGGTATGGAGGAAGGGAGAGGGAGAGAGAGAGGGGGGGATGGAGTAGGGGGGAGGGAGAGATAAGGAGGGGGGAGGGAGAGAGGAGGGGGGCGGAAGGGAGGGAGGGAGAGAGGGAGAGAAGAAGGAGGGGAGAGGGAGAGGGAGAGGGAGAGAGAGAGAGAGGGGGGCGAGGGAAGAGAGAGAGAGAGGGATGTTGGAATTTTGATGATGTTTTTACTTAGTTGTGATTGCCATTGATGGACACACACTTATTTGTTGTATGAGTTATTATCAACCGGTAGTATGTGATGTATTGTTCAAGCCAGTATTATATGCCAATGTATGCATAGTCTTTGTTTGTAGAAGACAATCGATGTTTGTAGAAGGAACTTACCGGTCAAAGAATGATCGAGGACCTCAAGCAGTATGAGGACCCCACGTGGTAACCAATCTTTTTAAGATTGCAACACTATGTTCTAGTTTACCAGTCTTTGTTTGTAAACTGGTAATCGGTATACTTTGTTTTGTTAACCGGAAAACTTGTAAAGTATGATGAGTTATCATCCATCGACACTGATGCAATGATTCTATGTCATATTACAAATTATGTCTAGATGCATTGTACCTAAGAAATTGTAATCTCATTGGATCGACATGAAATCAGATTCCTATATGAGGACATCATGTCTAGGGTTTTGAGTGTGGTGTGTAAGATTAGGTCTTCGCAAAAAGTATCTTGCAACAGAGATTGAATGTGAGAAGGATAGAAGACTGAAGTAATGCTGCAATGCATTAACAAAGAGCAATCAAGGATCTAATTAAGCATTTTGTGCTACTTTATAGATCACTTACTTGTTGATTACTAATCTCTTCGACAAGTCAGAAACCCTTAACCGAGTAGGCTCAGTTAAGCCTATTCTAAATCCTCTAACAAGGTGGTTCACAGTTGTGGATCTAAAATCCTTTAACAAGGTAGTCTTTAACAAGACTTGTCTCCTAATAGAGATCATGATTCCTAACAGGATCTGTTCTGGTGAAAAACATTGTAAGACCTTAACCGGTCTAACCTTAACCGGTCTAGTTGCTATTCTGTAGATAGTAGACTTGTGAGTTTTACTCACCATGGTTTTTCCCATTTGGGTATCCACATCAAAATATCTTGTGTTATGGTGATTGTGTTATTGTGGGTGAATGATTTATTTTCTATTTGGCTTGTTTGCATATTAACCAGTTTGTTGTTTAAAGGTCTATACCAGTCTGCAATAAAATTGCTTAAGTGTTTGGTAAGCTTATTGGGTATACTAATTCACCCCCCCTCTTAGTATTCATCAATTGGTATCAGAGCCAAACTTTCTTTAAGTCTAACCACTTGAAAGGAGATATGGGGGAATACAACATGAGGGAACTCACTCACCGTCTGGCTGAATCTGAGAGAGCATATGATGAACTTAAGGTCAAGTATAAAGCCTCTTTAGCCAAAAGATGAGAACTTTCTAAGAAAATGCTGGAAATTACTGAAAACAACTCTTTTCATGAAGGAGACGTGGATACCCTAGTCGAAGAAGTGGAGAAACTAAATGAGTCCAAAACTAACCTGAGGAGGGAGCTAGAAGGAATGAACATTAGGATGAGTTAGGAACTGGAAAACCAAAGAAAAGCTGAGGATCTAGTGAAGGACAAGGAGCACGAGATCTTTAAGTTGAATCAAGAAATTGGTACCATTACTGCTTATTTGCAAGAGGGTAAGGAAGAAAAAGAAGAAATGCAACCAAAACTCAATGCAGTCATCTTTCAGAATGAAACCCTAATGAAGACCAATGAAGATCTTCTCAAAGAACTTGCTGAGATGAAGGAGATACTTGCAAAGTTCAACCTGAGCTCTACAAAATTAGACCAATAGCTGGAATCAATGAAGCCATCAAGGGATACCACTGGAATTAGTTTCTCTGCATATGAGGAAGGTGAATCCTCTAGAACCAAGATTGATGGACCAAAAGAGCAACCAATACCTGAGAACAACAACAAAAGAAAAGGCAAGTCAAAGTTCAAACCTATATGCTTTAACCGTCATAAGAAAGGACATACTACCAATGTATGTAGGAGCAAGACTTATATTAATTTCCCTTACATACAAAACAATGTGTATAGCCACAAGGCTAGAACTGGTAAATTTAATGGTCATTGTTATGCATGCAACAAGTTTGGGCATAGATCTTTTGAGTGCAGATTGGTTATGAACAACCCTATAGGTTATGCACCGAGATCAAAAGGAGTTGTCCAAGAACCTCTTATGAACCAGAACCCAAACCAGTATAGAACCTATGACCACTGGTCAAATGGTTATGGAGCATCAAACAGTTAGCTTGCAACCTATGTGATCTGTCATGGTAGTGGTCACACTGCTGCAAAATGTAGGAGAAAGAATGGAAATGTGAACACCAGACCATGGAGAGCACCTGGTATGGTATGCTATCATTGTCATAAACCAGGACATCTTTCTAGATCATGCAGACTGAGATAGAATCCATTGGAAGATAGGCTCGTTGACCTAGAAGGTAAAGGAAAGGTCGATGTTGAAACCGTTCAGGTAGATATGAATAAAACTTAGAAAAAGAAATATGAAGAGAAGCCACAAGATGTACCAAATTCCACACCTAGTGTGGAGACCCCTGAATCAGAAAATTAAGCTTCGAAAAGCTTAAGGGAGAACATATCAGTAACAATGTTTTGGACCCCCAGAGTATATCGGTAAAGTTCTTTTATCGGTATTGGTTACCTGTCGACCAACTGAAAAAATGAAGTGGTGAAAGGTAAAATTAGGGTTTGTACCCTAACGGTGATGCATTTATTATGGTAGGTAGGAGAATGTATAAAGGTGACTCTTGTAGTCATTTTTACTTACCTATTTTTGAAGAAGCATTTGTCTAACTTGAAGCAGTGCAACAAAAGCGATCAATCTTGCATTCAAAGAAATCCAAAAAGAAATCCTGTACAAGACCCAATAGACATTTCAAGCTATCCAGAGTGGAGGTCAGAGTGGTAAAGAAAGATTTTGGAGAAGTAAGTTGTACTCAACATCGACGAACCCTAGTTTGGAGTGAAAAGGTATTTTTCATCGAATCACTCTTATCTTTTAGAATTATTTAGACATGGCTTCTACATCCAAAGTCTCTTCTAGTTCTTGCACACCTGAGGAGTCATCCAAACCTCTTAGGAAGAAGTTGAATTGCAATTCCCTATCTCAAATTCTCATCGGAGTCATTTTCGAAGGGGATGTTTCTAGTTACATTGATTGTAGATTGGAAGACCTAGGGTTTCTAGTGATTCACTCTGAGTTGAGTTTGTTCTGTGGAAAAGATAAGAAGATTAAACCGAAGTACAGCATGATCGAGAAGAAGAATTTCCACAATGCAGCATATTTTATCAAGGAATTCATAGAAGATCATATAAGAATTATTCTTAGTAGGGTTCATGGTGACAAGATGTATCTTGAGCGAACCCATGATATCACCCCGGAGGCAATCCATGCCATGACCGGTTTCTACAATATTGGAGAAGTCCCTAATCTTCATAAGATCACAAAAGCCAAAGTGGAAGAGCTTACCAATTTGGTGAGCGACAAGGGAGCAATGACTGTTAACACCATTAGAGATGACTTGGTGAGGTATGCATGCATGGTTATCAGGTATAGAGTATTCTATGGCAGCAGGATGAATTTTGTTTCTACAGCTATGGTGCATGCCACTTATCAAATGATCAAGGATGATGTAGAGTGCGACTTGTGTACCTGCATGCAAAAAAAACTCATGGAGAATTTGAAATCCATCAAAGAGGACAAGACACTAAGGTTCAAGTTCGGTCAACTAATTGTCAGGTTGTTTTTCTACTTTCAAGGGTATTTTCTGGGAGTTGGTGATGTTCAATGGTCAAGTGACCTACCAATTACAATACAAGTCAAGGAGAGTCTGCAAGCAGTGGGATCTACTTATCTAGAGACTCTGATTAGGTATTTTGATGAGTTCAGATTGAAGATGAACCAGAGAACAAGGCTATTAGGTGACCTAGTTAAGAAGTATGAAGATGATATTTGTTTCACAATCAAAGTGGATCATTGCATAATAGAAGTAGTTGAGCCTATGGGATATGAAGTGGTGAGCGATATACTCATTGGGTATGCCTCTACCCTACTTGCTTTACCACTTGATCCAAAGAAGAAGAGGACTAGTACCTACTCTGAAAGGGTTAATCCTATTGAAGTACTGAAGCAGAGGAAGAAAAAAGTTGTGCCATCAGCATTGGCACTGGTTACATCTGCTGCCAGTCCAAAAGTGACCAAGAGGTCACCAGCCAAGAAGAAACCGGAGGCTATTCCACCAAAGGTATTTGAGAAGAAGAGGAAAACCAAGAATGGAGCACAAGATTCGGAAGTCACTGAACTGGAAGTTGAAATGAAGAAGATGAGGCAATCGGATAAGAAGACCAAGCTAACCGGTAATGTACCTATAGCCTTTGCACTGGTAAATATACACATTGCTTCTTACAAGCCTATGACACATTATCAAAGGATTATAAAGAATATTAGAAGGAGAATTCTTGATGATCTAAAAGATTATTTTGATGATCTTAACGATACTGAAAAGCAAGAGGTAGAGCAGGAACTCATTAAGTATTTATGTGATAATGGTCAGTCTCCAAATGATATTAAACCTATAGTTTCTAATTCTTTGTATGATTCTTTGGACAATAAATGGGGCATTGTCATTGAAAATGAGCAAAAAATTAGGGAGCAAATTTTTGCTCAATATTTCCCAGATGCTTCCAATTCTGAATTATTTGAGAATCTTGATCGGTACAAAGGCATATTTTTCATGAGAAAGAGAAGACTTCAGTTACTTGAAGGGAAAATCTCTGAAGTAGAAAAGGACAATCATCTACAGGCTCAAAAAGTTGTGAAGATGCAAAAGGTATCTGAAGCAAATCTATAGGTTGAGCAAGTGTTTGACCTATGAAAATCAAAACTGAATGAAGCCTTCAATGATCAGGGAGAAAGAGTAGCCAAGAAAAATGATCCTATCGATGTGGATGCACTAGATGTTGAAGGTACTAAACTAGAGGAAGATGAGAAGGAGAAAGAAGAGAAGAAAAAAGATGAGAAAGAGAAAGTAGAAAAGGAGAAAGAAGAGAAGGAAAAAGAAGAAAAAGAGAAAGTGGAGAAGGAGAAAGTAGATAAGGAAAAAGAGGAGAAGGAGAAAGCAAAAAGAGAGGAGAAATAGAAGGCTGACAAGGAGGCCAAGGAAAAAGAAGAGCAGGAGAAGAAGAGACAAGAGGAGATCAAAGAAAAGGAAGGAGGACAGACTTCCAAGATTCCCAAGGCAATTGGAGATCAAGTTCAATCTAAATAGGTTGATCCCATCGGTCACAGTGAATTAACTCTTTCCTATCTTACCAAATATGTAGATGAAAATGAGCTACTTAGAAGTATTCAACTTGCTCAAGAAAGATTGGAGGAATTAAGAAAGAAGAAATAAAAAGATGTTATTTGATTTGTTGTTGATACTCTTTCAAACTTAGTCCCTGATACTGATCTTTCCGGTACCGATTCCTCACTGGCCCAGTTGAAGCTTCTATGCACAATAGTGGGTGATCAAGTGAAATCATTGGAAGGTGTTGCCCTGGCTATTGCAGAGAAAAAGCATGAAAAAACACTAAAAGTTGCATTTGTGAAGCAAATTGATGAAGATAGAGCCAAGCTAACCCATCAAAGAGATGTTATTAGTCTGGCAATGGCTGAAGGACATAAACTTTTGAGCAAAATTTGCCAGCCCGATCTATTTTGTAATGATGCTATGAAGAAGAAAGGTCAACTCCAATTGGAATTAAATAAGTATATGGAGACCTTCAAAGTGCCATATAATTCCTTCACAGTGTATGGCTAGACTATATAAACTCACAGGCAACAGATTGCTAGGATTGATTTAGAGATCGGCAAGCAGACTCAAAATCTGTAGGAGCTTTAGTTGCTTTTGTTACCTAGGATTACAGATTCTTCAGAAGTGCTTTCTAAACATGGAATCCTTTATTGTCACTTAGGAAATGAGCACTATGGATGCCATGGAGGACTTAGCATTCCAGATGAAGACTCAGAGTGAAATTGTTGCCTCACTCCTAGATACTTGGTCTACAAACATGAAGGAATTTCTAAAAACTTTAAATTCATTTTTGAAAAGTTTTACTCATTATTGTCATAAACATATACTCTGTTTTCATGTTATGCAATATGATTTTGGTAAATCTCTGCAGCATGTTTGCATTACTTTGTCATTGTTGGCAAAGGGGGAGTGGTATTTGAAATTTTTTTGGCAAAGGAAGTAGTGTATATGCTTAGGGGGAGTAATTTTGATTATGGCATCATTTTTGTTTTGTAAGCTGTTAGATGTCAAATTTTCCTAAGTGTTTTCATCAATGTCAAAGGGGGAGATTGTTGGCATTTTGATGATGTTTGTACTTAGTTGTGATTGTCATTAATGGACACACACTTATTTGTTGTATGAGTTATTATCAACTAGTAGTATGTGTTGTATTGTTCAAACCAATATTATATGCCAATGTATGCATAGTCTTTGTTTGTATATGACTATCGATGTTTGCAGAAGGAGC